>NC_069701.1:33997042-34300072 GCF_023699985.2 Odocoileus virginianus
ACCGAGAGAAGCATCTACCTTACATAGCCCAGGCAAGGGCAGACCCAAGGAGAAGTTGATCTTGCAACGTAGGAGATTCAGGTTACATCCACCCTGGCCTGAGCCGGCTGTGTGCTTGTCTCGTAATATCGTTGACCCATCAGTCTTCTTGAGAAACCCAATTCAGATGTCACCTATTTGCCAGGTGGAACTGACCGGACAGCTTCTGGGAGCCTTTTGTCTCTGTTCTTAAGCCTCTCTGTTCTTTTTAAGTCTACTCTAGTGTCTGTCGTGGTTTCACATGGTTTCATAAGATCTTTTTTCGCTTTGAATATAGTCTGTTAACACTGTAAAATTTTCTCTTAGTACTGCTCTTTGCCAATTTCATGATTTTGTGATGTGTTTTTGTCTCAAGATGGTTTCCGATTCCCTTTTGATTTCTCCTTTGACCCAGTTCAAGAGTGAGGGTGTTGTTCAATTTTCACTTATTTGTGAATTTTCCAGTTTTGCTTCTGCTCTTGATTTCTAGTTTTATTCTGTTGTGATCAGAAAAGATGCCTTGTATGATTTCGATCTTTTTTGTTAAAACTCATTTTGTGACCTAACATGCTCTCTGTTCTGTAGAATGTTCTTAAGAGTGCTTGAAAATGTGTAATCGTCTGCTGTTGGGTGGAATGTTCTGTATATGTATGTTTGACCCATTTGGATTACAGTGCTCTTCCTGTCCTCTACTTCCTTATTGATCTTCTGTTTGGATGGTCTATGCATATTGAAAGTGGCTTTTGAAATCCCCAACTATTGTGTTGCAGTTTCTCTGTTCAGATCTGTCAATATTTGCTTCATATGTTTGGGTGTTCAGATGTTGGTTGTATGTATAATTGTTGTACCCTTTTGGTGAGTTGACCCTTTCATCATTATTTCATTGTCTTTTAAAATCTCTTTTGATAGTTTTGACTTAAAGTTTATTTTGTCTAATGAAAGTAGGGCCATCTGTGCTCTCTTTTGGTTTCTATTTGCAGTGGAATGTGTTTCACACTTTCACTTTCAGCCTACAGCTAAAATGAGTTTCTTGTGAGGCATATAGTTGGATTTTGTGGGTTTTTAAAAATCCCTTCAGTCTCTCTGTGTCTTTTGATTGGGGAATTTAATCTGTTTACATGTGAAATATTACTGATAGAGAAGGACTTAGAGTTGCCATTCTGTTCATTGTTTTCAGTCTTGTAGCTTTGTGTCCTTTTCCTCTCTTGCTGTCATCTTTGGTGTTTTATTGACTTTTTTCTATAGACATGCTTTGATTCCTTTCTCATTTTCTGTTGTGCATAAATGTTTGCTTTGGGTTACCATAGGGCTTGCATTAAGCATTTTATAATGTATTTTAAGCTGATAATAGCTTCAGTCTCATCCAAAAACTCCTTTTACTCCTCCCACCTTATGTTACTGATATTACAATGACATATTTTATTCTGTATCCACTAGTGTACTTTATAGTTTTTTTTTAAATGGCTTTGTCTTTTAACTTTTAAGTCAGAATTAAACATGATTTACCTACCATCATTGCAGTGTTATAGTAGCCTGCGTTTGTCGTAATATACCTTTACCAGTGAGCTTTGTGCTTTCATTTGCTTTTGTGTTATTTTCTACTGTCCTTTGGCTCCTTTTTGTTTGTTCAGTCGCTCAGTGTCCATCTCTTTGTGACCCCATGGACGGCAGCACGCCAGGCTTCCCTGTCCATCACCAACTCCCGGAGCTTGCTCAAACTCATGTCCATCGACGCGGTGATGCCGTCCAACCATCTCATCTTCTGTTGTCCCCTTCTCCTCCTGCCTTCAATCCTTCCCAGCATCAGGGTCTTTTCTCGTAAGTCAGTTATTCACATCAGGTGAGCTTCACCATCAGTCCTTCCATGAATATTCAGGATTGATTTCCTTTAGGATTGACTGATTGGACTTCCTTGCAGTCCAAGGGACTCTCAAGAGTCTTCTCCAACACCACAGTTCAAAAGCATCAACTCTTCGGTGCTCAGCTTTCCTTATGGTCCAACTCTCACATCCATACATGACTACTGGAAAAACCATAGCCTTGATCATACAGACCTTTGTTGGCGAAGTAACGTCTCTGCTTTTTAATATGCTGTCTAGGTTTGTCATAGCTTTTCTTCCAAGGAGCAAGCGTCTTAATTTCATGGCTGCACTCACCATCTGCAGTGATTTTGGAGCCCCAAAAAATAAAGTCTCACTGTTTCCTTTGTTTCCCTATCTGTTTGCCATGAAGTGATGGGACTGGATGCCATGATCTTAGTTTTTTGAATGTTGAACTTTAAACCAGCTTTTTCACTCTCCTCTTTCACTTTTATCAAGAGGCTCTTTAGTTCCTCTTCACTTTCTGTCATTAGGGTGGTATCATCTGCTTCTTCAATTTGGATGTCCATTTCTTTCCCCAAATTTGGAAAGTTTTGAGCCATTTTTCCTTCAAATAATCTTCCCGCCCCTTTCTCTTTTCTCCTTCTGGGACTCCCATAGTATTTATATTGGTCAGGTTGGTGATGTCTCACAAGCTTATCTCACTCATTTGTTTTTCTTTTTTTTTTTTAATTTTTTTTCACTCATTTGTTTTTCATTTTCTTCCTCTGAGTGGATAGTCTCAAGTAAACTGAGTACACTGATTTTTTTCTGTTTGATCAAGTATGCTGTTTAACCTCTGTGGTGAGTTTTTCAAAATTGTTATTCTTTAGTTCCAGTTAAAAAAACTTTTTCTATCAGTATTTGGTTATGCGTTGTTTTCTTCAGCTCACTGAACATCTTGATGACAACTTTTTTTGAATTATTTATCAGGTAATTTCATATATGTCTGTTTCCAGGGTTGGTTGCTGGAAGTTTATTTTGTGTATTTGGTTAGGCTTTGTTTTGCTCTTTCTCATGCACCTTGGAACTTTGTGCTTAGATCCACGCATTTGAAAAAATAACCACCTCCCATTTTTTTTTTTGTACATGAAAAGATCTTTTCCCATCAGTCCTGCCAGAGAATCTGGGGGCCTCTCAAACCTTTTTTATGGAAATGTCTTCTCTAGACTTATGGACGACATAAATTCCCAACCAGAGGGATTTGCTGTCGTCTTTTTTCAAGTGCGCATAATCTCTTGCTCCCTCTTGTGTCTGTTTATGGTACTGCAGGTTCTCTGGAGCTGCGCAAGCCTCCAGCTCTTCTTCTCAGCCCATTCCAGGCTTCTAGAGTATCCCAGGTCCCATGAGTGCTGCAGGTTGGCCAAGACGGAAATTAGTCTCTTGTACAGCTCCTTGGAAAGCAGGAGTTTGGGATGCATGCTCCTTTTTCTTTCTGTTGGCCTCTGTCTGCTGCACCATGGGTCCTCAGAGCAGCAGCAAGCCACCCAGCTTTTTTTGTTTTCAGAGACCCCCAGATATCTGGAGTATACTGGGTCCTGTTAGTGCCCTGACACAAGAAAAAAAGAAAACTTTCAGGCAGCTACTCAAAAAGCTGAAACATTGGACACACATTCAAACTCTTCCTCCCCAGAGAAAAGCCAAGAATTGGGGGTTTTCTTATAGTTTTGTGCTGAGCCACAGGTAGGAACAATGGCAAGTAAGGGTGTGCTAGTCCAAATCCTCACCTAGTTCTCAGCAGCCCCCAACCTGGCATTTTTTCTGTCACGTTTCGATTCAAACAGGACGGAAACTAGTCAATCAGGCCTCCCTGTGAAAGGTCACATGTTGGACGTATGTTTCAGTCTTTTCATTCCCTCCCCAGGGAGAAGCTGGTGGCTGAGAATTTTCTCCAGTTGCACTGGGCTGAGCCAGGGGCAGGGACTATGGTGAATGAGGCCCATGAATTTTCTAGCTGTGATGCAGCTGTTTTTGTGCTCACCTGGGGTTTAGGAGCCTCTTAGTTGGTTTCTGGATTTCTCATAAAGGAAACTGGTCCATGTGTGGTGTTGAGAGTTGGGGTCTCCACAGGAGAAGGAAAGTGTGGGGCTTCCTGTTAACACCGTCTTGCTGACGTTACCACCTTCTCATTGCATCTTGATAGTTTTTGCCCTTCTCTAGGTTGGGAAACCTTGGGGAGTTCGGGGCCCTGCCATCACTGTGTGCTCAGATTTTAGCACAGGCACGTGACTAGAATGCAAACCATATTGTGAGACTTCTAAAGGAGTGCACGGAAAGAAGAAAATATTTCTATTGGAGACTTTCTGGAAAGGCAGTGGTTAAGAACATGTTTGCCGTCAGAGTTGGGTTCCAACCCTCAGGAATTATTCTTAATATTTGGGTGATCTTGGTGAATCATTTAACCTCTCTGAGTCTCAGCTTCCTAAGCTGTAAAGTGGGGACAGTATCAACATAATTTCTTTTTTTTTTTTAGATTAAGGTGTAGTTGATTTACAGTATTTTATAAGTTTCAGATGTATAATATGGTAGTTCACAATTTTTAAAGATTAAACTCCGTCTATAGTTATTATAAAGTCAACGCAACTTCTTAAGGTCTAAAGGAGATCAGATGCATTTTGCACCCAGTTTATGTGCTGAGTGAATGACAAGGATGGTCATCCTTGTTAAAAAGGTACTTATGGGAGGCAGTTCCTTGGTAGTCTAGTGGTTAAGACTTGGGCTTTCAGCCTGACGGACCTGAGTTCAATCTCTAGTTGGGGATCTTAAGATCCTGCGTGCCTTGGCCAAAAAGAGAATAAAAGATGTTTGTGGCTTTTTTGTTTCAGATGCTTGCTCTGTCAAGGCGCCACCTAGTGTCTCCTTCGCTCAGCATGACATCATGCAGACGCTGCTACAGAGGTGACAGCCCGACAGATTCCCAGAAGGATATGATTGAAATCCCTTTGCCTCCATGGCAGGAGCGAACTGATGAATCTATAGAAACCAAACGAGCCCGGCTGCTCTACGAGAGCAGGAAGAGGGGAATGCTGGAAAACTGCATCCTGCTTAGGTAGGGGAAGAGGAGAATGGGGGTTGCTTCTCTCTGGCTAAAGACAGCCTTTTCAACTTCTGTCTCTTTCTTGACGGTAGCCTCTTCGCTAAGGAACATCTGCAGCACATGACAGAGAAACAGCTGAACCTCTACGATCGCCTGATTAATGAACCCAGTAATGACTGGGATATTTACTACTGGGCTACAGGTACTGAGCATGATAAGCGGCATAAGGTGAAAAACAGGATGATGTGGGCTGATTTGAGTCTGGAAAGGTATCATGGGCAATTTGTTTTTCTTTAGTAGGCACTCAACCCAGCCTCTCTTCAGATTTTTCCGATATGTACAAAATTTGTCTTATAAGTTAAGGTCCTTTGTTTGCAAGCAATAGAAACCGATTCCGTCTAACTTAAGCAAAAAGGGAATTTAGTGAAATTGTATGAGAAACTCCTAGCATCAAAGGGAAAGTTGAAGAAAAACCAGGGCAGGAATGAAGTGGAACGAGATGGCTCTGGCTGCCTAGCATGAAGTCCTTGGGAGTCTCTCTCTGGCACCTGCTTTGTGAGGAATGAATTCTCACTGTGTATAGTTAGGGTTAGCTTTGGCTGTGAGTAAAAGAACCCCAAAACAACAGTGGCTTAAGACAGAAGTACATTTTTCTTTCTCCTAACAGAAGTTCAGAGTTTGGCCCTCCAGAGCGCACAGAGGGGTTTCAGAGTCATTAAGGCCAGATTCCTCTTGACTTGTTCCTTCACCCTCCCCCGTGTTGGCTACCTCATGACCTCAAGATGGCTGCCGAGGCTCTGTCTGTCATGTCTATCTTTCAGCCGGGGAAAAAGAGTAAGAGAGCACACACCATTTTTTAATGGACCCTTCTCAAGAAATTATACACCATAATTACACTTAGTTTCCACAGGGCTTGAACACAGGGGAGTGGGAAATATTTGGGGCCAACCTGGAAGTCTTTTAATGTATCTTTGTCTTTATATTGAAGTTGAGCTTCTTTTGTTGTTGTTGTTGAGCTTCTTATAGATAGCTTATATTGTCATTCTTTTTAATCTGATCTTATGTCTTTTTATTGGTGTGTTTTGGCCATTTGCATATAAGTACCAATGTGATTGAATTAAAACCTACCATCTTTTTTTGTTGTTGTTTTCTATTTCTGCTGTCTGTTTTTTGTCCTCTTCCCCCTCTATTTCTGTGGATTTTTTGAGTATTTAAAATTTCATTTTATCTCCACCATTGGTTTCTTAAATCTCTTTATAATATTTTTGGTGATTGCCCTAGGATTTACAGTATATATGCATACATGTGTGCTCAGTCATGTCTGACTCTTTGAGACCCGGTGGACTGTGACCCACCAGACTCCTCTGTCCATGAGATTTCCCAGGCAAGAATACTGGAGTAGGTTGTCATTTCCTTCTCCAGGCGTCTTTCTGACCCAGGGATTGAACCCATGTCTTCTGCATTGGCAGGTGGATTCTTTACCACTGAGCCACCAGGGACACACGTGGTACCATGTGAACTTTCCTGCATTTCTGTGCCTCAAAAGGGCTCTCTGTGCCCTTGCCCTCCCCCAGCAGTAGAAACCTGCTGATTTCCAGGTGGTGCTTATTAGTCTGGGGACAGGAGATCGGGAGGCAGTTCTCTGTTGTCCTGGTCCAGCTTCCGGCCCTGTGACCATGAGTCATGGTGGAGGGCCTTTTTCAGTGATCCTGCTGGTCCCACAGGGGTAGAGGATTTTTTTCTTTTATTCTTTCACTAGCCCAGGCGGGTCCTCACATGTGCCTTGTAGGAGACAGGGCTCACTGACCTATTCCCAGACCTTTGAAGCTTTTGTTGTGTAGAGAAGAAGGACTAGGCTGGGGTTTATGCTTTTGGGGGTGGGGCAGTGTTTTCCCCTACTCCTGGCCTGCATTACTGAGGGAGGCTTTCTGCAGCCTCCTGCTCTGGACGCTGTCTTCATCGTGAGCATCTCAGTGAGGGGTTGTTGAGGAGAACCTGCCCATTGGGGCAGATTCCGCTTGTGTCTGTGGCTCCCGGGGATTTTACACTCGTGCTCACCTGCACTTGGCGTTCAGCAGGTGATGAACAGTTTTAGCTCAATTCTTGCCTGTTTGTGTGGTGCCCAGTGCCCCTTCTGCCTGTGCCTTCTCAAGTGAGCGTGTGTGTTCATGTCCGTTTTCTCCTTTGCAGGGCCTTTCTTTCCTTAGGTTTTATTTTCTTTGGGTGCCTGTGACCTCAGCTCTCTAATGACTTCAAAAAAGTTATGATGTTTCTAGTTCATCTGACTTTTTCTTGTTGGGATGAGTGGGGTGTTCTGTCCAGTTTTCAACATTCTAGGGGGAAACTGAAATCGCCTGGATCTTACTCTGATTGTCACACAAAACAACAGACGCCAGGCCCACCAGACGCCAGCTGTGTGCCGAATGAGGGAAAATCAGACATTGCTTTGAGGAATGCCCTCTCCTAACGTTGTATTTAGTGTTGCTAGGAGGGTAATTCCAAAGCTTAGTACCCAAGCTTTCCCAATAGGAGGCTTTGTTTGGGAGGCTTTGCTTAAGTGAGAGACTCGGGGGTGGAAAGAAGGTTGGAGGTGTGCAGCATCTGCCAGACTCTCTCCTGCCACCCTGAGGCTGGCATCCTCTCCTCTCTGCTCTCTCGGGGCCTTTGTTGCCTCTCCATCCAAATCTGGTTCTCCAGGTTCATGTCAGTTTTATGGCCTCTGTTATAGCCTTCCAGTGAATTCTTTTATGTTTTAAGTTTCCCGGAGTTATTAGTTGCTATCACTTAACATCGAAGGACTTTTGCCTCAGGAAATTAATAGACTAGAAGGAAAAACACAGTATTCCAAAAACAACTGGAGTACCGAATGCGAAGCAAAACAGAACAGCCAAGGCTGGACAGGCCAGGGGTCAGCTGTGCTTGTCCAAATAATAAATGCTGGGCCAGATAATAAATGCTGTCGGCTTGCAGCCATATGGTCTCGTGGCAACTGCTCAGCCCTGCCATCGCCGCACAAAAGCAGCCACGGACAATATGTAAACAAGTGAGAGCAGCTGCTCCAATAACACTCTTTACAGATACCGGCTGCCGTAGGTTGCCAGCCTGTGGTGCAGGCTGCGTGTGTGTCCAGAGAAATTTTGCCCTGTGTACCCACTGTGGTTTTAGGCCAGGCCAGAATTTCAAGCTTTAAGGTCCTTATACTATCAGGATTTTCTTGTGGTCCAGTGACTAAGTCTCCGTGCTCCCCATGCGGGGGGGCATGGATTCGATCCCTGGTCAGGGAACTGGATCCTACCCTCCGAAACAAAGATCGAAGATCTGTGTGCTGCAACTAAGACCCCCTGCGGCCAAATAAATAAATAAATATTTAAATTAAAAAAGAAAAAAATCCTTATATATCTGACAGTTGACTGACCAACGTAATTCTTTTTGCCCATCCTTACAGAAGCAAAACCAGCCCCAGAAATATTTGAAAACGAGGTCATGGCCCTGCTGAGAGACTTCGCTAAGAACAAAAACAAAGAGCAGCGACTGCGGGCCCCGGATCTTGAATACCTCTTCGAAAACCCACATTGAGCTACGTGCCGCCGCCTGCCTGGCTTTGGGGGCTACACGGATGCTCATCGCCTGCGATGGGTACTGGCCTTGATGTGCTGCTTCTCCTTAGATGCTCAGCCCACCCGGACCTCTGGTCCTGCCTGCAGTGATGGACCCACCTCTCTCCAAGGACATGTGTATGTTCAGTATGCCTCATGCTAAGACCCTTCAGCTCCCGTCTAAGCCTCAGAAGCAGTTTGTCCATGTTACTGTCACTCGGGCCTGACTCTCTCTCTGGCTCCATAGGAGGAAGCATTGTGCCAGCTCACTGCTTCAGCCAGAAGTGTGCTCGGTGTGAAGAGGCAGCCAGCTGCCTGTGCTGTGTGGAAAGCTCCCTGGGTGAGCCAGGGCTTTGTCCCTGTGAAATTCCCCCTTCCAGCCTGGGTTGGTTCTTTCTGCCAGGGGAAGCTGATCCAAGCCCCCTGAGTAGAACCCTTCAAAGACCCAGCAGGCAGAATGAGGGCAGCGGGTAGGAACAGTGTGGGCGTGCTGCTTAAGAGTCAGCATCTTCAGCAGATTTTCTCTAGGATGCTCATTTTATAAACAGAACAATAATTGTATATATTAAAGAATATTTTAAAAAGGAAAATCACAACTCAGCCCTCACCCAATTATTTTAATTTTGTGTGTTTTCATGCAGGCATATGTTTAGAGTTTTACAAGGTCACAATCTCCATGAATCAATTATAGCAAACGTTTTCTGTATTTCTGCAGTCTCCACAATTGGTTTAGTTGATAAACTGATAATGTGTAAGAAATAATATGTTAGGATGAATTAGCAGAATGTGTTTAGCTCCAGAACCAAAAGACTTTTGGTTGCTAGGAGGGTGGTTTTGTCTTGCTGGAGGAACTTTGCCCTCGGAGCTGTCATCCAGACAGAACAGATGTCACCCAGATTGGGCCAGGACACAGGTGTGAATTGGAGAAAACAGGCCAGACTTGCTAGGCAGGCGGTTGGTGAATACCAGAGACACACAGGCAGGATGTACCTGTTCCCACGTCGTGGAGTTGTGGGATTCCCACGGAACCTCTGTGTGGTCCTGCCCGCCCTTCAGGGTCCTTGGCTGAGGAGAGGAGAGGAAAGAACCAGTCTTTCATTACTTTCGGGATCTCAGTAGAGCTTCCCAGCTCTCTTGTAGACAAAAGCTGTCATGCCTATTTTGCAGATGAGAAAGTGGGCTCTGAAAGAGTGGTCTGTCCCAGATCAAGTCGCTATTTAGTCACGAAGCCAAAACTTTGCTTAGTTCAGTCTGTCTTCAAACCTCATGAACTTTCTGCCAGAACATGCTGCCTTACTGGTAGAAACTATAGAAATCTTCGCTTTAAGAAGTTACAGCCAAGAGACTTCAGGTCTGAGCTGTGACCTGTGTGTCATGCAGGGGACAGGAAGCTGCCAGGTGCTTCCCAAAAGAAGAGCTCAGTCACCCAAGGTGGCTCTTCTAAGGGAAGAAGCAGGGCTGGCAGTAGGTACAAGTCAGATCCTGGCTCCACTGCCCACTTGCTGGGTAAGTGAATGGGGCTGAGCCTCAGTTTCCTCGTATGTATAACAGGGATGATGACTTTCCCTGTCTTAACTATTTCTGAAGATCAGACATGAAGAGATAAAGCTCATGTCTCAAGACTTTCATCGTCCTCATTACACAGTAAGCTCTTGGTCGATGTTAGGTGTCAGCTTTTGGTTATGGCTTCAGTCTGAGAACTTGTATCTTAACGCAAAAGGCCTGGCGTGTCAGCAAGGTCACCAGAGCTTCATGCAGGGCCGAGCCCTCTGCCGGTAGGAAAGCCAGGCCTGTTAAAGAACCACAGAGTGTCTTAACCAGCCAGTGAAGACTGGAGAGAAAACAGACCCTGTGTCGAGGCCTCTGAAGGAAAAATTTGTAGCATGATCATCTAAGCAAGGAATGGGAGTGAGAAATGGAGGGCAGAAGCCAGTTTTGATGGCCCAGGGAGCTCACTGCAGACTCTGGCCAATCTCTCTGGCCTTGTTTGATGTACCGTGAGGAGAATGTTAATGTAGAGAGATGTCTGGACTGTCAGAAGCACACATGACAGTTGGGCTGTGACCCAACTATCCTAGACTCCTGGACAGCATATCTCCGCAGCCAAGTATGCAGTTTGGGCTTTTTTTCCCCTGGGGGTTTGATCTCTCCTCGCCTGATTTTTGTCTTATTTAATATAAGGGGTTCAGCTGCCACTTTCACCTGGGGACGGCATGCTTCTAAAGAGGTTGTTTTCCTCCCAGGCTGCTGGTCTGTGTCATCTCTGGAAGTGAAGGATCTTACTAACTTCAGCTGCTCGGTGTCAGACCCAGGGGTGCTATGTAAACAGTTTTTCCCTTTATTAGGCATTGAGTGAAACTAGGCCGGCCACAGGACATTTTTTTAAAATTAATAAACATACAGCGAGGGCCAGCAGCCCCCCAAGGATCTGTGAGGAACCAGAATCTGGACTCATTCCTCTCCGTTTGACACCTCACTGCTCGCTGACCTCATTCAGAGCGTGTGCACACGGGCATCTGGCCCTGCCCCTCCCCACCTGTAGAGATCTCGTGAGACCTGTCACACAGGCTCCCACATCAGACGTCAAGTGGGGGCAGTAAAAGCTGTCTTCTCCCCAGCATTTATTCTCTTAATCATTTTAAGTCTTCAGAATCCATAAGCCAAATCTCCTTTGCCCAACTCTGGACCTTAGATGGGGCGTATCTGTCGGGGTCACTACAGAGCCACCTCTGACCAGCACAAGCCACCGTCGGGAGGTCACGTGCCCCGTCTCCTCAGCTCCAGCCAGGGCGGCAACTGGTACAAACCTCACTCACACTTTTAAACAGCCCCAGGGAAAGATTCCGCTGGGCAAGTTGAGAGTTTACTTTTATCTTTCCGTCCATCTGCTACACAGGGAGGTTCGTGATGGGGAAGCTCACACGGCCGTAAACAGCAAGCAGGGCTGAGACTTGTCTGGTAACTTGTTGTTAGCACAGGCGGTCGTGTCAGGGTGGAGGACTTGCCGTCCTGCAGCTGTCGGGCCACGAGTGTGCATCAGCTCCCAGCTCAGCCACCGTGTTTGGTCTCCCAGTGAACCCTCTGGAGGTGAGGACCGGCATTAGGATCTCCCCCACCCCCGTCAGGCGTGGGGGCATCAGTGGGACAGTGACCTGAGGCAAGGAGTGCTCCTCTGCCTTTAAAAAACAAATCTCGGGGGGGCCGGGGAATGTCAGGCACCAGACATTTCAGGGAGGACGGTAGAAAAGTTGAAGCTATCGAAGATAAATATTATCAGGCATCCAAAGAGGAGATCAGTCCTCCTTGTAGCCTGAGAAGTAAAGTCTTCAGCTGGGTCCCAGGTCCCGCCCGAATCCAAATATCCCTGCCAAGGATGAGACTGTTCTCTAAGAGGACAACATAAACACACTTTCCGTAACTACACATCACAGCATGTAGCATTAAAAAGCAAATTATGACGTTACAATGACCATAGTTCCCCAGTAGGTTTCAGTTACTTTCTGTGTTGTGGAACATTCACATTTGGTGATGCCCGGGGACATGGGTTGGAGAAATAGAGCAGAGCAGTTTAGGGAGACAGACCCAAGGTAGAATCCTGGCTCTCCCGTTGGTCAGCTGGGTGACCTTGGGCATGCTGTTTAACCTTTTCCACGCTCTGTGTCTCATCTGTAAAAGGTAAGGTCAAAGAGCCACCTCATGTGTGGGCACAAAGACAAAAGTCACACATGGGATGTGCTCGGCGCGGTGCCTGGCACCTGAGTGACGTCGTCATGGCCAGTGGTGTTGGCTGATGGTGTGCCCAGCACTCCTCAGATGACATCACTCAGGCCTCAAACCAGGGATCCGAGGTGGGCACAACTATCATTTCCTCTGTCCAGGTGAGGAAAGTGAGGCCTGGTAAGATTAAGCTGCTTGCCCCAAATCAGAGGCCAGAAGTTGGGGCAGCTGGATTGGAAGCTGGACAGTGGGCCTCCAGTGCCTGTGCTCCGAAGCCATCTGCTACCTCCATTACCAAGTAAGCGGGGCCTTGAGAAGCGCTTGCACAATTGGGCTTGCCTGAGCTCTTGCACCCTACTGCCACCACCTGGAAGTCTCCCCAGGTGAGCTTTCCAGAGAGTGAGAGATGTGTGTCCAAGTCATACCTGTCCCCTCAGCCGAAGCCAGCTGATAGGCAGATGGCCCCAACCCTATCTCAGCCAAGCCCAGTCCAGATTGCAAACTCAGAGACCCTTTAGGTAAATAAACGCTTATTACTTTAAGCCACCAAGTTTCGGGGTGATTTGTGATGCAGCATTATTATCGTAACTGTTGGTAACTGACACAGATGGTAATCAGGCTTCCCAGATAGACGTGCTTATAGAGAAGAATCACTGACCGGCCAGTGTGAGTGAGCAGCCTGTCTCCTGGGCAGGTGACCGCCTCACTTTAGCACTTTTAAAAAGGTGGCTGCTTAGCATATCAGACTCTCATAAGCATAGTGTCCATCTCATACTAGCACACGTAATTCCTCCTCAACCATCTGAACAGGCAGCACGTACTCAGTGCTCGCACACTGGCCTAACACAGCACCTGCGTTGACTCACTCAGTTCCTGTAACAGCCCCATGAAGTAGGTTGTACGGTTGTCTTCATTTTGCCAATGAAGATACAGGCCCAGAGGAACTGAGTTACTCGCCTGTGGTGACGTTGGCTCAGCACTTGAGCAGAAGCAAACAAAGAAACTGAGGTAGGACCCTTGAAAAGCAAGAGTTGTATGTTCTGCACTAGCAAAACGTGGGTAAAGCTACTGCCTGCTCTGACTGGGAAGGAAGCCCATGTGTCTACCAGGCTGACAGCCCACAAGAGGCTGGAAAGCAGAAAACCAGCCACCCCTGCTGGTTACTATTGGCTGCAATTGGTGAGGATTTATAAGGAAGAGATGAGCTCAGCAAAGAATTACCTGGTGTCTGAAATTCACCAGGTATGAAAGGAAATAGAACCCAGAAATCTTGGGCCTTCCAGGGTTAAAAAGCTATGCTCTAAATTGACAAAGATAAGATGTAGGCAAAGCTTCGGGCAACAAAGGCCCAGTAAGACTTTTCCTTGGATGAAGTGTCTCAGGAAGGATCAGATTAAAGGTCAGCCTCCTACTTGTGTCTGTGTGTTGGTCACTCAGTCGTGTCCGACTCTTTGTGACCCCATGGACTGTAGCCCGCCAGGCTCTCTTGTCCATGGGATTCTCCAGGCAAGGATAATGGAGTGGGTTGCTATTCCCTTACTCCAGGGGATCTTCCTGACCCAGGGATCAAAGCCTGGGTCTCCCGCAGTGGAAGCAGATTCTTTACTGTCTGAGCCACCAGGGAAGTCTCCTACTTAATTGTTCCAAATAGCTTCAAGATAGATGTTGAGGAGAAAGGGAGAGGCATGGAGGGGAACCAGCAAAACAAGTTGGGCTCGAGAATTAGGTCTAGGAAAAGCCGGGGTGAATGTGGCTCCTGGCACATGAAACCTTTTCCTTTCCTTCTTTGCAGAAGTCAGCTTCTCCCAAGAAATGACTACACTCCTCTCCACTTCCTTGTCTCCCATCCTTTCCTTGTCTTCACCTCTCTAGCTTCCCACCTCATTGTTTGATGAAAGCATCTCTCACCAAGGTCACAAGGACCTCCAAGTTGCTAAATCCAGTGATCATTATTCAAAGCTTTACTGTCCCTTCTGACCAATGATAGAAACCTCCCTTGCTTTTATGGTTCAGCATTTCCTTGCGTTTCCTTCTGCCTGCCCAGTCATACCTCTACCTATTTGGAGGCACATTGGCACCCCACCCCCACCCCCCTGCAGAATTTGAAGTTCCCCCTGATGCTGTCCTAAGAGTCATCCTTTTTTCTCTCGGTACTCCCTCTTGTGATCTCACCCACACCCGGGTATCCATTACCACCTTGTTGTTACCACTGAGCCACCGGGGAAACTCCCCAGTACTGCCTGAATGTGGACAATTCTCAAATCTGTGTTTCAAACCACAGTTTCCTTTGAGCTCCAGCCTGCATGTCTGACTGCCAGCTTGGCTCCTCCAGTGTATCTCAAAGGTCCTGCAAACTCAGCACGTCCAAAAGGGAACGAGGCTATCCCCCCTACCTCACCGACCCCCCAAAACCTCCCTAGCCTTCCTCTGTAGTCTCTCTGTGAAGGGCATCAGCCTCTATCCAGTTGTTTAAGCTAGGAACTGTGCTGAACCCCTCCCTCTCCATCCATTACATCTCAAGCCTGGTGGACTTACCTGCAAAATAGCTCTTGAAACCATCCACTTTCTTTCTGTCTCCAGCATCATCACCATGGTCAAAGTCATTTGCATCCTTCAGCTGGACAACGGCTATGGCCATCTGAACCCCCTTCAGATCTGTTCTCTACCTGCAGCCCTGAAATCAGTGTATTCCAACTCATGGTACCAGCCATGGCTTCCCCTTTCTGAAAACCCTTCAATTGCTCTTAAATAAAAATGAAAATCCTGGGACTTTCCTGGTGGCACAGTGGTAAAGAATCCACCTGCCAGTGCAGGAGATGTGAGCTTGCTCCCTGATCTAGGAGGATCCCTCATGCCTTGGAGCAAATACACTGGTACACTGCGAGTATTAAGATGGTGCTCTAAAGCCCGGGAGCTGCAACTACTGAAGCCCATGTACCCTAGAGCCCATGTTCTGCAACAAGAGAAGCTCCCGCAATGAGAAGCCTGCACACCCCTGCTCTCTGCAATTAGAGAAAAGCCCATGTAGCAACGAAGACCCAGCACAGCCAAAAATGATAAAGTTGAAAAAAAAAAAAAAACCTTAAAAATAAATAAATAGATAAAATACAAGGTATTCAAACCTTCTGGGGGAAAAAAAATTTCTGGGACTTCCCTGGTAGTCCAGTGGTTAGGAATCCACGTGCCAGTGCAGGGGACATGGGTTCAATCCCTGGTCTGGGAAGATCCCATGTACCTCAGGGCAACTAAGCCCATGTGCCATAACTACTGAGCTCATAGGCTGCAGCTACTGAAGCCCAGCTACCCTAGAGCCCATGATCTGCGAATAAGAGAAGCCACTGCAATGAGAAGCCCACACACTGCAACTCGAGATTTGCCCCCACTTGCCACAACTAGAGGAAGCCCATGCACAGCAAAGATCTAATGCAGCCAAAAATAAAATATTTTTTAAGAAAATATTTAACATGACCTGTAATGGTCCTGTATGGGATGCCCAGGTCTTAAACCTTGTCTTGGCACAGCTCTCAGTTTCTTTGCTCCTGCCCTTCCAAGGCTTCTTCAGCCTCTCACCCTCTCCATGACCATTCCCACCACAGGGCCTTTGCAATGTGGTTCCTTCTGCCCAGAATTCTCTTTCCTCCCTTTCTCTCTTCACTCCTATCCTCTTTCAGATCTCTGCTCAGGTGCACTTCCTCAGAGAAGCCCTCCCTGACCTATCCATTTTAAATCCATCATTCTTTGATTAATGACTATCTCCCCACTGGACAAAGGTCTGTACAGTTAAAGCTATGGTTTTCCTAATAGTCTTGTATAGATGTGAGAGTTGGACCACAAAGAAGGCTGAGCACCAAAGAATTGATGCTTTCGAACTGTGGTGCTGGAGAAGACTCTTGACAGTCCCTTGGATTGCAAGGAGATCAAACCAGTCAATCCTAAAGGAAATCAACCCTGAATATTCATTGGAAGGACTGATAGTGAAGCTGAAACTCCAATACTTTGGCTACCTGATGCGAAGAGCCAACTCACTGGAAAAGAGCCTGATGTTGGGAAAGATTAAAGGCAAGAGGAGAAGGGGCTGACAGAGGATGAGATGGTTGGATGGCATCACCGACTCAATGGACATGAGTTTGAGCAAGCTCCGGGAGTTGGGATAGACAAGGAATTTTACACGCTGCAGTCCATGGGGTTACAAAGAGTTGGACATGACTGAGCAACTGAACAACAACCCTGCTGGACTTCAAGTTCCATGAGGACAAGGACTAGATCTTTTTTTGTTCACCTGAGATCTGTAGTACCTGGCACATCACTTGGCATGTAGAAGGTATTCCTAATTAAGAAATGAGTAAAAACTGATGTGTCGATCTGAGTGCAGAGCTCAAAGCAAACTTTCCCCACAGTGAGAGCTGTGGGTGTGCAGGGGTCAGTCAGAGGTTTCATGAGCTTCCTGATGTCCTGAGATTTTGCCCGCTGTCTAGATCCAGTGGTTCAGTGCGCTTGAAGGATTGGTCCCCTTCTGTCCAGGTGGCTGGATGCCCTCTAACTGGGGAGAAGGGTTTTAATGAATTAGATCTGTCTCTCTTACTGTGGAAAGTAGAGAGAGTTCTTGGTTCTCTGCCCAGGCCTCTGGAGGACCTGGGATGCTAAAAGAAACAAACTCCCAAAGCCTGGCAAGCTTCAGGAAATAGATGCACCAGAGGGCCCTGGAGTCCAGGCCTCTGGGGTCCACCCTCCCCTGCTGAGGGTGGGCCTCAGATTTCCCCTAAGGAAGAAGAAGTACCTGGGAATTGTGTCTGTGTGGGTGCTCCATATTCACTGGCTCTCTTCTTTCTTTTCTTTCCTTCTCTTTTTTTCACCATGCCGCTTGGCACACAGGATCTCAGTTCCCTGAACCTGTGCCCCCTGCAGTGGAAGCACAGAGTTTTAACCACTGGACCAACAGTGAAGTCTCTCATTCTCTGCTTTCCTACTCCTCGTTCAGTGTGATGGACCTTCTTAGAATCTCTCCCCACCACTCACCCCCACCAAGCATGTATAGTCCTGGCCGTGGCTGTATCCTTCAGGCTTCTCCTGGGTAGCAGTGCCTTACCAGATGCAGGCGGTGGAGTGGCGCTTAGTGTGGTCTCCCAAGCCAGGCTTTCCCTGGGTCATCTCACAACAAGCCTCCCTTCAGAGGAGATGGCATCATCCCACTTCTACCTGAGGAAACAAACTCAAAGAGGCTTGCCCACAGCCACAGAGCTGGGAAGCAGCAAAACAGGATTTAAGTTGAGGTCTCCCCAGAACTTGGGTACCTCCCAGCACCCCTTTGTCCCAGACTTACCTTGTTCATTCATTGTCATCGTGAGCTCTGCCATCTATGCCGATGTACCATCTATACTAATATCTACTTACTTATCTCTCTTGAGTTCCTTTTTATTTAAACAAATTAATTTTAAAAGGAAACGACATTATCACTGTAAATGGAAAAAAGTCGCATCAATACTGTCACTTGCCAAAATTAAAAAGGTAACTATTAAAAAAAAGAGAGGTTACTAAATTTTTCTAACAATTGTTTTTTTAAAAAATTTCAAACATACAGCAATCTCCAAAGTGTTTTAGAGCACGTCCCTGGTGGTCCAGTGGCAAAGACTCTATGCTTCTACTTTAGGGTTCATGGGTTCAATCCCTAGTCAGGGAACTAGATCCCACGTGCTGCAACTAAAAAGATCTTACATGCCACAACTTAAGACCTGGCACAGCCAAATAAATATTTTTAAAAATCCACCCAGTTTTTGATACATTTCAAAGAAAATTATAGACATCAGAACATTTCCCTTAAATACTTCAAAATGCACATTATTAACTAGACTTTGATACTTTATATTTTTTTCTTTTGCTGTAAAATGTACATACAATGAAATGCACAAATCTTAATTGTATGTTTGCTGAGTTTTGACAAATGCCTACAAACAACCTCCCATCAAGATGCAGAAATTATCATCACCCCAGAAATTTCCCTCATGCTCCATCCCAGTCATTCCCCACAACACACCTCCCTACAGCCCAGGCAACCATATCTCTGATTTTTTCCTCTGCCATGGATTAGTTCTGCCTGCTGTAGAATTTCATATAGATGGCATCACACAGTATAGACTCTTTTACATGTGCCTGCTTTCATTCAAGGGAGAAGGCAATGGCACCCCACTCCAGTACGCTTGCCTGGAAAATTCCATGGACGGAGGAGCCTGGTAGGCTGCATTCCATGGGGTCGCGAAGAGTCGGACACAACTGAGCGACTTCACTTTCACTTTTCACTTTCTTGCATTGGAGAAGGAAATGGCAACCCACTCCCATGTTCTTGCCTGGAGAATCCCAGAGATGGGGGAGCTTGGTGGGCTGCCGTCTATGGGGTCGCACAGATTCGGACACAACTGAAGCGACTTAGCAGCAGCAGCAGCAGCAGCTTTCATTCAGCACAGTGTTTTTGAGGTTCATCCTTATCATCACATACATCAGTATTTGTCCCTGTTTATTATTGACCATTTGTATTCCATTATCTGACTGAACCACAGTCTGTTTGCAGGTCAGGAAGATCCCTGGAGTAGGAAATGGCAACCTACTGCAGTATTCTTGCCTGGAGAATCCCGCGGACAGAGGAACCTGGTGGGCTACAGTCCGTGGGGTTGCAGAGTCGGTCGTGACTGAGCATGCACGCACACAAACACCCAAGCTGTTTCCAGTTTGGGGCTATTATGAATGAAGATATCATATACAAGTCCTTCTCTGAACACATGTTCTTATTTCTCTTGGTGAACATCTGGAAATAGAATTGTCAGGCCATAGGAAGGTGTATAACTAGTTTCAAAGTGACTGCCAGGACTTTTTCCAAAGTAGATGTACTATTTTATACTCCCACCAAAAACGTGTGAGACATGCAGCTGTCCCAGAGGCTTGCCAGCATTTTGTGTTGTCTGTGCCTTAAATTCCAGCCATCCTGGTAGGTAAGTCCTGTTGCCTCACTGTGGTTTTAATTTACATTTTTTTGACAGTGAATGATGTTGAATTTTTTTTTTTCACGTGCTTATTGGCCATATTTGTCTATCTTCTTTGTGGACTATCTGTTCAATGGTTTAGCTCATTTTTAAATTTCAATTTTATTTTATTATTGAATTATAGGGGTTCTTTGTATGTGCTGCATATCAGTTCTTTGCCAGATATTTGTTTGAAAATCTTTTTACCCAAGTCTGTGGCTCTTCTGTTTGTTTTCTTAAGAGAAACTTTTGAAGAGTTGAAGTTTTAAACTTTGATGGAGCCCAATTTATCAGCTTTTTCTTTTATGGTTATTGCTTTCTGTGGCTCGTTCAAGAAGTCTTTGTTTGTCACTAAGTCACGAACATATCTTTATATCTCAAATGAATTTTTAGAGGTGGTTGAGGTAAAGTTTCAGGTTCTTTTTTTTCCAGTTGTTCCAACATCATTTATTAAAAAGACTTGCCATTGGATCGCTTTGGCATCTCTGTAAAAAAATCACATCTGTGACTGTAAAAACAAAAAGCAGCAACAATCTTATTAAATTTTAATTTTTTAAATAAACTGTTTAAGTGAAAATTAAGTGCAAATAAAGTAGTCTTAGTGAGTTACAAAACTTCATATGTAAAAATAAGATCCTAAGAAAAATGGAACTGGTTAGGACTCATCTGCCATCCAAGGATACTTAGTTTAATACCATTCAGATCTAGAATGAAGGTGAGGGACTTCCCTGGTGGCCCAGTGATTAAGAATCCACACTGCCATTGCAGGAGGCACAGGTTCGATCCCTGGTCAGGGGAACTTAGGTCCTGCATGCCATGTGGTATGACCAAAATAAATAAATAAAATGGAGGTGGAATTCTCCATTAAGTCAGTTTTCTTTTTAAGCTGTGATATTATCCAGTACTGAGAATGCCAACAGCCATATGTGTGTAGGTGGAGAGACTGAAAGAATTCAGCTGGCTTCTCCAACACCCTTTTCTATTGGCTTGTCCCATTAAAAAAAAATAGTTTTCAATGTTCAAGAGTAACGTTTGCCATGGGATCCCCCCACCTACACTGTGCCCTGGCCACGTGGCAGGAGAAGCGAGCTGACATGTGGTTGGCGTCCTGGTCAGTGTCGGGAAGACAGACCACACTTCTTCTAGCTTTGTCCTGAGACTGATAATAGATGTGCTTACCATGAGAAGCAAATTTCTAATTTAGCTCATTTATTTCTCATTAAGAAAGATAGAGGCACTCTGGCCATCCCACTTTAACTGGGAATTGATGCAGAAGAGTCATGCCACTGGCCAGTCAGCTGGTGAGTGGGAAGGTGGGTTCCCACCTGGCAGCCTGGTTCCAGCTGCCCTCCTCACCTGCTGCAGTGTTGCCTGTTCCTAGTGAATATGAAAGTGTTAGTTGCTCAGTCGTGTCCGACTCTTTGCGACCCCATGGACTGTAGCCCGCCAGGCTCCTCTGTCCGTGGGGATTCTCCAGGCGAGAATCCTAGAGTGGGTTGCCATGCCCTCCTCAGATCCCACATGCCGCTGTCCCAAAGGCTGCAGCTAAGACCTGGCACAGTCCAATAAATAAATACTTTACAAAAACTGTGTGTCTACACCCCCAGGAAGACCTCAGGGAGGCTGCCTGCTTCCAGAACCTTCTGCTCTTTGGGGCTCACTGCCTGTATCCTCCTACTCACGGCCTCTGGAGGCCTCTGCCAGGGGCCCAGCGGCCCAGAGCTCTCATCTCTTCCTGTCCCGGCCGCTGCATTCCGCTGCCCCCGCGCACCGAGCCCCGCCCTGAGTTATCTGCCTCTCTTTCCAGCTGTGGTCACACACGAGATCCCACTTAATAAAATGGACTTCATCTATGAAAACAAGCCCTCTGATTCATCTTGAGAGTGATTTCCTCGAGGCATTTCCTCCAAGAACCATCAGAGAGCTATAATCAGGGAACAGACTTACTCAGATCTGTGCACGGAGCCAGGGGAAAGGCTTTCCAGGCAGAGCGAGCGCGAGAATGCAGGGCATGTTTGCAGAGTCTTGACGTGAGGCTGGAGCAGGGGGCACGTGGTGGGAAGGGTTAGAGATGACACTTGGAAGGGAGGATGGATGATTTTCTATGTCATGATCAAACTCGTGTGCTTACTTCTGAAATAAAATGAGACAATAATGTTTAAAAATTATAATGCTTGGGAATTCCCTGGTGGTCCAGTAGTTAGGACTCCATGCTTTCACTGCCGTGGCCCCAGGTTCAATCTCTGGTTAGGGTACTAAGATTTTGTAAGCTGCGTGGCGCAGCTGAAAAAATTATAAGTTAAGGTGGATTAGCTTGCAGGCTTTGCAGTCAGCCAGGCCTGGGGTAAGGACATGAGTGTGTGTGTGTGTGTGTGTGTGTGTGTGTAGAACTTGCCACCTGCTAGGCAGTGTTCTAAGCAAGTGTATTACATGGATTCAACTGGGATTTGAACCCAACCAGGTCAGCCTCCAATACTCTTGCTCATTCTGCTACCCTCCATGGTCCCCGGGGAGCATCGAGAGATTGTTTATATGTAACCCTCCCCTCCTATGAGTTCTATGGAGGAAGGGACCCTGTATCACACTCCATTCTTTCCCCTGTTTTAACACAACACCTGGCATGTCACTGGTGCTCATTAATGCTCATCCAGTGACTAATGGACTGATTAGATAAATGAAGGTGGAGGCTCTTGGTGGAGCTCTCTCTACTGGATGCAAGACCATTCAAGAGTGTGGCCGATGGAGCCCGTTCATGAGACCCGACAAGTTAATGGAGAATGTTTGAATGTTTTACGAGGTTCCCTTAAATATTGATTTATTTAATTTGGCTGCTCCGGGTCTTAGTTGTGGCATGCAGAATCCAGTTCCCCGACCAGGGATCAAACCGGGGCCCAGTGGTAAAGAATCTGCATGCCAGTGCAAGAGTCATAGGAGTCATGGGTTCAGTTCCTGGATTGGGAAGATCCCCGGAGCAGGAAGTGGCAAACTGCTCTAGTATTGCCTGGAACATTCCATGGACAGAGGAGCCTGGTGGGCTGCAGTCCACGGAGCCAAAAAGAGTCAGACATGACTGAGCGACTGCACAGTCGCTCAGAGACAGTCCTAGGCATGCTACAGCTGTGATTTTCTGATTTTCCTAATAGAAACGTACTTGCCAGGTTAGGCTAGACAACAATAAGCAATAAAAGCCCTACATCTCAGTGGCTTCATAAAGTAAGGTTTACCCCTCACTTGTATCAAGTTCAGTGTGAACTGGGCATCTCTTCAGCACAGCTCCTTCGTGCGGTGACCCAGCCAGCCAGGCCCTGTCATCTCACTGTGTGGTCTCCACAGCTGCCCCTGAAGAAGTCGAGAGTGAGGAGGACTCCCATCCTCTCAACCCAGAAGTGACACGTGTCACTCTTCACAGCCTGTGGGCTGGAGATTATCACATGGCCCTGCTGTCTGCAAAGAGCCTGGAAAGGATTGTCCTCCCAGGGAGCTGGGAGGAAAACCAGATGCAGCTGAGCCCTAGAAGTCTATCCCAGTCTGTCCTTCTGATCTCCAAATACTGCATTTGATTCACTCTTCTTCCTACACGAACCCCCTTTCTAAGAGACAAAACCTAATCTCTGCCTGTAGCCCAGGTTCTCTTGGATGCCCTGAGGTCTCTTTATGGGCCTAGATGTGGCCCCTCTTGATCCAGAGATACACAAATTTAAGAGACAATTTACCTGCTCCCCTGCATGCTCAGAATACAAACACAGAGCAGTGGCAGGATAACCCCAGGGGACAGGAGACTTCCCTGGTGGCACAGTGGCTAAAATTCTGCACTTCCAGTGCGGAGGGCCAGGGTTGGATCCCTGGTCAGGGAACTAGATCCTGTATGCCACAACTGAATATCCCTCATGCCACAAGGAAATAAAGTATTTTTAAAAAGATGTGGGAGGGAGATGGGAGGGAGGTTCAGGAAGGAGGGGGCATGGGTATACCTATGGCTGATTCTTGTTGATGTATGAAGAAAGCCACAAAATTCTGTAAAGCAGTTATCCTTCAATTAAAAACATAACAAATAAAGAAATAAAATGATTTTAAAAATGATGCTGTTGGGAAGAGGAGGATGGGAGGCGCCAGCAGCCATGGTTTAGAAGCCTACTGGGCAGATACCATGCGAGTCCCTCTTCTGGGGCAGAGGAGACCCCGTGACTGCTCTCCTACAAGGAGCCCCTTTCACCAGCTCTCTGGGGCACTTGGCTGTGTCACTGGAGCCTCTTTCTTTCACATTATCCTCCCTGATCTCATCTGAAGCAGGGGTTTTGGGCTCTACCCTCTGAGAATTGCAGGAATTTCTCAATCTACTTCCTGCCCATAAAATTTAAATAAAATCTTAAATTTTATTTATGTTTCTCCTTTTCTAGCTTTATTGAGGTGTAATTGACATAGACCATGGTTAAGTTTAAAGTGTACAACATTGTGATTTAATATGCATATATTGCAAAATGATTACCACCGTAAGGTGAGTTAATATATCTGTCATCTTACATCATTACCTTTTGTGCGTATATGGTGAAAACTTTTAAGATCTACTTTCTTGTTCAGTTGCTAAGTCGTGTCCGACTCTGTGACCCCAAGGATTGCAGCACGCCAGGTTTCCCTGTCCTTCGCTATCTCCTGAATTTGCTCAAACTCACATCCATTGAGTTGGTGATGCCGTCCAACCATCTCATCCTCTGTTGCCCCCTTCTCCTCTTGCCCTCAATCTTGCCCAGCATCAGGGTCTTTTCCAATGAGTTGGCTCTTCACATCAAGTGGCCAAGGTATTAGAACTTCAGCTTCAGCATCAGTCCTTCCAATGAATATTTAGAGTTGATTTCCTTTAGGATTGGTTGGTTTGATCTTCTTGCAGTCCAAGGGACTCTCAAGAGTCTTCTCCAGCACTATTCGAAAGCATCAATTAGTACTTTTAAGTGCACAATATAGCGCTGTTAACTGTAGTCATCACAGTATACGTTATATCCCCAGAAGTTATTCATCTTATGATTAGAATTTTATACCCTTGGACCACCTTCACTCATTCCCCTCTTCCCCACCTCCATCTCTGGCAATCACCAATTTACTTTCTGTTTCTATGAGTTTGTTTTTCTTAGACTGCATATGTAACTGAGATCACGCAGTATGCCTTTCTCTGTCTGAGAAATTATTTCGCTTAGCATAATGTCCTCAGGCTTCCTTGGTGGGAAAAAATCCACTTGCCAATGCAAGAGACATGGGTTCGATCTTTGGGTCAGGAAGATCCCCCGAAGAAGGAAATGGCAATCCATTCCAGTGTTCTTGCCTGGGAAATCCAATGGACAGAGGATCCTGGCAGTCCATGGGGTCACAAAGAGTCTAACGCAACTTAGGGACTAAACAACCATGCCCTCAAGGTCCATCCATGTTGTTGCAAATGGCAGGACTTCCTTCTTTTTTATGGTTGAATAATATTACACTTTAGATACACAGTTAGGAACTCTTACACATCCTATTGATTCTGTTTCTCTGAAAAACAGCAAGACACCGAGGACCGGGGGCGAGACGAAGCCCCCTGGATGCACAGAGGGCCTCTGGATTTGCTGCAGCAGCAAACAGCATCCCAGCCCTCAGGGGCTGGAAGCGGCATGGTTTCTCTATCACGTCCCTGTCTGCTGAGCCAAGAGCCACTCTCAGGGACAGCCTGCCTCCAGACAGTGACTCAGTGATCCAGGCTGCTTTCATCTTGTGGCTCTTCCATCCTGACATTCCTCTCTCCAAGCACAGAGAGTAGAAAACCCACCACCACTGCTGACTGCCTCAGACTGGGAACGGCACGCCTCAATTCCTTGTGTAGCACATTGGCCAGAACTGGCCACACAGTCCTAACTGCAAGAGAGGCTGGGAAAAATAAAAGGCTCATAAGCACTCATTGAGCGCCTTCTCTACACCCGGCTTCGCACTAAGCACTTAAACATTGTCTTTTCGGAATCCTCAGGTATGAATTCTACCACGACCTCATCAGACAGCTAAAGAAACAGGCTTGGAGGAGCTGAGTCCCAGAGCACAGGTCCCAGAAAATCAGGTGTGTGGAGAGTCAAAACCAGCTCTCTGTGCATCCAGAGGGCTTCCTCTCGCCCCCAGTCCTCGGTGTCTTGCTGATCACTGGCAAGAATCTCTCTGTCCCGCTGGAAAACTGGCGCTGGGTTCTTATTTTCTGCTCCATCTCATTTCATCTTCCTCAGGAGTCATGAATTTTTAAACCCTGTGCAAGATCAACCAGTTCCCCCAGAGGAGACAGCAAAAGAACAGAACAGGCAGAAACAGAACAGCCATCAAATACGCTCGGCAGAGTTCTTCCAGGAAGCATCTACCGACAGGGGTGCAAATGAACTACAGGAAGTTATGCTAGCTTGGTGGGAGGTGTGGGGGGGAGAGCGCTCAGACCAGCAAGAGAATCATTTCCTTTTAGGAAAAACAGAGAGGGAGAGGGGTTGGTCTTAGGTCACTAGACTCGGGATATTTCAGTTCCTGTGGCGACAGCTAAGTGAGCAAGACCTCCAGGGCATGTTTCAAAGGTGGAGGTTTTAGGACCCTAGTCCTGGGTGCCTCTTCTGTCTCACTGAAGCAGTGGCCTTCCTAGAGGTCCAAGTCACAGTGCAGAGACTAGAAATGGGCAAAATCGATAGTGAAACCTGAAGTCATCCTGGCCTGGCTACTGGCCTGATCCCTGGACCCAGTGTCTATACCCGTAATACTCCCAGCCCCCATCACCCACCAGCTCCACCATGCGGGTCACACTGAGCCCCTTTTCTTACAGTCCTCACTTCATTCTCATAACAGCCCAGGGAGCAGGCGGCATCCTCCTGTCACAGGGAAGAAAGTTAGTCCTTGATGGAGCTGGGATATAAACACAGGTTGGTGAGGCCCCAAACCCAGGGCTCCTATCCTAAGACCAGGCTGTTCAGACCTAGGAGCCTCCGGATCCCCTTCCCTCGATTCAGTTACCTGGCCATCCTGAACCCTTAAGAGGGGGACCCCACCACCCAGGGCTGATCTGAGAGATGGTTGTGTGAATCCAGGCCACCTTGTTACCCCCATGCTGCGGACAAGAGGGGGCCCATGGGCTTGGTATTGCCCCAGCCAGCCCTTCCTGCCATGACCTTTTTTACATCATGTCCCAGTTTCAAGTTGCTCCATCTCAGAGGGTCTCTCCGAACAGATGAGATCCAGGTGATCACATGGTAGGGGGACACTGGCCTGGATGAGGGTTGTCAGGTAGGCTCAGAAGAATCTGGGTTCAGAAACAGCGCTCCTGCGGGCAGAATGAGGGGTTTGCTGAGCTCTGTTCCTCAAACCCTGTGGCCTCTGCAGACAAACCTCAGGATCTCAGCTGAGAGGTACTGCCAGTATGGGTCCCATCAGTCCCAGAGAGTGAGGCTGAGTATGGGCTGGGTGAGGCAGGCTCCCCTCCACACTCCCCTGTAACAAGGCAGAGAGGAAGGACCTGGAAAAAGTGTCGACTGGGGTCCTGCTGTCTCACAGATGAGGGGGATGGGGGAGACACTGAGCCAGTTATCATTTTAATATATTTGAAGAAAGAGTTCCAAGGCCTTGAGGCCAAACAAACAACACATCTCAAACTAAATACAAACACGCCAAACCCCTGTTCTGGCCCAGCGCCCTCTTTCTCGGGCAGCCAGATCAGAGAGGGTGATTAATTAAGGAAAGTCATACAGCACCATTTATGCCAGAGGCAGACCGCAAACCCAAGTTCTAGAAGAGGCTCAGAAAGGAGGAGAGATGTGACCTCGGCTCACCCAAGACATTGGCATCCCAGCCTCTTCCTCTTTTACCTAAAGGAACTCAGCTCAGGCCTTTTCTGGGGGCAGCACCAGATCATTCTCCTCCCCCAGTAACCCCCTTTCCTCGGGGCCCACCTGAAGTCAGGAAACATTACCTTTGTGCCTACCCCAGTCTCCAGCACATGGATTTTATAAGTTATGAGTATGGACTTTAGAAGTTCTAGCAATTTCAATTCTGGGTTGCATCCCTTAAAACTGAAAGCAAGGTCTCAACAAGCCACATGTACACCCATGTTATAGTAGTATTATAACCAAAAGATAACCAAAAGATGCACACAGCCCAAGTGTCCATCTACAGATGAGTGGGTGAACAGCGTGTGATATATACATATAATGGAGTATTATTCGACTTTAAGAAAGAAGGAAATTCTGATACCTGCTACAATGGGGATGAACTTTAAAGACATCATGCTAAGTGAAAGAAACCAGACACAAAAGAACAAATATTGTATGATTCATGGGGTTGCAAAGAGTCGGACGCGACTTAGCAGCTGATCAACAGAGAGCAGTCAAATGCAGAGACAGAAAGTCGCATGGAGGTTGCCAGGGGCTGGGGGGGGGGGGGGGGGGGGGAGAACGGGGAAGTTAGAAAAACTGTGGCCCTGAGGTGAGAGGTTCAAAAGTCAAATAGCAGTTGGATTAGTGCTGGGAGCAGCAGCAGTGGGGCAGCCCCTCGGCTCCTGCAGCTTGTGGGCTCCCGGCTCGTGCAGGGCCCACCCCTCCCAGCCCCCGCTCCCGAGCACTCCTTGCCCAGGCCGGCCCCTAGGTTCTGGAGAACCTGGGGGTGACCTGTGTCTGGACGATCTAGTAGCTTCTCTGCTCACGCCCCTCCAGGAACCGCCCCTCCCAGCATTATGAGGGCTGCACCGTTCGATCACCTGCAGTTCTGCATGATGGCCGCTGGGTGTCGCCACACAGCAAAAAAAACCACATACAGCCGCCTCCCAGAATTCCTCCCCAGGGTTTTCGTGGGCTTGACGCTGGTGTCCCCAGCGGTTCAAGAGCTCCCCACACAGCGCTATGGGATAATAGCCTTTCACTATCCCTTTTGCCTCGCATCCATTGCGAAAGGGAAAACCTAGTCCCAGCCTCCCTCCAGGCTGTCTCCCCCAGCTGAGCCCCTCCCTTGCACCCTGTGCTCCAGACACGGGGACCAGGCAATCCCGCCTTTGCCTGGCCAGGACTTCCACGTGGAGTGCCCTCCCTCCTCTCCGCCTGGTGCAGACCTACTGCTTACTAGACACTGTCCAAAGGGTATTTCAGATTCACCAGGAACCCTGCAACATTGATGCCGAGTTCCTTCCATACAGGTGCAGAAAGGGGCTCCGAGAGGTGAAAACTGGGGTCGCACAGCTAACGAGTGGCAGAAGCCCTTTTAAAAATATTTACTTATTTAGCTGTGCCAGGTCTTAGTTGCGGCACGTGGGATCTTTAGTCGCGGCATGTGGGATCTAGTTCCCTGACAAGGGCTTGAACCCAGGCCCCCTGCAGTGGGAGCGCAGATTTTTAGCCACTGGACCACCAGGTCCCTGACCTGGGTTTTGAGCTCAGTCCTCTCAGGGTCCTGCTGTGAGCTTTTGTTGGCTACATCACGCCAGCCGTGACTGAGACTGTTGTAGACTTGGGCTCCCAGAGGGCAGTGCCATGGGGAGATCCCAGTCTTTTGCCAAGATCTTTCCCCAACTCTTAGATGGCACCTACCAACTCAGTGCCAGTTACAGCCCCACAGGGAGGTACCCTTATCACCCCCACTTTCCAGAAGGGGAAACCGAGGCGCAAGTAACATGGTAGTGGTTTGGTTGCTAAGTCGTGTCAGACTTTTGCAACCCCATGGACTGCAGCCCGCCAGGCTCCTCGGTCCATAGGATTTCCTAGGCAAGAATACTGGAGTGGGTTGCCATTCCCTTCTCCAGGGGATCTTTCCGACCCAGGGATTGGACCTGAGCCTCCTGCATTGCAGGTGGATTCTTTACCACTGAGCCACAAGGCAAGCCTTCGCACCAAGTCTTCTGGTTATTAATTGTCAGAGCCAGGGCCCTACCATCTGGCTTCAGAGTCTGAGCCGTTGCTTTAACCCTTTCTCTGACAGCCTTGGAGGAGAGCCTCCCCTCTCTATCCTGAGGGAGTCCCCACCTGTTCCTCCCTGTCTTGTTTCTCGTGCGGCGCTCAGGGGAGCCTCTGTCGTTAGACAGGGAGCTCCTGGCTGGAGGGCCAGGCTGTGGACATTCACTTCTGTCTCTGCAGCTCCTCCTTTTTCTTCTTCTTTTTTGTCCGTACCATGCCCATGCTCCCTGCTGGCCCATCAGGGAAGACCCTGTCCCTGCAGCTTCTGGTCCCCGAACAGACTTGTGCCTCTGGAGGGCGGGTGCTTGCTACACCTCCGCTGGCTCCTGATCACCTCTGGGTCCAGGGCCTCCCTGTGAGGTTCGGGTAGAGACACAGTCCCTTCCCTGCTGGGTCAATCACTCTGGGTGAATGCAGCAAGGGCATCTCCTGGGCAAGGGCAGCCGCCCTTCCCGCGGCCTCGCTTCATTCACATCCCACTGTCCCCTAAGAGTGGGGGTGCCCTGGAACCAGCTCATACAGCTCCTGAGAGCTGAAGGGGGAAACTTCTAGGAAGTGTGCCAGCTGATTGTTGAATGCAGCCATTGTTAAAAACTCAATGACATAAACTTATAATCTACTAAATTATATTAAAAAATGAAGCAGATAAATACTTCAAAGTCATCACCTTCTCATCACATGCCTACATTTTTCTGTCGTTCATGTTCTTGTGGTTACTTCCACCTGTTGCATCTGGATGCTGGAAATACTATACAGTTTTTAGTGGTGGGCTACTGACTCCGTCTACCCAGTCCTCTTCTCAGTAACTGCACTGGTAATTTGAGAACAACCCGTGATGAGAGTGTTTAGATCATGAAAGTGTTAGCTGCTCACTTGTGTCCAACTCTTTGCAACCCCGTGGACTATAGTCTGCCAGGCTTCTCTGTCCATGGGCTCTTTCCAGGCAAGAATACAGGAGTAGGTTGCCATTTCCTTCTCCACAGAAATTGACAAATGCTACAAATCAGGACACTTCTCCCCAACCCCACCTGCTTAGTCCCCCCCTTCCCAGAAATCTAACTGTTAAACATTCACAAGCCGTACGTCAATATGAGGTGAACGGGCCCTCGCAGAAGGAGCGTGGACTTTAAAATTTTTTTGAATTATTTTTTGTTATTTATTTATGGCAGTACTGGGTCTTCATTGCTGCATGCAGGCTTTCTCTAGCTGGAACCAGCGGAGCCTACTCTTGATTGCAGTGCATAGGCTTCTCGTCGCGGTGGCTTCTCACTTAAGCTTCTGTAGTTGCAGTGTTGTTCTGTGGTATGTGGGATCTTCCTGGGCCAGGGATCAAACCTGTGTCCCCTGCATTAGCAGGCAGATTCTTATCCACTGCACCACTAGGGAAGTCCTTGGCTTACACCCTTTAAATTCAGGTGCCTCTGCCCAGGGCTCACCTTTTCCATCACAAAATAAAGCTGAGAAGAGCTTTTAAAAACTGAGTCTCAACTACCTGCTAGGTACTGAATCCACACTCTCATCAAATCTCCCAACAGCCCTAGAAGCGGGTCCAGTGACACCCTCAGTGAAGATGAGGAAATGGGGGTGTTAAGAGGATAAATAACTCATCGAAGGCGACAGACCAGGTTTGAACCACACTCTTCACTGCTGTGGTTTATTGGCTCTGTAATAATAGTACCCATTTCGAGGGTGGTTTGGGGGATTATACAAGGTAATGTGTGTAAAAGAGCTTGGTACAGATTTGGCTCTAACAGAACATAGTAAACATTAATTTACCCAGAGGCTTAAGAGTGGGATCTGGACTCACCCACGTTTGAAACTCAACTCTGCTATTTTCTGATTGTGAGATCTCTGGCCAGTCAAGTCACTTTGCTTGCCTAAGCCTCATTTTCCCTGCGTGAAAAGAAGGATAATAATAGCTACCTGGAAGAGCTACTCAGAAGACTGGAGATAAAAGATGTAAAGTGTCTGGTGAGAAGTGGGTACTCAATAAATGCAAGTGATTGTTCGGGATTATCTTTTATGTTGTGTCACTCGGACGGCAATTCTGCCCAGCTCTGGCGAGGGACCCACAATAGGGACTGGAGCCTCAGAGGCAGGTCCTTGCCTGCGCAGCTCCTGGCCTCCTCTCTTGGCCAGGTCAGCCCTTCAGTGGGCCCTGGCTTTAGAAGGGCTTGAGAGGCCAGGGGACGCTGTTGCTAGGCACCCGTTGCTAGGCAATGCACTGTTTCTCTTGGCCCGGCCGCCTCCCTGAGGGCTCAGGCGTCTCTGGAGCAGCTCCTGCCTCCTGCAGCCTCTTGCCCGACCTCAGAACCCCTGCAGAGGGCAGGTGAGGGTGGGGCCAACTGTGGTTGGGCGCCGAGAGAGCTTGAGAGAGCCAAGCCAACTTCCAGTGGGAGGTGGGCAAGGGTGGGGGAGTCCAGGGGACACACTTGGAGCCTGGGGCTAAGAATGAGCTCTGAGCTGGGGTGGCCAAGAATTCCCAGGGAGGGCAGTAGTCTGGCTATTCAGTCCCCAGAAGAGGGCGTGTGGGGGTTCACATGGGGCTGGGGAGTCAGAGCCCCAGGCTCTGAGTCCCTGGCTCTGCCACCTATTGTGAGCTAAGCCTTCATCACTCGGAACCTCAGTTTCCCAGCTGTAAAATGGGGGAGGGGTTGATGATAAGGTGTGGGTAAAGTGAGATGAGACACAGGGTGCTGCGTGTTGACGATCACTAGTCCTTTCTTCAGTCCGGGATGTCGGTGGAAGGGCACAGACCTGGGAGGAGGGCCGTGTGAAGGCTTCCATCACCTCCTCATGGTCCCTGCAACCTGGGCCTAGGGCAGGCTCTGGGGCTGCCAGACCTACAGGGCTCCGTGTGCTTCCTTCTTAGGCCCCCAGGGGGCCCTGCCCCACAGCACCATGATGGGAAAACTCCCCCTGGGGGTTGTCTCCCCTTACGTGAAGATGAGTTCGGGGGGCTGCACAGACCCTCTGAAATTCTACGCCACCAGCTACTGCACAGCCTACGGTGAGGGCACCTTTGTGTAGGAGCCACCCCCAGGACATGGGAGAGGATGGGGACAGCCTTTTAGACCTTGGGGGGTGGGGGCGGAGTATGCTGGCCCTGCCTGGGAAGCCCCAGTCACTGTTCTCCCACCCTTCTGACCCTCAGTCCTGTCTGCCTGCTTCCCGCCTGGCAGGTCGGGAGGATTTCAAGCCCCGCGTGGGCAGTCACGAAGGCACAGGCTACAAATCAAATTACCGGCCTGTGGTTTCCTACCAACCGCATCTCGATGCCCTGGATAACCCGGCCATGGGGTACAGTCTGTCCAACCCCTCCTCACCCGCTGCCTTCCCAGGCCTTAGCCCTCAGGGTCATCGGACCTCATCAGACCAACTCCAGCCTCTGTGCCTTGGGTCTGGGGTCCTGGGGGACTCGGGGACTGGTCCTCAGCCTGGGACCCAAAGGCAAGAAGACTCCTGAGGCAGCTGTGGGAGGTTGGAGGGAGGAGGACGCCCCGCAGGGGACAAAGACAGGTGGCGCTGGTGTTAATAGCTCCTGCCCCACCCTCAGGGAACAAGTCTGCAACAATTTCCAGACAGTGACCAGTCAGAGTTACCGCCCCCTGGAGGTGCCTGATGGCACATACCCACTGCCCAGGAACTTGTACCAGACCAGCTCCGGCTACTCTCGGGAGAAAGCCAGTGCGGTCACCCCCATCAAGGAGGTCAGTGCTGGGCCAGGGCCAGAAGAGACTGGGAGCCCTAGTCTGGGGTGAAGGAAGGGCTGGAGAGTGGACCAGGTGTGGATACCTCCAGAGGGTGGGGCTGCACTGCCAAGAGTTGGTCAAGGCTGAGATGACTGGGCATGTAGGAGCCACAGTGTGGGCTGGGGTCCACTCACCTGCCTCACTTTGACCTCACCCTACACCCCCATTTCCATCTCCACTCCTGTCACCATCATCACTGTCTCCCCACTAGTGCTATTCCCTCCCCACCTCAACCTCAACAGCGTCCCCACGATCCCCCATCCCCTCCACATCTCCATCCCCAGTGCTGCTGTCATGCTGACTTTTTGCACAGGCATCCCCATCTTCTTCACTTCTGTAATTGTATGACCGTCTTCCTTATTATAAAACCTTCCCTGGGGTTTCAGACCATAAAGAATCTGTTTGCTAATGCAGGGGACCCGGGTTCAATCCCTGGGTCAGGAAGATACCCTGTAGAAGGGAATGGCAACCCACACCAGTATTCTTGTCTGGAAAATCTCATGAACAGAGGAGCCTGGTGGGCTGTATAGTCCATGGGGTCGCAAAGAGTTGGACATGAATTAACAACTAACACTTCCTTATTTTCATCACCACCACGAGAGTGGATGCTGTCATTCATTCATGCAATCAATATACTCTAAACACCTTTTTAAAACTATTTTTATTTATTAATTTTTTGGCCATGCTACATGGCATGTGTGGTCTTAGTTCCCCAACCAGGGATTGAACCCATGCCCCCTGCATTGGGAGCATGGAGTTGTAACCGCTGGACCATGAGGGAAGTCCCACCTCTTCTGTTTTTGAAGGTGATATGTGCTGGAGGAAAAAATGTAACAGGGAAGGGACAAGGAGTGAAGAAGTGCAAGAGTTGCCCCTGCAAGTCAGGAGGGTCAGAAAAGAGCTTGCTATGGTGACATTAGACAAAAACTTGAGGGAGGTCAATGTTCCTCCAGATGCAGCTAAGTGAGGAAGGAGCAGGCAGTCCAGACAGCAAGTGCAAAGGCCCTGAGGCAGGAGCATCTGACAGCAGGAGGGACAGCAGGGAGGCAGGAGACTGGAGCAGAGTGAGGAGCCGGGTCCTTGTGGGCTGTCTGTCAGTATGTGGGATCCTACCTGGGGTATGATGGGGATACCGCAGGGCTCTGAGCAGAGGAAGGACCTGGCCCAGCTTCACTGCAGAAGGACCCTCGGGCTGCTATGCAGATCCTCTGCAGGGGTCAAGGACAGAATCAGAGTCTGGAAGTGACTGCCATCCCCTCAACGGGACGATAATTGACTACTCCCTCCTCCCAGGTGAGGAAGGTCCATTTTGACACCAAGGACTATGGGCCCCAGGCCATCACGGGGCTGGAGCCCAAGGATGTGCCCCTGCTCCACCAGCAGCAGAACAAGGGCTCACTGGAGTGGGAGAATGCCCGACATGTGAGTGCGTGGCCCTAATGAGGGTCCTGTGCGGGGCAGAGTGGCCAGAACCCACCTCTTCCTTCCTCCCTGGGACAGGCTCTGAGCTGGCTCACCCATGTAGCCGGCTCAATGTCGGCTCAGGGCCCACACAAAGACAGGGGTGAGCCAAGGATTTGATATTTGGTGTTTCCAAGACAGCATCAAAGTGGTCCCCATGAGCACCCTTATGTGTATCTTTGGATTTAATCCCCAAGCTCCCATCTCTCCTGACCCCCTCCAGGGGCCCAGTGCTCTGTGAGCACCCACTTCCTCCCTTGGCGGCTTCTCTCATCGCGGAGCACAGGCTCTAGGCACGCAGGCTTCAGTAGCTGCAGCACATGGGCTCAGGGGTTGAGGTGCTCGGGCTCAGTTGCTCTGTGGCATACGGGATCCTTCCGGACCAGGGGTCAAACCAGTGTCCCCCTACATTGCAAAGCGGATTCTTAACCACTGGACCACTAGGGAAGCCCGGATGTGACTTAGTTTCAATTGTCACAGAGAAGCTGTGCTCTCATGGTGGAATTTCGGGTGCTGTGACGCTAGCTGAAAGAGAGATTTGTGAGGGGGCAGGGAGTGGGGGGAAGCGTTGCCGGCCCTCGGGTCTCAGAGAACCACGCGGGTCTACTCAGAGCCCAGAGAACTGAAGAGCCAGCGCCACCCCCACCGCCTGCAGGCCCCCTGTCTACCTCGCCTGCCCACTGCTACGTTCTCTGTTCCAGGGCCCCCGCTTCATGACTTCCGAGTATAATTCCAAGTATCTCAAGGAGCCGTCACATCAACCAGGTAGGCAGACGCGAGTCGGAGCTCTAGCTACCGTCCCACCACACATCCCTACCCCCAACCCTTGGGGAGGGGATCCCTGGGGACCCCAGAGCTGGCACAACACTACAAAGGCATCAGCAGGAAACAGAAGGACACACAGGCAGCTTGGGGAAACCACCTTCCCCAGCCTGACCTCGGTGCTTCAGGCCTGCTGATCTCCAAAGGACAACTCACTTGCCTAGGATGGCTGCTTGAGGCCTGCCCTTCCTTCTACTCTCCTCGTCTGCTGTCTGTCCTGGACTCTGGAGCCCCCACCAGTACCCATGATCCTGGTGGCTCAGGCCTCCAGATCCTTGGAACTGGCTCCCTCCCCACCTCTGGGACCCTGAGCCCCTGGCAGCTATGTGGGTGGGGCCAGCTGATCCCAGGCCAGCAAGGGGGGCTGTCTTTTGCAGATCTCTTGCAGAAGAATTCAATTGGTGCCAAGGAGGAGACTGGCTTCACTGAAGAGTCCAACAAGAACCCCATTGTCTTCCAGCCGCCCTCCCAGGCCCTTCCTGGGGACCCAGTAAGTCAGGCTGGGACCCACTAGACTCTCAAGGTGATTGAAGCCCTCCAGTCTGGGGCAATTCTAGCTTTAAATATGTATATGCTGCAGATGCTTTTGTCTAAACACAAAATGAAAAAACTTGGGCAAAAATCACCACTTTGGTCCAACTCCTCCATCTGACAGATGAGACGACTGAGGTTCAAAGAAGAAAGGCAGTGTAGACAAGGTCACTTGGAGTTCAGACAAGAACCCTGGCCTGCTGGTTCCCATTCAGCACCATGCTTCTCCTTCCTTTCTTCCAAACTCTCCCCTTTCCTCTGAAAGTCCCGTGAAACCCATTGGCGCTGAGCTGTCCTCTGCACTCAGGACAGAGGAGCTGCTGCCTCTGCTGGCCTGATGCTCCTCTGTGGCCTCTTTTCAGGTCCTCCTCCCCGGCCGGAGTGTCACCAAGTCGGACTTTCTCCCCATTTCCCACCCTCATGTAAGCTGAGCCGGGGTTGGAGCGGGGGGGATATCTGTGCTGCAGCCTGGGGTCCCCTGGTGGGGGCGGTGGGGGCCATGCCTGAAGCTGTGCCAGGGGCTGCCTCGCTGCCTTAGGGGGATGAGTTCCTGCCGGTGCTGGCCAGAGGCTCCGAGCGGGAGACAGCCTTCAGCCGAGTGAGCGAGAGGACCCTGAATCCCAGAGTGAGTAGCCTCAGGGGGCTCCCTCAGAGCAGGGAGCACCCAGAAGGGAGGGGACAGGGAGGTTTCTTGGACCCGGTGACATTAGATCCAGGCAGGATGGGAAAAATCAGGACCTTTGGAGATGTGGAGGAAGGACCCCTGGGTGGAGAGGCAAAGGCCTAGGGGCTGGAAAGTGAGGAGCTTGTTCAGAGCAGTGACTTGGGTGTTGAAGGAGGAGGGACGCCGTCCTGGGGCTGGGGCTGCTGGGGCTCTGTGCCTACCCTCCATCCATCCTGCTGCCTTGCCCTGGCCGCCCAGCCACCCTTCCTGTGGCTCTGTTCCTTTCAGGTGCCCCCTCCCTGCCCAGAACCCAGCAGCATGAACCATTGGCAATTCCAGTCTCCCCAGAGGATGCAACAGACAAATGTTGCCCTGCTTGGCCGGGAGACCGTGGGCAACAAGGTGAGGTCAGGGGTACCAGCCCCAGCCCCAAATCCCCACTCCCCTCCTGACCTGACAAATCCCCTCTCTACCCTTCTGGTTCAGGAGCCCTCAGGGTTCAGCCTTAACAACCCCAGCTATGTTCGGAGCCCCTATGACCCTGACATGGATAATCGCTACCTGACCACCTACAACCAAGGGTGAGCCCCCTTCCCTAATTATATCTGGTTTTTCGAAGCTGGTACCCACTTTACAGACAGGGAGACTGAGACTGGACAAGTACTGAGTTTACTTAGTTTAATTAGTGAGGATCCAACACTTGAGGAATGTGGTTCCCCTAGAAGCAGATCCTGAGCCGAGGAGTTGGGTGTAAGCCCTTTCCTGAGGGTGTCAGGGAGGGAGTAAGTGGGATGGGGAAGGGCTGGTGGCCAACAGTAGTGTGTTATTAAACCAGATATCCCATGGGAAGACGCTAGAAACCAGTGCAAACACACAATTCAAAATGATCCCAGCCAAAAAGCAAGAGTGCTGGGATATTCATACCCCACCTTCACCAATCCTTGGTTAACAGCTGTCCCCAGGGGTGATATTAAATCCCAGGTACCTACTTGCCCAGGCAAAGTGGGCTTCAATAACCCAAGGGCAGCCTTGCCAAAGATGCTGTGCAGGCCATGGGTGGGCAGGGCAGGAATAAAGGGATACTACGGGGTCTGCATGGAGCAATAGAGCATCTGCTAAGACAACACATCCAGTCCATGGCAGGTGGGCTCCACATATCCTCAGAAGGTAAGCTCTGTGTTGTGTGAGCCCTGGGCAAGATGTAAGTGTCCTGGGCATCAAGGAGGGCTTCCAGGAGGAAGCGGCCTTAGAGCCATGGTGGGGGCTGCCCAGGCCAGCACTGGGTGGGGAGGGCATAACACAAGTGGGAGGAAGGAGATGTAACTCTTAGGAAAATCCTGCCCTCACGGCATCTGTCATCTGTGTATCAGCATGTGTCATCTGTGTCTACACTGCTCTCCCCCAGCTCCTTCATCTCCCAGGGAGCTCTCCCCGCCCACCCTAGATCTTTGGAGCTAAACACCCCTCTTTTGGATGGAAATCCTGAGGCTCAGAGGGCAGAAGCAGTGCCTGAGCCCAATAGCAAAATCTTGGTGTGTGCGGCTGCTGCAGTTCCCACGGGGGGCAAGGAGGTGGGGCAGAGCCTTCCTCGGGACACTGGGGGACAGCTGTGTCCCTGCCCCTCCGCAGGCGCCTACAGACCCCTCAGGCCACCCACCTTCTCCTTCTCCACCCACCTGTCCAATTTCCTGAGCTCCTGCCAGCATCAGGCATGCTGCTCCTTCCTCCTGCACCAAGAACCCCGGGGGTTGTGATCACTGATTTTCTCATTTATCTCTCTGTACCCCTTCTTTGTAAACTCAAGGGCTGGGCCCACATATTATTCATCTTGGCACCTTCGGAACCCAGCCCAGGCTAGCTCAGTGAAAACTGGCAAAATGGAAGAAATGTCGAATGCCGAGAGGGGAATGGATGAGATGGAGTTCCCAGCTCCCATCCTCTCCCAACCCGAGACATTCAGGCCAGGGAGGCATCTCCTTTATATATACATATGTATATATATGTATGTGTTTATTTATTTGACTGCGCTGGGTCTTACTTGTTGCAGCATGTGGGATCGAACCCAGGTCCCTTGCTTTGAGAGTGTGGAGTCTTAGCCACTGGACCACCAGGGAAGTCTCAGGGAGGCATCTCTTTTATATAGTGGTGGAGAATCTGCCTGCCACTGTCAGAGATGCAAGATATGTGGTTTCGATCCCTGGGTTCAGAAGATCCCCTGGAGAAGGAAATGGCAACCCACCCCAGTATTCTTGCCTGGGAAATCCCAAGAACAGAGGAGCCTGGTGGGCTACAGTCCATGGGGTCACAAAGTGTTGGACACAACTAAGCAACTGATGCACGCACACACACACGTATACACATGCACACATTATATATAATATATATATATATATTTGGCTGCTCTGGGTCTTACTAGCTGTGGCATGTGGGATTGAACCCGGGTCCCCTGCATTGGGAGCGTGGAGTCTTAGCCACTGGACGACTAAGGAAGACGCAGGGAGGCATCTCTCAAAAGTCCTTTCCACTCCCGAGTGTGTCTCAGTATCCGGGGCGGCACAGAGGAGGGGCACGCAGCTCAGGGCAGAGCCAGGGCAGGCTTCCGGGCTAAGAGGGGAGTGAGGGGACAGGGCCTTCAGGAGAGCCTGGCGGAGGGAATGGCGTGGGCAAAGCCAACGAGGTGGGAGGACCTCCAGCAGTGCGCGCTCCTCTGGAGCCGAGATTCCTGCTGGAGCAGACTGCCGAGGCGGCCCAGCTGGACGGAGGCCAGTGTATGGCAACCTGCCCTTCTTCCCGTGTCGTAGATACTTCGAGAACATCCCCAAGGGTCTGGATCGCGAGGGCTGGACTCGAGGTGGCCTGCAGCCCCAGAAGCCGGGAGGCTATGCCCTCAACAACCCGGTCACCCGCCTGGAGGCCACCCCCAACCCCACGGAGAGCCTGAGGCGCCTGCACCCTCACGTGGGCAGGTAGCGCACCCCCGCAGTGTCCTTCGCTGTGTCCAGCCGCCTGTCCCCGGCCTGGCCTCCCTCCTGCGTCTGTCTGTCCATCTGCAAGGCCCCTTTCCCCTCGCTGGTTTATCCGTTGCCTCTCCTGCCCTCCTCACCCCAGCGACCCCTCCTCTGGACGGCTGCTGCCCTGCCCTCTCCTGGTTCCCGGGGCGCCCATCCGGCTCCAACATGCTCCCTGCCTGGCTGATTGGGGTGGGGTGGGGTGAGGAGTTGGGGGGGACAGAGCTGAATGACTGTGGTTCTGCCTCCTCCCTCTGACTCCTTTTTTGCTCAATTCAATTCCTCAGAAATCACATTTACACCAACAATGGCCTGGAGTTGGCAGGCAAAGACTGGTTGTGGTTTGGCCGTCTGGGCTGAGCCCTGGCCCCATTGAGAGAGGCAGGCAGAGGGGGAAAAGGCCCGGGCTCCCTGCCCCCGACCCCTCCCTCACCTGCACCCCCTTCTTCCCTGCAGAACCCTGATCTCTGCGGACCCCTTCTACCGAACCGCGCCTCCCAGCGGCCACGGGAGCCGCTTCACTGCGCCCAACTGAGCCTGAGGCCTGGGTAAGGGGCAGGGGTCCCCTACCACGCCCCCCTACCCCAGGCCAGGGTAGTCACTGTGGGCAGCCCCCCAGCCTAAGTCCTGGGTCAGGCCAGCCCTGCCCGGGGACCCCAGCCCCAGAATAGGGGGTGGGAGGTCAGGGGCATGACCACCTGGAGCCCCTCAGGCCTCGTCTCTGTTCACACAGGTTTGCCGACTCCCAGGGACAGGAGCCGGCTACTGTCCCTATTCCCACATCCCCCCGGGGGCTCCCCGGCTACTTTCTTAATGAAATAAAAGCAGTGGAAGCCGAGCAGTGTGTCTGCAGTGTCGGAGGGGGCTGGGAAAGGAGGGGTGAGGCTGGGGAGGGGGTGCACTCCTGGAGTCAAATGTGGAGTCAGGGAGGCCTGGCTGGACTCACCGTCATCCGGGCAAAGCGCTTCGCTCTTCAGACTAAGTCTCCTCTCCTGGGAATGGGTCACCTCGGGCCTGTGCTAAGCGCTCTGTCCAGTGTGGGAGGGAGAAAGCCCCCGGGGTGGGGAGCAGGCAGGCCAGAGCGGGAGGTGGGTCTATAGCATGGGGAAGGGGGTCAGAGTAGGTCTGCTGGGGCCCTGCTGGGGCCCACATCGGAGAGTTTAAAGGAGACGGGTGGGGACTTCCCTGGAGGTCCAGTGGTGAAAGACTCCTCAATTCCCCTGCAGGGGTCACGGGTTCAATTCCTGGTTGGGGAACTAAGATCCCACATCCCACAAGTTGCACGGCGTGGCCAAAATAAATAAATAAAGGAGAGAGGAGGACAGCCAGGCAGGAAAAATCACAGAGATCTCTTTCCAGAGACAGACGGAGGAGGGTCCACAGTGGATGTCTCCCTGGACACTGGACCCTGGACCCTGGGGGAGGGGTGGAGGGCTGGTTTCAAGGCTGGTGCCTCAGTACCTCTGTGAGAATGAGAACAAGCCTCCCTCTAGGCAGACGCCCCACGTGAACACAAGACCTGAAGAGCAAAAGTCTTCTTGGAGGAAAAAAAGCCTCCCTTCCTTCAGGTGTGGCAGCCTGAGACCCCCTCAACCTGCAAGGCAGAAACTGGGCTGCCTCTCAGCACCTTCAGTCACCTCCGCCAGGTGCTTTTGTGCAGTGCTCAGCCGTCTGACCATACGCCATGGTCCTGCTCGCACCAGCCTCTTATTTTATAAATAAGGAGCCTGGACCCGGAGAGGAGGGGACGACTTCAAGATTGCTCGAAGTTGGACAGGACAGAAAGGCAGCAGCCGCCTCTCTGGGGATGTCCTGGATGTCCCGCGCACCTTGCGGCTCGGTCCGGCAGGCGGAGGGGCAGACAGTGGTCCAAGAGCTGGGCCCCCACCCTCCACCGCCACCCCTGCCCCTGCGTGGGGGTCTGTGAAACAGCTCTGCTGACCCCAGGGCCTGTGTGTGCTCAGGAGTCTTGAGCAGCAGGCCTGGAGGCTGTCCACGGCCGGAGTGGGGCTCCATGTGGGAAGTGGGTGGCTCCAGCTGGCTCCAGCATGGGAGGAGGAGGGGAGTGAGGGACACAGAGTATCTCGACTACAAACGCGCAGAACTCAGGACCCATTGACAGTCCCACACACTGTGGAAGGGGCCTGCTGGTCCGTGGTCCCCAACATCAGGGGTAAGTCAGCAGGCAGATGGAAACACACACGCACGCGCTCCTCACCCAGTTTCACCTCTCCATGTCCTTCCCCAGCAGGTCCTGTTACAGCTCATGTTTCCTCTGCACCCTGCCTCTACTAGCTCAACAGGAGATAAGATGTCAGGACACCAGAGCTGGGCGATGCTGTCTCTCCATCACCTCCCACTTCACTGTCCTACACCCAGTTTCCAAGCCTGGGGCCATCCCCACGATGTTTCCTGAGCCCGGGCTGTGGACTCCATCCCTGAGCTCCCCTTAGCCCCTGCCTTCTCCCCCCAGCTCTCAGGCATCCCGTTCTGGCCTCCCTGTCTGGGTCCTGGGCTCCAGCCCAAGGGGTAGTGTGAGGATAGGGTGACCCAGAAGGTGGGGTGGCAGGACAGAAGTCCAGCAGAGGTCCAAGGTCAAACCTAGGTGACTCTAATGCTTCTGCCTGGTGCAGAACACAGGTTTTCTCATATTTCCATGAGGAAGCAGACCCAGAGAGGTAGAGCAACCGGCCCAGGTCCTCCAGTCTTAAGGACTGTGGGTGGAGGCCTGCTGGAGAGGGGCGGAGTGGGAACCCAGAGCAGAAGTCGCCTGGTGGAAGAGTGAGTTGACTCCAAGTCATACCTGGCTTCCTGCCCTTTGCCCTCCTCCCTGAGTCTCAAAGGGAAGGAACTCTGAAGTCATGGCAGCGCCGTGGGCCTTGAACCAGGGAAGACTGTGGGCAAGGACTCCAGGGAGGGGTCAGCCCAGTGTTCGGTCAGGGGGCAGGAGCAAGGAGGCTGAGAGGTGGGCATCCCCGTGGGGAAGGTGGGGGAATGGGCCTTGATGGCTACGCTGCAGGGCCTTTCTCTGCCTCTCTGCTCCATTATGAGGCTCCAAAAGGGTACAGACCGTGTCTGTCTTGTTCACACGGAAAGCCAGGGGCAGTGTCTGCACCCTTGCAGATACTTGGTAAATATTAAATAATGGAATGAATGAATGAATAAATAAATTCTGCCTACCAGTGGGGGCACCAGATGTGGGTTCTGAGTGTCACCTGCCCCGACACCAGGAGGTCAGTAGCGCAGACTTCCTGCATCTCTGCGGCCCAGTGGCTGAGACTACGTGGGCCCCGCCTCCTTGCCCAGATGCCATGGCTGTGGCCCCTGGGACCACTGTGCTTTGCCCTCCAGGTCACCTCTTCCCCCTCTGCATGTGCCCCGTTGTTCTCTTCTCTGGCTTGGCCTCTGACCAGCCCCAACCATGCTGCCTCTCAGTGGCCTGAGGGCCCCTCATTCCAGCCTTGACCCCTGGCATGTTCCAGGACCACAGTAGGATCAGTGCCAAGCAGTCCTCTGTGCCTTGTCAGGGTAGGAGGGGTGGACATGTTCTCGCCCCGTGGCTATTTGTGTTACGGAAACCACATGGGAGAGACTGGCCTTTGCCATATCAGTCTCCTCTGGGCTGCCAGGTGAATGTAGGAACTAACGATGTAGTTTTGTTTTCAGAGTCCTGGCCCCTCACCCCCTGAGTTCGAGTTTCTCGCCTGCCCCCAGCAGCATCAGCCCAGCACCCTATCCTCCCCTGGGCCAGGGCTGTCCACAGAGGGTAGCTGTCCAGGCTTGAGCTGTGGAGTCAGACTCCCTGGGTCCAAATTCCAGCTCCCTGCACCCTGAGGCTGCCTCCTGCCTCCAACTGATCATTTGAGCTACAGCTAATATAACAGAGCTAACCCTGTAGGTTAAATGAGATGACGTGTGTAAAGAGTTTAGCACGCAATGAATAGCCACATTGATGCTGGAGCAGAGGAAACCCGAGTCCCAGACAGGAGTGGGGGTTTGAAATTGCCACAGGGTCTGGCCTTTGTCCCCTCCTGCTTGGCCCTGGACGGGCCCCCCCTCTGGTCCCCTCTCTGCCAGCAGGCCTCCGCTTGTCTGGGAGAGTTTGGGTAGGTGATTCAACTGGACAGCCTTACCCGGAGGCCCCTCAAGGGGGCACTGTCTCTGAGGACAATTCTCCCAGGCCAATTTCCCCAGGCCTAGAAGGGACTCTGCTCACCTGTAACCAGGCCAGTCTCTCCGTTCAGCAGGTGATCCCTGGGTTGGGAAGATCCCCTGGAGAAGGGAAAGGCTACCCACTCCAGTATTCTGTACACTGTACAGTCCATGGAAGGGTCACAAAGTGTTGGACACGACTGAACGACTTTCACAGTGAATCTGCTACCACAAGCTTCCTGCCCACCCCCCCAGTGAAATTTTAGAAACTGTTCTGAGGTGTCATCAACAATGAGGATGATTGTTCTTTGTTAAGCCCCCACAGCCTGCTGGGAGCTGGGAATATTCTGTGGGCCTTCATCTTTTGAGCAAGAATGCAGAGGGGCCTCCCTCTGGGGGAGGTCTGGGGATGCAGGTGGGTGCCGTGCTGATGGCATTGGTGTGGGGGAGTGGAGGCCCAGACGGCAGGATGCAGATAGGTGCTGGGTGCTATGCAATCATCAGGCAGACGTGTGTGAGGCTGTGCCCGTTACAGCACCATGGTAGCTGACGTGGACAGGCACCATCTGGCCCGGGTCACGTGGAGACCTGCCGATCCACCAGCTCATGAGCTTGACAGCTGGCCAGCTGGGAAAAGGCATTGGTTGGTGGGAACTGGAGATATGGGGGGGTGGCAGGAAGCCCTGCATGGGACAGTGGTCTGCTACACACAGAGAGATGGGAACCTGAAAGGCAGGTTCCGACCCCCAACTTCCTCTCTGACTGTCTGGAGAGGTCCCCAGTCCCATGGAAATGTTTCCTGAGCAGCAAATATTTTTGGAGGGATCAGACTCAGGAAACCCCCCTCCCCCCGAGGTCTCTCTTCGAGGTCAGAGGAGGGCCTGCTGGGTTCTCCTGCTCCAGGCATCCTGGCACTCCTTGCTTCTCAAGATGCTGCTAAGGACAAGGTTTGCCAAGAAAGTCCTTTGAGTCATAAAACTTCACTGCTGCAAAGACCTTTTTGAAAACAATTTCAACCTGAGCCAGAGGGGCGCAGCCAGCTCCCAGAGGCTCACGGCTTAGTCTATGCTAGGAATACTTGCCTTTCCCATCACATCACTGCACTGGGGGTCTTGGATTGCAGCTGGTGAAAAACATGGGGCTTTATGCTTTCCTGGTGGCTGAGATGGTGAAGCATCTGCCTACAATGTGGGAGATCTGGGTTCTATCACTGGGTTGGGAAGATCCCCTGGAGAAGGGAAAGGCTACCCACTCCAGTATTCTGGCCTGGAGAATTCTATGGACTGTATATTCTACAGGGTTGCAAAGAGTCGGACACGATTGAGAGACTTTCACTTTCACCATTTGCTGAAGTGGTGTGTGAGAGTGTGTGTGTGTGTGTGTGCGCGCGCACGCACTTCAGAGGTTCTCAGGTAAAGAGGCCAAGAAGGCATCTAAGACAGGCATTCCAAGAGAGAGATTGGACAAGATCCTGAAAAAGCTGTGCTCGGAAAAGACTTTAGGAGGCTCTGGGCCCAAAGAGGTGTGGCCTCTATGGCCGGACAGCTTTGCTGCAGATCTTCTTTCTCCTGGTGGGCCCGGGCACCAGGTGTGGGAGGCCGGTAATGAAGAACCTGGGCAGACTTATTCCTGAGCCTATATGAGGATGAGCAGGCATCTGGCAGCGTAGGGCCTCCTATTTATGACAGTGAAGGCCTTGTGGATCCGGAACAGGGGGCCCTTCACTGTGATCACGTGACTCCCTTTGGGCTCCGACCATGCAGGGTAGCAGTCAGAGCTCTTTGCGAGTATCAGAAACCAACTTAGGGGACCTCCCTGGTGGTCTAGTGGCTAAGAATCCACCACCCAATGCAGTGGATGCAGGTATGATCCCTGGTCGGGGAATTAAGATCTCACAAGCCTCTAGACAACTAAGGCCCTGTGTCGCAATGAAGATCCTGCATGCTGCAACTAAGATCCAATGCATCCAAATGAACAAATAAATATTCTTTTTAATAAAATAAAGAAAGAAAGAAAAAAGAAACCAACTTCAGCTTATTTAAGCTAAAAGAAATTTATTAAAAGGCTTTTGGAGCTCACAAAATCTTCAGGTGGACCTGAGAATAAAGGTTAGAGGCTGCCCGGCCAAGAACCATGATCAAAATTGCCCCATGGATCTGGGCCCACTGACAGCATGTGCCTCCCTCCGTGTGGGGCCCTGCACGCTGTTCCTCCTGCTGCCGCTCCCCCACACATCCTCAGAAGGGACTCCACACAGTCCCTTCTGCTCTGCATCTCTCATATCCGATTCAAAATCTGGAATGGGTACTTCTGCTGGGTGGCTACAGCCAAGTTACCAGGGAGGCTGGGAGTTCCCAGAGTTTTCAGCTTCCATAGTAGGATGTGTGGGTTCTGTTTGGTAAAGCAGTTGGGGTTCTCCCACTCAGGAGACTGCTGGGAGGCCCAAAGAATTCAAATGTCCTTCACATGTGGGTTACCGTCAAGAAGGAAACAAGGCAACTTTCGTGGTGGTCCAGAGGTTAAGACTTCACCTTCCAGTGTCAGGGACCTGAGTTCAATCCCACATGCTTGGGAGCCAAAAAATGGAAACATAAAGCAGAAGCAATGTTGTAACAAATTCAAGAAAGACTTAAGAAAAAAGGAAGAAGGAAATAAGCATTTGCTCTATGCCTCCCATGAGCTGGGAGCTTCATATACCTGGCAGGGATGCAGCTAGTCTTTAAGGATTCTCTGTGGGACGTGGGGAAAGATGCCCTTCCCCACTGCCCTAACAGCATACCAATCTACGACTTTCCTGGTGCAACCGGAGCCCCTTGGACGTGGTTCCCACCTGTAGGTGCCATCCGCACAGCAGATGTAGATTTCACAGGCACATACTCAGGAGCTTGGAAACGTACCTCGGTCTCTCTGTAACTGAACTTAGACACCCATCTCTTTGCTTCCAGTCCAACTCGATCTCCTTTGAATTAACACTGTCAACTGGAAAAAAAAAAAAATCACGACGTGAGAGTTGTGAGTGAAGTTTTACTTGGGACAAAATGAGGACTATAGTCTGAGAGGCAACATTTCAGATAGCTCTGAGAAATTGTTCCAAAAATGTAGAGAGGAAGGTCAGTGTATACGCGATTTTAATGAAGGCGGAGGACATGAAATTAAGCACATATTTTTCTTGGGCTGTAGCCTGCCAGGCTCCTCTGTCCGTGGAATTCTCAGGCAAGAATACTGGAGTGGGTTGCCATGCCCTTCTCCAGCAGATCTTTCCAACCCAGGGATAGAACCCAGGTCTCCCACGTTGCAGGCGGATTCTTTACCATCTGGGTCACCGGGGAAGCCGCCCCCTCTTTTTTTTTTTTTTACAGAGGTGGCTGCTAATCTCATGAAGTTTACTGCTAGTCACGAGGAGCAGACATCACCATGAAGGATTTTAGTGCTTTTCTAGGTACAAGGAGATGCAAGAAGTGGACTCAAAAAACCTTTTTCTTGAAAATATTTAACTGTCTGAGGACGTGTTCTGCCAGTTTTTGCAGGAGCACAGAGTGCCTCATTCTTGATCTTCACCCTGAACTCCTTCCAGGGGGTGTTTAAGGTCAGCAGCTGCACCAGCTCATCGTGTAATCCTCGTCGAGGGAGATGCTGCTATTGCCGCTGCTGTTTAATTGCTAATTCGCATCTGACTCTTTGCAACCCCATGGACTGTAGCCCGACATGCTCCTCTGTCCATGGAATTTCCCAGGCAAGAATACTGGAGTGGGTTGCCATTTCCTTTTCCAGGGGATCTTCCTGACCCAGAGATGGAACCCAAGTCTCCTGCTTGGCAGGTGAATTCTTTACCACTGGGTCAGCTGGGAAGCCAGTAGATGGCAAGTGCCAGTGTGGAGCTGGCAACACTGTCCATCTGAGAAGCCAGTCTGGTCAGAATCTGCTCCTGTTCTTTCATCTCCTTCCCCCGGAGGGTGTATACTTGCCTGGAGTCTGCTGCCAGGGGAGAGGCATCTGTCCGTGTTGACTCCCCCGAGATGTGAAGTGGGCTTTGGTCATCCACACCTGTCCTGCCTGCATCGGCCTGGAAACAAGAGTGACACTGTTATAGCCATGCTTTCTGGGAAACAAACTCACTCAGAAGGACAATGCAGATAGTGGAGTGCAGTTTACACCAGTGGGCCCAAGACAGAGTCTCCTCTTAGCCAAGGACCCCGACCAGCATTTGTGAAAATCTTTTATACCCCATGTGTACGTGTCCAAACCCACCACCCCAATTCCCTTGAGACTTGCATAAACAAAGGTAGGGTAAATACAACTACAATAACCCCATCATTCATGTGTTATGTGTTCAAACAGTCAATAATCAATAAGCCCGCGGTTACATTCCAAATAGTTAATAATCAATAAGCTTGTGGTCACGTTCCAACCAGTTAATAATCGATAAGCCTGTGATTACATCCTGATAGATACGGAAAATGTTTATGACCTCTCCGGAGACAGGGGTGATTACGGTATGTTTCCTCTTAGGCAATGAGTAACCTGGATGTGATCTTCAAGATTCCCCTGTCTGGAGGGGCTCTTATCCTTCCAGTGTCATTCCCACAGGCCCTAAGCAGAGAGTTCAGAGTTTACTGGAGAGGCAGCCGAGCAGGATCAGCACAGATAGGCCTGAGATAGAGTCCTGGCCCTATGAATTCCTTCTTCAACACTCTGGCCTATGGTTGCCAGGGTCGCACAACCAGTCCTTTAGCTGCCTTACCTGGACCACACACTCAGCACCTCCAGGTCCATCAACCTGCTCTCTGACACACCAAGTCCTCCTTGGGGGTGCATAAACTTCAGGATGCTCCCCCTCAGGACACAGGGGTCCAGATCACTTCCATTTCTACCTAGGCTTCTCCATACAGGCAGGGTGGGAGGAGCTGTTATATCCTCAGGACACACCTGGTAAGAGAAGTACTGGTCCCCTATGCCCTGGTATTCCCCAAACACACTTGGGACCTTTATATGTGTATATAATTTATTTATTTGTTTTTGGCTGTGCTGAGTCTTTGTTGCTGCATGGGCTTTTCTCTAGTTGCTGCAAGCAGGGGCTTCTCACTGCGGCAGCTTCTCTTATTGTGGAGCAAGAGCTCCAGAACGCAGGCTCTGAAGTTGTGGCACGTGGGCTTAGTTTATCCATGGCACGTGGGATCTTCCTGGACCGGGGATCGAACCAGAATCCCCTGTATTGGCAGGCGGATTCTTTACCTCTGGGATCTTTTCGTGGCACCCTCAGGCTCAGCCCGGGCCAGCATCCTGTTTAGGAGTGCGGCTCTGCACAACACCCCCTCCCCCCACCTTCTCTCCCACCTACCTGTTGAGCCTTCATCCCCTGTTGGGTGGGATCTTGACTTCTGTGATGACACACGCTTCCTCGCTCCAGGGCTTACAGAATCAGCTCCCGGCTCTCCAAGTTCAAAGCCTAGCTTTTTGACTTAACAAAAAATATTTCTCTCTTAGAAACTGCTCTGCGTTTCAAAGCCTCTTTTGCAACTTAAAGCCAAGGATTTGACTCTTTGTTCTGAGGTTCCTTTGGAGAGAGGAATTTGAGAAGCCAATTTAGCATCTGAATGGAGGGGAAGGGATATAAGGAAATTGCCTCCAGAGGAGCATCAGTTGCTATCTTAAGATAATACCCAGCTCCTGCGTTATCTCGCTGACACACGATCCTTCCAGGAGAGGAGGATTCCAGGTCTGGGACTAGGGCGAGGTGAGTGAGGCCCTTCTTTGGGCAGAAGATTTAAAGAAGTGCCGCCGAACCAAGGAATGCAGATAAATATTAGTTTAATGCCGTAATTCAAAAAAATCAAAATTAATGCATAAAACCTCATGAGGAACACAGTAGGGAAATTTAAACAAAGGATTCGTATCACTGACTTTTCCTTTTGATTCATGATCCAGTATGGATCACAGCACTGGCTATGACCCTGCTTTTATTGCCTTAAACTATTATTTCTCATGTTTACTGAGTTTTTTGGTGCCCCCTTAAATTTTATGCCTGGTGCAAGTAACCTAGCTATCCCTAGCTGCCCTCCTCCCCCTTCTTCCCTACCCCCAATTCCTCCATGGTTTGGGACTTTCTCCAGATGTGAGAACTGAGGTTCTGAGAGGGTGAGTAGTTCAAGTCAGGACAGATGACCCCAGGGATCCTGTGGGTCACTTCCCACAGTGGGAGGGACACTTCCCATCCATTCATTCAGCACATGTTCATTCAGTAGGTACAATGCAGCAGGCACAGGGCTGAGTATCATGGAACATCCATGAACAAGGTCTCCACCTTCATGGATCTTATATCTTGAGTACAGAGGAAAGTGAGAGTGAAAGTCACTCAGTCGCTTGCGACTCTTTGCGACTCCATGGACTGTAGCCTGCCAGGCTCCTCTGTCCATGGAATTCTTCAGGCAAGAATACTGGAGTGGGTTGCCATTCCCTTCTCTAGGGGATCTTCCCAACCCAGGGATTGAACCCAAGTCTCCTGCACTGAGGCAGATTCTTTACCTTCTGAGCCACCAGGGAAGAAACAGACTTTAACTAATGCACAGTTAATTATTTATTTAATTATAATTGGAATAAGTACTTTGAAGGAGAAATGTGGGAAGTGAAGAATCTGTAACATCGGGGCTTGACTCCTGTGTTCTGAAGGATCTAGAAAGATTCTTTGAGAGTGGGAGGTTTCAGCTGAAATTTTAAGGGTAAGCAGTGCGAGGCAAGGAGAATGGGAAGAAGATGAACCAGCATGTGCAAAGCTCCTGGGGTAGAAAGAAGCTGGTGCATTTGAGAAACTGAGAGGAAGTGTGTTACACCAGGTGACTTCTGTAACAAAGAGCCTATACCTCTAAAAGGCTAAACATATTAAAAATTCATTCCTCATTTGTTTCACAGTCTAACGTGAGTCAGAGAGTGCATCTCCAAGTGGTGACTCGGGGATCCAATTCCTTTCCACCATTGACACTGCAGAAAATAAGAGAGGAGGATTGTGTAGGGAGGTGGCATGTATCACTTCTGCCAACATCCATTGGCTCAGGGATCATCCCAGGGCCCTGCCCCATCAGCCTGAGAACTCAGGAAGAAGTGGGGAGAAACAGAAGTTGGTGACCCTCATCAGCCCCCACCACAGGGAGGGGGGACCGGGACAGGCTGGTCCTTGGTGGTCAAGGTTGGGACCTGAGGTTATAGTCTTGGAGCAGAAGATTGGACCTACACTTGGCCACAGATCTAGGAAGGTACTAACATATGGGCAGCAGTCAGCTGTGACCACTGTGGCCTATTTCGGAAGGAAGTGCTCAGAAGTCATTTTGGAATGTGGAACCTACTAGAACCATTACTTTGGTCAAATTTCCATCCACAGTGTGGAGGCCAGGCCCCAGTCAGTTAGTCAGCCTCACTCTCTTGGCCATGTTGCTCCCTGGGAGAGATGAAGAGGGTTTGTGGAGGTGGGAGTGGCTACTGAATGGAAAATGACACTCTCAGCTTTCAACAGACCAGGCGGGTCACTCTCAGAGCTTTGGTTTCAGGCGAAAATGATCCTCTAAGGTATGTCTAGGCTCCAGTTTCCAGGGACCCTGGGGAGCAGATGCTCAGAGACCGAGGCTGGGCTAGCCTTGTGAGTCTTGTGTGTCTAGAGAAAGGTTTTGGGTCAGTGAGGGGCCAGAGACTACCTGGAATTTGCTAATAGGCAAACCCTGAGCCCAGATCACAGCCCTACGGGCCTCTTTGCTTGGGCCTCTCCAGCTTGTTTTGGGGTTCCTAGACTTCTAGGAAGAGAAGGGGATGACAGGGGATGAGATGTTTGGATGGCATCACTGACTTGATGGTGATGCAGGAGTTGGTGATGGACAGGGAAGCCTCGCGTGCTGCCGCTCATAGGGTCACAAAGAGTCAGACACGACTGAGCAACTGAACTGCACTGAGACTAGCACTATGGGTTCTAGGACACCCCCAGTTGGGCAAACACTGAACCCCAGTGTCTGGAATCAAGATCTCCAAATAGGGCAATCCTGGAAGTTTTTCTGCTGTTGGCAGGGTGGGAGCAAGCATCTGGGCGTCCTGGTGGTACTTCTGATTTTCCACAGCCAAGAGGGGCAACAAGATACAGTGGGAGGAGGCCTGGCTCGCAGTAAGATGGATTGGGTTGGAATCCTGCCTTTGCCCTTGACCAGCCGTGTGACCTTGATCAAGCTACGTAACTTCTCTGAATCTGTGTTCCTCATCTGTAGGACAGGGGGATCTAGTACCTGCCTGGCCAAGGTGTGAAGAAAGGTAAATCAGAAAACCCGGAGGTGCTCAGTAAATGGTAACCATCATCATTTCTGTGGCCAAGAACCGGGATGGGAGGGGTGTGAGCAGCACAAACTCCTCCCCCGTCTCCTCCCTCAACCCCACACAGGCCACACACATCTTTCTTGAAGCTGCAGCCAAAGGGATCCTGTGAATATGTGTGTCAAATCATGTCACTCCTCTGCTCAAAGTCCCCCAGGGAGCTCTCACCTGAGGTCAAAGCCAAAGCCTTCACAGGAGGCCACAAGCCCTCCATGGTCTGTCCTGTACCTTCCTCTCTGTCCTCATCTGTTGCTGAGCCACCCCTACCTTCCTCTGCGGGCATTCTGTGGCTCCAGAATGCCCAGGCACACCCCTGCCCTGGGGACTTGGCACTGCTATCCCCTCTGCCTGGAACCTATTTTCCTCAGACATCTGTCTGCTTCGTTTGTTCCTCCTTCTTCCTGTCTTTGCTCAAATGCCATCCTGCTGACGAGGCCTCCCTGGTCACTCTGTTTTTACTTTTTATTTCTGTTTTTCACTTTGATATTTATCTATTTGTGTGTTTATGTACGGCTGCATTGGGTCTTCATTGCAACCTGTGGAGTCTTTCATTGCAGGTTCGAAGGCTCTTCTTTGGAGAGTCCGGGCTTCTAGAGAGAATCTGCATCTGGGATTAGTTGCTCCGACGTATGTGAAATCTTAATTTCCTGACCAGGGATCAAACCCACATCCCCTGCACTGGAAGGTGAATTCTTAACCATTGGACCACCAGGGAAGTCCCTGGCCACTGTGTTTTAACTGGGGTCCTCAGTCCTCTGTTCTTATTTTAGCTCCTATATAACTTGGCCATTGCCTGACATATTTAAATGCAGTTTGTTGATTATCTCCACTCATAGGAATGCAAGTTCCAAAAAGGCGGGGTTTGTTTTTTGCTTTTTTTTTGTCTCTGAGGTTCACATGCATAGCCATCCCCAGTGTCTGGGCATATGGGCAGGGGCTTCATTGTTGTTGAATGAATACCTGAATGATGGTGAGGACTCAAGTTCTGGCTGGTACAGGTAAAGGGAGTGGGCCATGGTACAAAGGACATTGTCACTTTTCTTTTTGGCCAAATGAGGGAGTTGGACTAGGCCCTCAGGCGATGGAGAATTGTAGGTTTAGTTCCTGCCTCCATGGACTTTCCTGGGGTGAGGGTCCCTGGCTTTGTAACAGAACCTGTGATCTCCTGATGTACCAAGCACCCTCCCGGGGCTGGCATATCATGGTTAGCTCTAATAGGCTCAAAGCCTTGCTTTCTAAGAACAGATGATGCCAACATTCCTTGATCTTATTCAAGTCCCAGAAGCCACAGAGGTCCTGGCTCCAAAGATGGGGAGTGGGAGGTGAGGGGGAGGTGGGGGGTTGGGACAGGGGGTTGGGTGGGGGTGGGAACCAGAGGGGTCGAGGCAGGGTCAGTGGGGCAGGAGGCTGGGGTGCTCATGGGGGCACAAGAGGGGCGACAAAGGAGACTTCTACGTGTGCTGTTGTTTTCCTTTTATTTAAAAGAAACTAGATACAAAGCAAGTGTGACACAATGTGAGCAACAGTTAGCACTGGATTCTGGGCACAGGGGTGTTTATCACAGAAAGCTCTGTACGTTTTCTGTATTTCAAAAATTTCTTAAAAAAAAAAAAAAGAATACGGATTTGGAGGCAGGCAGGACAGTTCTAGCTCCTGACTAGGAATGGAGAGGCTGTTTCAGCGGGCCTGAGGGGCCTTTGGACATTTTTCCAGCCCGTGTGGGCAGAGGGGCTGGCCGGGGTCTGGGTGAATTCCTGGAGCTGTCAGAGCCCCTCCTGGCTCCCAGGTTTCACTTTCCTGCCTTTCCAGGGAGTGGGGAAAGGCTGAGAGGCCCCGTGCTGGGGGTGAAGCTAATTCATTAGTGACGCCTCGACAAGGACTGGGCGCCCGCAGCGCCAGCGTGATTCATCAACACGATTGCCCCGCTGCCAGCCTGCGTGGGCCCGGAACGACAGTACATTTTACCTTTCCCCACTGAGAAGGGCCTGGTAGGAGGCGAAGGTACAGCATCTACCAAGAGCGAGAGAGAGACAAAGGAGAGGGCTGGTCCCCTGTACCCTTGAGCCCAGGAAGCTCTGCCAAGGCTGGGGCTGGGGTGGCAGGGGCTCGGGGGTCCCGCCGTGCTGGCAGAGCCCAAGAGGGCTGCCGGGTGCTGCAGCGCCAGCCCCGAGCATGTGGTGAGGGGGGCTGGCTGGGCTCCCTCCTCCACAGCACATGTTCCCTTGGGGAAACTGTTGGCGGGGGTGGGGGTGGCAGTAGGAGGTGGGATGGGATGGGGAGGCGCTCTTTCTTGTCCCAGCTGCCTGGCTGGGTTTTCCTGGTCTCTGAGGTGTCAGCTCTTCCTGGAAGTTCTCCCAAATGAGTAGAAGAGAGAGAGTTGGTTAGGGGCTTAGGGGAGATCCAGAAGGAGCTTGAAATCCCGCTGCCTGGGGCTCAGAATCCTCCTCCATCCCAGATCTGGTGTCTGCGCCCCACTTATCCTCTGCCTGGTTCCTCTCCCTCAGCTCGCATCTTGCTAGTCTTCATTCCAGGGCAGTGATCCGAGGCTAGCTCCTGGCTCAGAGCAATACCTGCCCTGTGTTCCCCAGCACCTGTTCGCCCTGTGACATCCCTCGCCTGATTACAACTGCTATTGCTCTGCCCTCTGGTTCCTTTATCCAACACATAGATATCAAGCATCTGAGCAAAAGATGCCAGGAGCAAAAAAAAAAAAAAAAAGTACACACGGAATAATTCCATTTGTATGGAATTCAAGAGCAGGCAGACCTGATCCATGATGATGGAGGTCAGGATCACCGTTGCCTCTGGGAGGTGGGGATTATCTGGAAGAGGCAGGTGGGAGGGAACTCTGAGTGATGGAAATATTCTTTGATGTTTACATTTGTCAGAACTCACCAGACTGTATACTTATGGCCTAGGCATTTCACGGTATGTAAAGTTTGCCTTCATCTTCTAAAATGTTGACAATTTTCATTGAACCACTACTATGCGCCAGACCCTGTGCCAGCAGGGAAGGAGACAAGCGTGCCTGCCCCGCCCAGCTTACATTTCAGGGGTTGTGGTTTTCATAATCTTCTTGCATCGGCCACTGCTATCTGCCCTTGGACTGGCCTTCTGCCCTGCCTGTAGTGGGGAAAAAAATGGGGATGGGTCAAAGGGCAAGAGGTCTGTCCCATCGGCCAATTATCTTTTTTTTTTTTTTTTTAACTTGGCTGTGCCAGGTCTTAGGTGCAGCATGCAAACTCATAGTTGTGGCATGTGGGATCTAGTTCCCAGACCAGGGATGGAAACTGTGCTCCCTCCATTGGAAGCATGGAGTCTTAGCCACTGGACCATCAGAAAGTCCCCCTGCTGATTATCAACCCACGATCACACCAGCCAAGATGGGAAGGCAGGATGGAGGAGGTCTGGCGCCTGCAGACTTGACTCCCTGGCTGTACTCTCTCATCACTCTGCGACCTTCAGCAAGTTGCCTAATCCCTCTGGGGCCACTTTCCTCATCTTTCTTATGGGATTAATAACCATCAGAATTAGAGGCTTTGCCATGAGAAAATTCATGGTCAGAAGTGGAGTCATTTCCATTTATTGGAGTGGTACATGGTTAAGACTATTCCAATAAATGGAAACGACTCCACTTCTGACCATGAATTTTCTCACGGCAGAGCCTCTAATTCTGATGACAAAGGCATTCTTAATCCCATAAGTACTAAGAGGGGCTTCCCAAGTGGCGCTAGTGGTAAAGAACCTGCCTGCCAGTGAAGGAGATGTAAGAGACGTAGGTTCGACCCTTGGGTTGGGAAGATCCCCTGGAGAAGGAAATGGCAACCCACTCCAGTATTCTTGCCTGGGAAGTCCCATGGACAGAGGAGCCTGGCGGGCTACAGTCCATAGGGTCACAAAGAGTCGGACATGGCTGAACACACACACACACACATGGTTAAGAACACAAGTTGGAGAGGCAGTCTGCCTGGTTTTATTTTTATTTATTATTATTTTTGGCCAAGCAGTGAGGCATGCGGGATCTTAATTCCCCAACGAGGAATGGAACCCATGCCCCCTGCGATGGAAGCGCCAGCCTTAACCACTGGACAGCCAGGGACGTCTCCTGCCTGGTTTCAAATCCCAGCCACTAGCCAGCGGGGTGACCTTGGACAAGTCACCCGTGCATGAGCGCATGCTAAGTCACTTCAGTCGTGTCTGACTCTGTGTGACGCTACAGACTGTAGCCCACCAGGCTCCTCTGTCCATGGGATTTCCCAGGCAAGAATACTGGAGTGGGTTGCCATGCCCTTCTCCAGGGGATCTTCCTGACCTAGGGATGGAAGCTGTGTCTCCTGCATCTCCTGCATTGCAGGCGAATTCTTTACGGCTGAGCCACCAGGGAAGCCTTGGGCAAGTCACCCACTCATGTCAAACCTCTCTGAGCCTCAGTTTCTCCATCTTTAAAATCAGGGCAGTGAGGGTACCTACCTCATAGGTTTGTGGCAAGGATTCAACGCAATGCTTTTAGTACAGTGCTGGGCACATGAGAGGCTGGCAATAAACCAGAGGGAGTGTTTCTGCTGGCAGCTCTAGCAGGAGGGCTTGGAGTAGGAGGGGAGAAGTCAGGGGCAAAAAGGCTGCTGGTGAGAGCATGTGCAAGAGGAAGCGTTACAGAACGAGTGTGGTCACCGTTGGTGATGCTCAAAGGCGCTCGTGTGCTCCAGTCCTCTGTCCACTGCAGTCACCCACTGACCTTGAGCACAGGTGGAGGAACTCGGCAGGAGAAGGGGTGAGTGCACTAACCGGGAACCTGCAGCGCGCAGAGGGTGTACCCGGCGGGGAAGGGGACGGAGCCAAGCTTGGGTCCCCGCCAGATCCTCAGTTGTGACCCACCCAGAAAAAGCCCAGAAAGAGCACTGTTCTGAGTTACTCCCCTAACGTGACCCTAGCGGGAAGACTGGACGCACGCCGCTGGACAAGAACGGCGGGCATTGAGCTCTCCTCTCAGTCCCTCCTGGAGAGCCAACTTGTCCAGAGTCCTGGGTCGCGTTCCGGCATTTCCTCAGTCCTTGCTTCCTTCTTGGACTTGGAGCTCTGGGCGCCTACAAACTGCACACCAAACGGCTCGCTGTGGCTGGAAGCGTAGACAGCGTCAGTCGTCGGGCTTGTGTTGGCACGGCGCCAGGCTTGCGGGGTTCTTGGGTTCCTGGGTTAGTGCTGTCTCCGGGGCCCGACGGGTGGGAAAGCGGGCGGTGGGCCGGGACTCCAGGACCTAATTCAGCTGCACCTTGGCCCCGCCCCGCACTCCTTCCACTTCATTGGCAGCTGCGCGCGCGTCGGGGGTTGCCAGGGCGACGGGTCTCCAAGCTGAGAATCCGCGCTAACCCGAACCAGTCGGCCTCCAGCCGAGGGAGCGGCGGAGGCCCGAGGGCGGGCGGCCGAGCGCGGCGCGCTGCGGTGGGGCCCCAGAGGGGCGCCTCCTCCCCGCCCGGCACGGCCCCCCTCCCGGAGCAGGGACAGGCCGGGGCGGGGGGCCCCGGAGCCAGCGCGGCCTCGGCCCCGTCTAGGAGGCCTGGGGGCCGCCAGGGCGGGGCGATGCCGGGCGGCGGCGGCGGCGGCGGCCCCGCCCGGGGCTGGTGACCATGGGCATCGCCGAGTCTACGCCGGACGAGCTGCCGTCGGACGCCGAGGAGCAACTGCGCAACGGCGAGCAGCAGCTGGAGCTGAGCGGGAGACGGCTGCGGCGGCTGCCCAGCGCCGTGTGCGCGCTGAGCCGCCTGCAGAAGCTGTACGTGAGCGGCACGGGGCTGCGCGAGCTGCCGGAGGAGATCGAGGAGCTGCGCGAGCTGCGCATCCTGGCGCTTGACTTCAACAAACTCGAGCGCCTGCCCGACGGTCTCTGTCGCCTGCCGCGCCTCACGCGCCTCTACCTGGGCAGCAACCGGCTGCTGGCGCTGCCCGCCGACTTCGCGCAGCTGCAGAGCCTGCGCTGCCTCTGGATCGAGGGCAACTTCCTGCGGCGCTTTCCGCGGCCGTTGTTGCGCCTGGTGGCGCTGCAGTCGCTGCAGATGGGCGACAACCGGTTGCGCGCGCTGCCCGCGGAGCTGCCGCGCATGACGGGCCTGCGCGGCCTCTGGCTCTACGGCAACCGCTTCGAGGAATTCCCGCCCGCGTTGTTGCGCATGGGCCGCCTGCACATCCTCGACCTAGACCGCAACCGCCTGGGCGGTTTCCCAGACCTGCACCCGCTGCGCGCCCTGCGCGTCTTCTCCTACGACCACAACCCGGTCACTGGCCCCCCACGCGTGGCCGACACGGTCTTCCTTGTGGGCGAGGGCGCCGTCGAGCGCATGGCTGAGCGGGACGAACCCACGCCCCGGCCGCCGCCCCGGCGCCCAGCGCGGGCCTTTGAGGATGAGGAAGAAGAAGACCTGCTCATAGGGGGCGGTAGCTCCCGGGCTCTGCGGGCCCCCGGGGACAGCCTCCGCGCCCTGGAAGCAGCTCCTGGACTGGGCACCTGAGCCTGTGCTTCGGCCAGTCTGGGAGGAGGGGTTCCGGGAAGGTTCATGGGAACGGTGGGTCCCTACTTGGGGGCAGAGGAGGGGTCAGTTTGGGTACACTGATAGGGACAGGCAGGCCTGGGTGCCATCTTCAGACATTCCAGGGTGATGAGAAAACTGCCTCGCAGCTGGTCCCTGGGAGGTAGTCAGGCCAAGAAGTCCCAGCTCCCTCCATCCATAGCTCAGTCTGGCCCCTGATAGAGTCACTGACAACACAATGAAAGCACCAGCTTCTTCCTGGAACCAGGGTCACCACTGACCACAGAATCATCTCCTCGGCTGAGTCTGGATGCCCAGGGCCCCCACCTCCGCCCAGAGTTTGGATCTTCTAGGTCCGCCCTTTCTGGCGCAGGAGCCGCTACCTCTGGGGTGGACCACATGCCTGCATGAGGCAGAAGTTCGAACAGAAGGCCTAGCGCACAGGCTGGGGGCTTGGAGCTGGAGCCTGTGCCCAGGACAGACAGGTGTGGGAGCTGGGGGTTGGGGATGAAACACCACAGCTGCCCTGGCCCCTCCACCGGGGCTCATGGTACATACCTCCCTCTCCAGGCTTCCTAAATTTTGTGTGGGGAAGGGGTGGGGGTGGGGGTGCAGCCAGAAGGCCAGGTCTCTGCCCCTGCCTTTTATTCTGTTCTCGTCTCCCAGCTTGTGTCCGGAATCTTGCTGCAAAGAGAACAGGCCCTCCCTTCCCCACGGCCTGAGCCTTCCAGCTGTCGGGTTTGAAAAGAAGCCACTGTGCCTCCGGGGCCTCCTGCACCCAGAGAGAGGCTCTCTGCTCTGGGCGGCTGCTCCTGGGTAGCCACCGCCTGGACTCTCCATTCCCTTAAAAGGGCAGCGTCAGGGTGGCTGGCAGGGCGCGGGGCAGGGGACGAGCCCTGTGTGCCTCCTCTCCGTCACCAGGACAGCCTCCAGCGGGTGAGGAATGAGGCTTTGCTCTGTAGTTCCCAGGGTCAGATCTTTCCCACCTGAGCAATAATGGGAGGAAGGCCCAGGGCCAGGGCCACTCAGGGACACTGTCTGGGGCGGGGGCCCCACATGGTGGTGTTTTCTTTAGGAAGAGAGAAAAAAAAAAAAAAAAAGAAAACTGGCTGTAAACATAAATTATATTTCTTGGAGAAAGAATGTGCGTTTCCCACATGCCTGTTTATTTATAAGCCCTGGGAGCACTGGGGCCTGTTGCTGTGGGGACTCTGGGCTGCCCCTGGCACTGCCCTTCGTCCATGTGCCCCAGCTCTGCGTCACAGTGGCCCCAGCCAACTGTTGTGTCCTGTCTGGGGCAGGAGAGCTTGTCTTCAGTCACAAATGGCTTTGGCTGCTCGAGACTGCTCTTCCGTCTGGCTGTTTCTTTCTGCCACCTGGCCACTGCCCCCCACCCACCCCCAGCCTCCCCTCCCCGGTCTTCTCCAGCTTCGTTCCTGACTCTTAATATATTTTTGAATCTCAGGCTGGGCTGACCTTTCTCTATTCTTTCACTGGTACTGACCCTGTTCCTCCCCATCTGTGACTATTCTTCCCTCCTTCCGTCTCCCTGGCTCCATTTTCCTCTCTCTGTTTCTTCCTTTTAGTCTTTTTTTTTTTTTTTAAACTCAGTCATTACTTTCTTTCCTCATTGTTAAGGGGGAGGGAAAAAAGGTTAAATAGTTTTTTTAAAAAAGAGAGAAAATTGTAAAACCTCAAACCTAGAGGCCCATGTCCCATGAGAAGATGCTGCCAAGCCACCATCACCATGGCAACAGGGATACTGTCATATGAGGCCCAAAGGTCAGGCTTGGCCCAGCGGCTCACTGGCTACTGGGCTGGGCCTGCGGATCAGGAGGACGCCAGGGATGGACCTGAAGGAATCAGCTTGGGAGAGATTGGGGAAGACTAGAGGCTGCCTCCTTAAGGAAGAAAAGGAACCTGGAGTTTGGCTGCAGACTGTGTCCCTCCCAGAGACCCTCAGGTGCCACGTTCGCCCTGTTGAAGCTCCATCAGAGCCGGTGGTCCCTCCCCCCGGCCCACCTGCTCCCCACCCCCAGCTGCCTGTGACTTCTCATTTGGTCTTGGAGGAGCAGGGAGAAAGGGAGATGATTTTTATAAGGGCACTTGTAACAATGGCCAGGTCACTGGTTCCCCACATTGTTGGGGGTACAGTCAGGGGTGGGTGGATCGTGGGCGAGCAGGGCAGGGAAGCCCTGGAAGAGTTGTGTTAGTGCTAGGGATGCAGGGCAGAGGCAGGCTGTGGGGATGGTGATGAGACAAGAGCAGAGGCAGCAACAGGGCAAGGAGCAGGCCCAGGGAGGTAAGTGACTTGCCCATAAATGGATGTTAGGCCTCCTAACCCAGTGCTCAGTCCGAGCCACGGCAGATGCTACCTGCCTGTGGCTGGTGGTCAGGTCTGGGTGTGGGAATCATAGTCTCTCTCCCTCTCGGAGCCCCCCAACAGCCAGCCCTCCCAGCCGGCAGAGCAGCAGAGACTGGATGTCTTCCTGGATTCATTACCACCATCCCCCTCTTCCCGCTTCAGAAAGCAGGAGAACAGGGTGCTCAGAAACTGGGGGCCCTGCCCACAAGCACCTCCCTTGCTTTAGTGCCATCACATGGGCTTGCTCAGCCTTCGCCCCAAAGCTTCCTTCAGACACCGGGGCACTCTTGTTCTCAGAATGGACATTTATTAGCACACCCGAGTGTGCCACGCAGAACATGTATTCAGACAGGGGTCCCTGCCCCGGGGGTGGGGCTCACAATCTAAAGGTGACACAGCACAAACACACAGGACACAGACACGGGGAGCGGAGCATCTTCAAGGGAGACAGGTGGGCAGGGAGCCATGGAGGGGGCATACAGCGTGTTCAAGTCTTGTCCTTCTGGCTGTCTTTGTTGGGGAGGGAGAGGAGAGCGGGACGTGGCCTGAGACGGCCTTCCAGAAAGCAGCGGAATCCAAGAGGGACTTGCAGGAGAAAGAGACCAGAGGGCAGCAGTCCCAGGCACAGGGAAGGATGGGGGAGCCTCTGCAGGCAGGGATGAAGAGAAACCCCACAAAGTGAAGGCAGGAGAAAGACAGAAATGCAGGAGGAGGGAGGCTTGGAGCCCACGGCAAGGGGCTGTCACCTCTGCTGGGCCGAGCTGTCCTGCTTTTTAGCCTAGTTTTTCCAGATCGAGCAGAAGTCCTGGCAAGAACTGCTTGTGAGGCTTACTTACCTGACCCTAGGGCTCCCTCCAACCTCTGAACCAGAGACATTTAAACCGTATTGTCACTATGGGACAGAAGGGGAGAGGGTGGGCAGCTTCAGGTGGGAGTACTAGTGCAGAGTGAGGAGAAAGCTGCCAGCCCCAGGTGCGGGGGAGCAAGAGATGAGGTGACCCCTCTAGTAGGAGTGGGCAGGGGCCAGCGGGTGGACACACGACAATGGAGGGCTCTCCTTGCCTGTGTGCCCATAAAAGGTGTAGCACTTTCCTTCTGAAAGCACCTGGAGAGCTGCCAAGCCTCAGTTTCCCCTGGGCTGTGTGCAGGAGGGAAGGAGAAAGGGCAGGGATGGTTATTGCTCTTCTGTGGATGGAGGGAACTCAGACCAGGAGGAAGGAAACAGCTTGCCCCGGGGCCTCTGTGTCTACTGGGGCCCAGCTTCCCAGGTCCTCAGGCTGGGACTTGCCTTGGGCGCTTTTGAGTTGAGACTTCTCTAATCCTAAAGGATGAAACCAGAAAAGGGTGGAGAGAAGGCTCCGGTCCAGGCAACAGACCCAGAACTCCACAGGGAACACAGAGAGGACACATTGGTCTGAAACCACAGTGGCCCTGTCGGAGTTCACGTTGGTGGTGGGGGAGGCGAAGAGTCTCCCTTTGGTTTGTCTCACCTGGCATGGAGGGTGGTGAGGGTCCCCTGGGAACTGTGGGGAGGGGGTGTTGGGCTGGGTGAACTAGAGGGGCACCCTGTAAGCCCTAAGGAGACTCCACTCCCAATAAGCCTCGCTTTAGGCTTGATCCAGGGGGTATGGCTGCTTCCTGGCTTTCTGGGTAGCTGGTGGGTTCATACTCCCAACCTGGAGATAGGCTAGAAGGGCCTCATCAAGTGAAGCCGAATCCCAAAGGTGACAGGTGAGGGGAGACTTGGCCCCAGGCTCCCCATCCCCATCCCCCACTTCCTCTTCCCCTGGGAGATAGCGGAGGCTAGGACCCACGGAGGAAACAGCCAAGGCCCTACTTTTTCACGATCCTTTATTAATTAGAATGGGCCTTGCCACAAAAAGCAGGGCCCATCCCCACAAAAATATGATTTTGCAAAGAGGAAATCTTGCTGGCTTAGAGGGTGCATGTGGTGGAAAAATTTTGTATGTTTTTTTCCCCCCCTTTTTTCTTCAGTTTTTCTTCATTTCTCTTCGCTGCAATTTTTTTTTTTTTTTTTTTTTTGTGACGGTGGGTTTTTGTTGTAGTTTTTTTTGTTTTGTTTTGTTTTTTATAAAACACTTGCGCTCAAGGACTCAAACACAATACAAACAGAAACCACCAATCCCCACCCCTGGGGCCCCAGCAGGACTGGGGACTCTGGGGACTCCCCTTGGCTTTTTGTGTGGCTGTTTTCCTGGTCCCTTCCCTGGCGTCTAGCGCCGGTGGGCAGGTGCGGGGTCCTGGGGCAGGTGGAATTTATACAGCAGTTACGTGGGGTGATGGTCACAAGAAAGGATACCTGAACAAGATAACGACTAACTCTAGGGTGCCCACAAAGATGGTGGATGACGCTCAAGAAGGGAGGAGGGACACAGTGGAGAAGAGATAGGTGGGCCCGGGCCGGCCTCAGCTATCTCTGGAGGCTCTGTGCGGGAGGGGCAGGCGGGCCTTGCCTTCAGGTTGCGGTAATAATACTTTGCTCGCGGGTAGCACCTTCAGAATCCTCCTGCCTCCACCCCCAGGTCAGGTGACGGCGGCCTTACAACCTCCCCCATGAGGTAGGTGAAGTATTATTACCATCATTTTACAGATGGGGAAACTGAGGCCCCGGGAGTGTGGGTGATCTGTCCAAGGTCCTAGGATGGTGACAGGGCAGTGCCCTCCCTCCACCCTCAACTTCCCCCTTTCTCTGTTCCCTAAAGCCTTAGACCTCCCCCGCCCTCACCCATACCTCCCGCCTCTTCCCTTGCTAGCCCACCTTGCCCTTGGCCCGCCGCTTGCCACCCCTCCCTCGCGCCCCAGAGCTCAGGCTGCACGTCGGGGTTGGAGTACCCCAGGCGGGGTTCATGGCTGCGCGACCCTGGGTGCGGTCAGGTTTGGAATAGGCAGGGCCCGGTGATGCTCTCTGCATGTGATTGGCTAAGAGCTTCGTGGGCGGGGCTCGGAAAACGGGGACCCAGTTGCCCCGCCCGCTCAGTGCTAGTTGGTCCAATTCCCGAGAGCTCTGTCGTAGGCAAGGGGACCCGGGGCGGGGCTTGCTCTCCCACCGGCCTCGGGGTGCAGGGGCACAGGATTTGAGGGCGGGATGGAGGCTGGCAGAGCCCCTCCGCTTCCCAGAGCTTCCAACAGCAACTTTTCTTCGCTTCCACTGTCTCCGGAGCCGCTGCCCTCCCTCCCCGCTGGGGGTTGGTTCCCCCGGCCTGCCCGATAAGGGCCGTGCCATGAGGGCAGACCCCCATTTTAAGCAAAGCTACAATATAGAAAAATTGGGATTTACAAGGAATGTGTGTGACTACTTGCTTTACGTTAGCACTCTTCACTCTACAAAATGATTCACTTACTTTGTATGATATTCCTCCAGATCCTTGGGGTCAAGGGTAGGGCCGAAGGCGTGAGAGTTTATGTAAGAAACTTTTGATATGGGCAAAAATGTGAGCAGAACGCTCAGCTCAAAGGGAAGTCTACTTAAGGAACATGGTTCCCAACTGCCCATGCTTTTGCAGTGCGAAATGGGGGACCTTTTCCAGAGTCTCCTTTCCTGGGGTGTCAGACCCATTTTGGGGTAGAGCCGTGGTCCTAGGCCTCGTCCACAGACCGTGGTGTGCGGGCGCCACCTGGCGGCATCTTCTGGGAATGTCAGGCGCAAGCGCGCGAACCCCGGGATTCGAAGGCGGTCGCCAGCTCTCTTGTATCAACACCCGGACACACGTGGGGATGAGGGGGCTTAAGCAGGGATCATCCTGAAATCTTCTCTCTCCGTGGGGCTGCCAGTTCTGGTCTCTGCAGCCGCGGAGGCAGGGAAACCACAGCTTCTTTGTGGGGGAGGAGGGCAACCTCAAAACTCACAGAATCTGGGAATGCTCTCTGCTTCCTCTGCCTGAACCGAGGGGTAGAAGGAGCTGCTCTGAGGGACCAGGGGCGGTGGGAAAGGTGGGAGGACAGCCCTGGAGCTGTTCAGGTGATGCAAGAACAGAGGCCACGGTGGAATGAAAGGGAAGGTCTCTGAGCGGGGGTGGGGGCGTGGGGTGGGATGGAGGAGAGCGGGGATGTGTGTGGCAGGGAGGTCTGCAGACAGAGAGGAGGAAGGGGAAGGACGCTGGAAGGCGTGGTGAGGGCTGCTAGTGTGGCTGGGATGTGACAACTGGGACGTGGGAGGGTGTCTTTGGATGGGGATGTTAGAGAAGAGAGCTAGTGGAGACTTGGGACCCCTGAGGCAGAAAGGAGCAGAGGTGGAATGTGATATACACAGTGGGTGCCTAAAAGGCATGAACAGATGCTCAAGAGATGACATTGTTGGGGAGGGAGCTGGTGGAGAGCTCTGGGTAGGCGGGAGGAGAAGGACAGAGCCCGGGTCGCAGCCCAGCTCCTCTCTGCCCCTCTTCCCCAACCCCCTCTTCCTCCATCCCTGCCTCACCTCATCCCCTCCTCACTTGCCTCTCCTCTCCCACTCCCTAGCTCTGCGCCTTGACTTCTCAAGCCTCCAGCCCGCCTCGGGTCATAACCCTGTCCTCTCTGCATTGTCTTCAGCACGTGGGCCCCAGGGACACAGGGAGCGCGTGCTGCCACCCCCACATGTGCACGCGCACACACACACATTACACACGCACGGTGGATACAACACAAGTACACAGGGCTGAGGCTCCAGGACCCCCGGAGCAGGCTATATACTATCCTCGGCATTCAGGGCCCAGCCGGCTCCTGAAACTGCCCTGGAACAGGCCTCTCTCTCGGTCAGGCCAGGCCGGGGCCAAACGCCTTGCCTCCCCTCTCCTGGGCCCACGTTGGGGGCGGGGGAGGGGGCGGCCTTCCTCCACTCCAGGCGCTGCCTTAAAGAAAACGGGGGGACCGTGCCCACCTGGCGGGCCTCTGGAGGGATCTGCCCTCTGGCTCTCAAGCTCACCTCCCCGCTTCTTGAGTATCAGCAAGTCAGGAAGGAAAGGGGCAAAGCAGGAAAATGGCTCCCAGAGCCCCTCCCCCAGAGCTGGACCGGTGGGGAATGGGGCTGGTGCTCCCTAGAAGCAGGGCCCGACTGGTTCCTGGGACCTCTCCCTGGCCGAGCCCTCGGGATCCTTCCCTCACCCGTGGTTGGGGGCGGGCCAAGCCGGGCCTTGTGCATAAAGTGGTGAGGGCATGATGGGGACCCGGGCCCTTGGCCCCCTGGGGCTCCCTTGGCCCCATTCAGGCCTTCAGCTGGTGCCACTGGGCCACAGGCTGCCGGGGCCGGGCAATCATGTCCTTCCAGTGTTTCACCTCCCCGGGCCCACTCTTCCAGGACAGGTAGATCTGGGGAGAGATGGAAGAGGAGGCGTTAGTGGCACCCTCTGAGGCCCTGCCCCTTCCCCCACTGGTGGTGACACACCATGTCCACAGTGACACCCTAGCTTGTGATCGTGGGGACCAAGGGGGTCTCTGCCTGCAGTGACAACCTACTCTACAGAGGTCCCTTCTTTCCCACCCACCCCACCCCACCAGCCTGACCTATCTTCCTTATTATGCTTTCCCTTGGGAGCCTGGGTGTGCCTGGCCTTTTCGAATTAAACTCCCAGCCAGTTTTGTGGTGGGAGATGGATGCGGATGGAGGCAGGATTCTCCCACGCCCTTCCCCCACCTACCTGCTGGGCAATGTCTAACAAACACTCCCACACTTCATAGGCACTTACTACCTGCCAGGCACTGAGCTAGGGACTTTGCATACACAGATCATCAAATCCTTCCCGGTGAGGCAGGTATGTGATTATCTCCATTTTACAGATGGAGAAACTGACCCATAGTCACAGGATTTATGAGTGATGCAGAGGGATTTAAATCTAGGTCTTTGGGGATTCATTTGTTGTTGTTCAGTCACTCAGATGTGTCTGAGTCTTGGAGACCCTGTGGACTTTATACTATCAACCTAATCCTACCTGCCTCCATGTTAGAAGCTTCACAGCCTCAGGGGGGCTGTGTGTGTGGTCCCCTGGCTAAGCTCAGCCTTGTGACTGGTGGTTAGCTCAGAGCATAGGGCTCCCTAAGCTACCTGGGCCAAAGGAAGAACAAATCCACCTTTATCTCGGTTCAGCCAGCAGAAGGTAGGACTCACCCAACTCCAAAAGGCTAAGCTTGAGAAAAGACTAAGCTGGTGAAGGAAGGGCTCAGCATTCGTGGTCCCACTGGGATGTGGGCGATGCTGTCCTGGGCACCCGTCCCACCTGAGACCACAGGTCAGCAAGTCATACATACTCCCTGGGCCTTGCTGGATGGCCGGCAGGGCCAGCTCGCCTCTTTGGGGCCAGCTCACCTCTTTGGGCCAGCTGCTTCCTTCCCACCTCCAGTAGCTAGGTTCTCCATTCCTGTCTGTCTGAGGGGTGCCTCCACCTCGGCCCCCTTCCCTGTGGGTGCCCAGGCCACTTCCCATTTCCCTCATACTGGGCCATCCCCCTGGGTGACCCACGTTCTTCCCTCACTTGCTCCTGGCATCTTCCCTTCCCCATACCTACCTGATCAACCAACTTCCTGCACTGTTCCTGGTCAAATCTCCATGCCTGATTGGACACCCGTGCCCTAACTGGGAACTTTTCAGTAATAACCTTCATTACGATAATAGCTAACATACATGTTCTATGTGCTGTGTTAAGCATCTTGACTGTGTTATTTAATCCTCCCAGCACCCTGTGAGGCTAGGTTTGTCTTACTCTCATTTCAAGAAAAAAAATGAGGCTCATAAACGTTATGACTGTCAAGAGGTAGAACAGGGCCCTGGATCCAGGGAGGATGACTCTCAAGCCCACACTCCCAACACTAAGCCATAGCCAAACAACGGAATAGACATTTCAAAGTAGAAGAGAGATGGGTTTACGGTACAGAATTGCATCCTGGAAAAACTCAAGGCCAGGCATGGACTTTCTGTTAGTATATGATAAAGAGAGGTCAGTTTCTGCAAGGGGAATGTCCACATGCCTCAGGCGGTTCTTCCAATACCCTGCAAAGCTCCATTTTGCAAACGAGAACACTGAGGCTCAGAGAGGCAAGGTCCTACAGCTGTGGAAGAGCAGAGGAGGGAGGAACCGAAGCCAGGTCTTCGGAGCCTGACTACAGCTCTCAACGCAAGCCCCAGGCTGCTCACCCTCTGCAGGCAGAACCCAGGGCGACACTGATTTACACTGTCAGAGGGTCCTGCCCAGAAAACCCTCTTTGGGGAACCCAGGACACTTTTCCCTATCATTTCCTTCTTTCCCTGCTCCTCCAGTGGTCTGTCCTGAACTGATGGACCCATGGGAGGACGCTGAGGGGCAAATCTCGACCAATCCTCTCCTTTTCAGATGAAAACAGAGAGACCGACCCCCTCTCCCTCCTGCTGTCCAGCCCTGCGCTCACTCACTACCCCCGGCAGCTCCTTTTAAGGACACACCCTTGCCAGGCGCTCCCCCTCCTACCTTGCCAATGACGTCGTTGCGGCTGAGCTTGTCCTTGTCCATGACAGTGATAATGATGGTCGTCTCCCTCAGCTTCTCCGTGGGGATGTCGAAGGCAAAGGACTCGTTGAAGATGGGGTTAAGGTTCCTCTTCATCGTCACCGTCTTCTTCTTCTCCACCCGCTTGTCCTTGTACATCAGCCACACCTTCACGTAGGGGTCTGGGGGACACCAGGGGGAAGGGTCAGAGTGGAGAGGGGAAGCTCGGGCAGGAAGGGCTGTGCACTTTCCCTGCGGGGTGAGGAAAGCCCAAGGATGAAGCGGGGTGGGGGGACCGGGGGCATCAGCAGATGGAGGAGCTGCCAGGGACTGTGGCCATTGCCTAGCGCCCTTCTGGGGACACAAACGGGAAGACTGAGAGGCCCAGGTCTCACTCGAGGTCACAGATAAGACGTGTCGGAGCTGGGGCTAGAACCCAAGTCCCCCCCACCATCGTGTTCACTTTCTTCCCGATCCTGAGCAGGGCAGAGTTCAAGATGATGCTGACCCTGGGGGTACTCCAAAAGCGGCCACCAGGGCTCTAGCGTAAAGGCGTGGGGACTGGAGGTGGGGCCTGGGGGTCGGGGGTGAAGCCCACAGCCAGGACCCTGCTGTTCACATCCAGCATGACTCGTGTGCACCAGAAGCCCCCTGGCCCGTCCGCCCCTGGCTGTGAGAGGCGCCAGCACCTGACGTGCCCCCGATGTCCATGGCTTTGAGGTTCCGGGCTTTGATGATGTTCACGATGATGGAGTTGGCAGAGGGGTTGTAGCAGAGAGACAGGAGCAGCTCGCCTCGGCTCCCCTGAGAGGGAGAACAAGAGGGCCGTGGGGACCAGGGGACCCCTCCCCTTGCACCTGGGTGCTTACCCACCCCCCCGTCACAGCTGCATAGCTGGTTTCCCTTCATCTGGCAGTTCTGGGCCCTGCTCCCCAGGCTCTCTATCACTGCCCAGGCTCCCCAGGTGCTGAGCACTGGCACTGGCCTTGAGACAGCTGGTGGGAACTCGGGTCTGCCAGGCCCCACCGACCCACCCTGCCCACAACCTTCCTGATTCCCTTCCATTGAGGAGGGACTAGGACCCCATCTGGACTTCCCCGGTGGCTCAGATGGTAAAGAACCCCCCTGCAATGCAAGACAGGAAGCGTAGGTTCAATCTCTGGGTGGGGAAGGTTCCCTGGAGAAGGGAATGGCAACCCACTCCAGTATTCTTGCCCGGGGAATTCCATGGACAGCCTGGTGGGCTACAGTCCATGAGGTCGCAAAGCATCACAGACTCAATGGACATGAGTTTCAGCAAACTCTGGGAGATAGTGAAGGACAGGGAAGAGTGGCGGGCTGGAGGCCATGGGGTTATAAAGAGTCATACATGACTCCGAACTGAGCTGAACAACAACCAGGACCTGGTCTGTTAGCTCCCCAGCCAGGGACCTGCAGGTAGGGCCTTACACTCCCATCGCTGCATGGCTTCAGATCCTTCCAGAAGGTCTGCATCTGGGTCAGGTCCACCTTGTTGAGGGGGATGGACACCTCCCCGATGGGGTCGTTGCGGCTGAAGCGGTCATAGTCCAGGACCTGGAGGTAGAGGACCCTCTGCACCACCTTCTCGTAGGGGAAACCTGGGGGCAGACAGTGCAGGTGAGGAGCAGGGCGGAGCGGCCACAGGGAGCCCAGGCGGGGCAGCGCTCTGGGGCAGGAACATGTGCACTCAGACCTCCCTGAGTGTCAGCAGGGACCGTCTCCTCTGTCTCCCTGGACAGTTCTGTGTGGTAGATGGTATCGTGTCCATTTTACAGATGAGGAGACTGATGCTCAGATGGCTTACATTATCGGCCCAAAGACCCACAGCTAATCAGGAGCAGACCATTCATTCACTCGTTCATCACGAGTGCATCCTGGCAGCCGGGCAGTGGCCCCCCTTGCCTTCTGGGCAGTCCTGCCGCTGCCAATCATCCTGAGACAAGCCTGGGCATGTGGCCCTGCCTGAGATGGCCAGAGCTGCCAGAAAGCAAGACCCAGGAGGACACAGGACAGAGGGAAATGGCAAACGTGGAGAAACAGCACCAGACACCTGTCTCAGGACTCTGCGTTTTCGCCCTAGCCTCCCGCGAATGCATCAACCCATCCTTCCGTCCTTCTGTCCTTCCGTCCTTCCTCAACAGATCAGCAGCATCCCGGTCTCCACTGCCACCTTCCCGTCCAAGCCACTGTCACCTCTTGCCCAGACAGTCACAAGAGTCTCCAAACAGCCCTCCCTGCTCGTGAGCTTTCTCCTAGAGCCCATTCTCAACACAGCAGCCAGAGTGAGCTTTTAAAAATAGAAATCACATCATGATACTCTCCGGCTTAAAGCCTTTCAATGGCTCCCAGTGCACTTAGGATAAAAGCCGGGTGCCCTGCCACGGCTTCAAGTCCTTCTATAATTTGGCCCGCTGTCCTCTCCCAGCTCACCTCACGACCGCTCTTCACTCAATGACTGGGCTCCAGCCACCCTGGCTTTTCTTGCCCTGGCCCCACCACGCCGTGTCTCAGCCTATCCTCTCCCGTCAGGTCTCAGCTTTCTTTCCCAACGTCCCAGAGGGGCTCGGATCTCCTGTTTTATACACTAGCCCATTCCTTTCGCAGCACTTATCACAGGCTGCACTAGAGATTTATGTTTCCTTGAGTCTGGCTTTCCCAGTAGGCTAGAATTTCCAGGAAGGCATCTTTGTCCTCAGCCACCACCGGATCCCAGCGTCTAACACCATTTCTGGCATACTGTAGTAGGCACTCGATTAAATATTTGTTAAGCGAATCAATCATTGAACAAATGCCCGTGAAAGGGCCTGATGGAACAGCTGGAGTGTTCCGGGCTGGAAAAGAACCTCAGGCCAGAGCGGAGGGCCAGGGCAAGGCGCTGGGACAAGATGGAAGATACTGGGGAGCCAGAGGAAGGTCTGAAGCCTGACAGTCACTGGGCTTTGGGAGGCTTAGTAGGAGGAAGAGCTGATAGCTGACCTGGGAGGGCCGGGGGTGTGGGCCAGCCTGGAGGCCTCAGGAGATGCGATCCTGAACCAGGGTGTGAGCAGGAAGGAGAGAGAATACTTAAGATCTTGGCTCAGCTGGTGGAGAAGATGAAGGGAGAGGAAGAGTTCTGCAGGATTCTAGTGCCTTCCACCAAAGATGCAAGAAGCACAGAGTTGCCTCTGATAGGAACAGGTGCACTCGAGGAGGAAATTCTTTGTCCCTTGAGACTCCAGCTTCTGAATTCTTGAGAGGGGGCCCATATCAAGGGGGGCCATGGGCTGTGTCTTGCTCACTTTGGAGTACCCCAGGCACCTGTTCAAGTGACTGTTTTTGCCTCACCATGCAGTTTATGGGATCTTAGTTCCCTAACCAGGAATTGGACCCCAGGTCCTTACCAGTGAAAGCATGGAGTCCTAACCACTGGACTTCCAGGGAATTCCCTAGGTGACCTTTGGCATCTGTTTTGGTGAAATGCATGCAGACAAGTGTACTGGAAATGTTGAAGGCTCAAAGAAGTCCCTGAACCTGAGTCAGCTCTCTTCAACACCAGCCTCCTATCTGGAAAACTCCTATTCATCCATCAAAACCCATTATGAATGACCCTGCCTCTGAGAAAGTTTTCAGTGTCACCAACAGTTTACATTGGAGTCTTGCAGCATCTGCCATGCAATGTATGGTTTAATTATCTACACATCTGTGTTTTCCAAGCAATGCCTTAAGGGTCATAATGGTGCCTCATTCTGTACCCTTAGGGCCCAGGACAGTGCCCAGCCCATAGTTGATGCTGGGTAAATGTTTGCAGAAGGGATCAGTGGATTGAGGCTCTGCCCTTAAACTTCACCCGACCAGCTGGCCACCTACACCAGCAGACAGTTGAGCCTCTCACTGGTTATGCCGTCTCTAAACGGGCCCCCATGCAGAACTGAGGACCCCATGCAGAACTGAGGACCCCATGCAGAACTGAGGAGGGGAGAAACAAACAAGCCCCCACTAGCTCACCCTGAAGGAATTATTTAGTGGGTGAGCTGGCTGTCACCCGGCCAAAGGGTGTTTAACAAACGGATATGAAGTGTTTTCTGGGTGTTGTGAGTGCTTTTACCATTCGCTGATTTTGTTTAACCCTCACTATTATCTTCATTTTACAGATGGGGAAACCATGGCACAGAGAGGTTTAGGAACCTCCCCCAGGTCACACAGCTAGCAAGCAGCCGAGCTGAGATTTGAACTCAGGCAGCCTGGGCCACAGCCTGGGTTCTTACTCCCTACACTATGGTCATTGCAGGTGTTCCTCCTCTGGATCCTGCGGTTACCTCCCCTCCTTCCTGCATGCCTGAGGATGGGTCCTGGGTCCGGGCAGTGGCCCAGCTTTCCTCCTTGCCCTCTGGCTGTGATGCTGGCTCCACTCAGCCCTGTAACCTCATCCCAGCCGGACATGAAATGCATCAGGGTAACTGGGCTGAGCTACTAGGCCTGTGTGTGTGTGTATCTGTACAAGTGTGTTTGTGCATGTGGTCATCTGTGTGTGTGTGTGCCTGGGCAGTGTGGGGGACAGCCAAGGGGAAGAGGGGACTCTGGGGGCAGGGGCGGCACGGCCTCACCTTCGAAGAGGAAGGTCTCGTTCCAGTGGGGGTTCAGGTTCTTCCGCTTCACCTTGGTCTCCAACTTGTGCTTCTTGTCTGGCAGCAGGTAGATCTTGACGAAGGGGTCGCTGGTGCCACTGAAGTCCTTGGCCGGCAACTCCTGGGCCTTCATGATCTTCACGGTGAGCGTGGACTCCTGGAAGTTGTAGCCGACGCTGAACTGGATCCGGCCCAGGTTCTCTCGGCTACAGCCCTCGTGGGCCTCGTCCTCCTCGGAGCCTGGGGAGAGCTGGGGGCAGGGGAGAGGCAGGCAGCGTTGGGGGGAATTCTGCTTCCCCGAGGCCCCCTCCACAGCCCAGTGGGGTTGGGAGGTCCCCCTGTGCCCAAGGCTGGCCCAGCTTCAGAGAGCTGCCTCCGCCCCCGCCCCATCACCACGTGGGGTTGGTGGCGGCACCTCTCCTGCTCACATCTCGGTGGTGAGGAAGCCAAGTGCCTTGACCAGGATCACACACGGAGAGGGGGCAGAGCCAGGACAACCCCTGAACCCCAGAGCCGTGTGCACCCCACTCCCCAGCCCCAGCCTCTCCTTGCAGCCCCAGGTCTGCCCCCCACCCCCAGCTTCACCACAGGCTGCTTCGCCTCCCCTGGTGCGCCCTGGGACCCCAGGTCCCTCCTCCTCCTTTCCTCCCTTCCATCAGCCCTACGGGAGGGCCCCCTGTGAACTACACCAACGCAAAAACCTGGGCTACAAAACAGATGAGGGAGATTGTTCTCATCTCAAAAGAGTTTACCACGGCATTTCTTTAGAAAGGGACTCTCTGGGGTTCTGAGGATAAAGAGATTTACAAAATAAGAGAGGTGAATTTTCAGAAGCAATGTCTATTTGTGTAAAGCGGGGACATGCAAAGTGCAGATTCCCAGGCCGCATCCCTGGGGAGCCTCCTGTTTTGGGGGCTGGGGTGGGCCTCGGCGGCAGCGTTTTTCCCTAGGAGCCTCAGATGACAGTACTGCGCCCGGATGGCTGCAGAGGGGGCCGCACCTGCATTCGGTCCTCATCCCCGGGGCTGGCATTTGGCTGGGCCAACCCAGCAACCAACAGATGTGGGGGGTGGCATGGGTGGCCCATGCCCCGGAGGAAGTCGAAAAAGTGGGAAGTAACTGGGGGAAGGTCTCTCAGCCAAGTGTTCCCGGCCGTGGTTGCTCACTGGGGACACCTGTTTAGGTTTCAGAATCATGCCCTTCCCCCAGCCACCTGCGTCCTTGCCTGGGTCCTATCCTAGATCCCACCCCTGACCCAGGGATCCACACGGTCCAGGCATTCCTGTCTCTGGGCTTCCCAGGTGGCTCAGTAGTAAAGAATCTGCCTGCCAGTGCCAGAGACCCGAGTTCGATCCCTGGCTCGGGAAGACCCCCTGCAGAAGGAAATGGCAACCCACTCTAGTGTTCTTGCCTGGAGAATCCCATGGACAGAGGAGCCTGGTGGGCTACGGTCCATGGGGTTGCAAAAGAACTGGACACGACTCAGCAACTGAACAATAACAATTCCTGTCTCTAAAAGCGTCTGAGGTGATTAAGAGCCAGGGTGGGGCCCAGGGTACCACATTTAAGACAAAACTGCTGGAACTAGTTTGATTTCCCTCCTTCCCCTGCAGAAGACTTTCCTGTGCCCCCTCCTTCCTCCTGGAGCAGCCCCAGGCTCTGAACCACTAATACAGGTGACACAAATGGGTATGATCTGCACTGACCGCGGTGGAAGTCTCTTACATCACCTTCTTGCTGAATCCTGACAACAGCCGGGAGAGGTAGTTATGACCACTCTCTAGCTGAGGAGACTGGCTCAAAGAGGTTAAGTCACAAGTCCAAGATTGCATAGCAGTATGGATTCTCTCTGACTTGAAAGTCCACTCTTTCCACCAGAGCAGGCCCACATCCCAGAGTGATTTTGAGACTCTCCCACCACCCCCTCTCAAGCCAGTGTGTGGACTCCCCTGCCGCAGGTGAGAGGCACCCAGATCACACCAACAGTGACCACCCTGGGCCCAGTCCTGTTTGCTGTGCCCTCAGCTACTCCCTCCAGCTTCCTGATGGAGCAGACACTGCCGGGCTCTAGTCTGGTTTGGGGCACAGAGATTACTGCCTCAAGCAGCCTGTGACTAAGTGATGAGCCAGAATTCGAACCCAGGTCAGTGCTCGGCCATCATGAATAATGCCCTTCCAGCTGCCCTCACTCTCACACTCAGATCCAGTGTCTGGGGCTTCACCAGCCACACCCCTGGTCCTGCCTGGAGGTGGGAGCAGGGTGGAGCTGCCTCCCCTGCTCTTCTCACAGCGGAAGTGGGTCTCCCCAGCCCCACCCCTTGGCCGGATCCAGGCAGCCCTGTGCAAGCTCCATCCAGGCCTGCTGAGAATCTGGCTTTCCAACTCAAGTCCAGTTTTCCCCGGGAGCTCCTTCCTTCTCCTCCTACTGGTCCCACTCCCTCTGAATCTGTTTTTGCATCTATAGAGTGGGACCATGAGACAGACCTATGTTATGGGGTTCCAGGAAAGGTTAAAGGGACCCTTCTGTGGTCCTGGCCACAGCCTGGCCCCTGCCACTGCTGGCCATGGACTGAGAGCCTGGGGCAGGCAGTCCCTTCCAGGACCACTCGCCCCTCCCCATGCCTTCTAAAATTGGGGTGAAGACCCTGGTGACCGGAGTGCAGGTGACCCCAGCCCCACCTCGTCTGGTTATTTGGATCCTGGTTCTCAAACAGGGTGGTCTAGGCTGAGAGGCTTAACCTGGGCCAGTGACTTCACCTCAGAAGTGGGCAGTGGCTCTGTGCCCACTGCCAGTCTTCCCAAACTACAGCCCTGAGCCCTGATTAACCAGCTGGGGCAGCTCCTGGATCTGTTTCCATGGCAAACAAGCTAGCCACCACCTCCCCACCCCCACCCTCCCCACCAAGGGATGGAGGAGGTGCTACCTCAGCCCCAGCTCTGGTAGAAGTAAGCAGGCAGGAGTAACCCAGATGGGTTACCCAGATGGGGGTATGGCTAGGCCTCCTCTCTGACCCCTTCCCCTCAGTCCCTTTGTCCGAAAGTCTATATTGGGTGCCCGACTTGTTTTCTGACCCCTGAGCTTTGGACAGTCTGGGACCTGGAGATCAGCCTGGGGCCTGGTTTCCTTCTGCCCTATTCATCTTCATCATCACTGCTAATGCCAGTGACCCAGCTGTGGCCTAAGGCTAGGCAATTAGACCCTGCCTGCCCACCTCTGAGCATCCGCTGAGCACGTGAGCGGGCTCTGGGGCCTGCACTCCTTCTTCTGCCTGAGGCTGCCGGCCCCTCCCTGGAGGCAGGAAGGGGTAGGCGAGCTGGCTGGGAAAGGGCCGTCCCTTCTGGGAACCTGGCTACCAGGAAGCTGGAACCAATTAAGAGGCTGTGCAGGGAGGCAGGATGGACTGTGCCGAAGGCCCGCCCAGAGGAGAGGAAGGCCATGCTGATCTACATGGGTGGGGGAAGACAGGCAGGAGGGTGGTGGAGGATCAGGCAGGCGGCGCTCAGGGCGCGCAGGAAGAAGGGGCCAGGTGAGAGGCCGAAGGAAGCTCAGATCTGGAATGTTGAAAAATCTGATACCCTAGTCTGTATTCCAGAGAAATGCAGACTTGGGCCCCTAGCAGGCCTGCTGACTGGGAATCTGCATTTTAACAAGATGTCCCAATGATGTGTGTGCCTATCACAATCTAGAAAAGGGGAGTGTGGATGGATAGTTTGAGCCAACCAGAAGCCTAAATGGCAGGAGGGTGGGGCCTGGGTCTCCAGGGGCCTCTGGGAAGGTGGGGAGTGCAGTGTCAGAATGGTGGGCAAGGGAACACTGACTTGAATCATGTCAGGTCTAGCAAGGGCCCAGGAGCCCACCAAGCCCCCTTTCCTCTCTCTCTACAGGAGGGACAGGGAAGATAGGGAGGAGCTAAGGGGAGACGGGAGGGGTACCCAGGTCTAGGGATGGGAAATGATTTGTCCCCACTAGGAATCTAGCAGACACTGGGTTCCCACCCTCAGGTCCTCGCCAAGCCTTCCCGGGACTTCTGGGCTGCCAAAGCTTTGACTGACTCAGGCCTGACCTCTGCGGCTGCCCAATCACAGAGGGCTTGCTTTGGGGCCACAGGACCTGCAAGGAGCTCTTTGGAAAATGCAGGTGGGGCAAATGGCTGTGACTCATTGCCGCCACCAGGGGGCGCCATGGGAAGCAACACCCTCTCCCGCGCGAAAACACCTCTGATCCACAAGGGCTGGGATCCCAGGAGGGTAGGGTCCACAGAAGGACTAGGACCAGAGGAGTTCTGCTCTCTTTTCCTCTTTGAGCCTCAGCCGGCCCTCAGCAATGGGGTCCCTGGGAAGGGATACCCAGAGTGCCACCTGATGCCTCCATGCAGCGGGCGGTCCCTCCAAGAGAGGGGACACCTCCCCCCCAAGTCTTTGGCCCACCAGCCTTTCCTCCAAGGATCATGTATCAGATTTTCTAAGACCCTGGCTCTACCCAGAGACAGGAGGAGGATGGGGATTCTTGGTCTGCCTTGACAGATGAGGAAACTGGAGCACAGACAGGCTGCTGGGGTGAAAGAGCTGGAGAAGGACACAGGGCAGCCTCACTCGGCCACCAGGGTCATTCTCCTGCATGACTGACCCCCACGCTCCACACCTCCCGCCCCCCGCCCCGGGCCCCCCGCTCTTCTCACCATGAGCATCTCACTGGTGAGGGAGTTGACGAGGTCTGAGACGGAGGAACGGGGCTCGGTCCGGCGGTCAGACTCATCGTGGGGCGTCTGGCCGGGCACTGGGGCTGTGTTCACTGCCTTCCCTCCTGCAGGCAACCTGGGGGCAGGAGGGATCTGAATGAGTGTGGGCCCGGAGGTGGGCTGGGCTGGGCGCCGCCAGCCTGGGAAGCGGCAGGACCTTCTGGTACTCAAGCGGCTGCCACCTCCTGTGGGCCAGCAGGAGCCCTCCCCCTTGCCTCTGCCCCTGCGTGATCTGGCTGGACATCCCCTGGCAGGCGCTTTTTTGGCCCGGACCCTAGAAAGTACCCCACCATGTAGCCCCTGCTCACGGGGTGCTCTCTGAGCACCCGCCCTCCCTAGACACTCCCTCCACCCCTGCTGGCCCCAGCCCAGAAGGGAGGCTCCCGAGACGATGTGTCCAGCTCCCCTGTCCGCGTCATTTCCCTTGGCAAACACGCCCAGAGCTCCTGTCTCCTAGAGGCCCCACCTGTTTGTTCAGGCTCAACAGGAATACAGGTGCCCTTTAGACCCCAGACTGACCAGGTGAGGTTGGGACCAGTGTCCACCCAGTACTATCCACTAGAAATTTTCACGTCCACGTGTGGCTATTGAGCATTTGAAACGTGGCCAGCACAACTGAGAACCGAATTTTTTCTTTTGATTGACGTAATTTAGATTTAAATGGCTACCTACTGGATGGGGCAACTCTATATCGCCTTGATCCCGTCTCCACCCTCCTTGCACTGTGAGGACTGCACTTTGATAAGGCTCTCACCCGGGGTCAGAGGAAGACAGGGTTCCACTGAGAAGCCCCCAGCTCTGACGGTTCTACTCCAGGCCCCTATCTACACACTGACTCTGTGCAGCCCCCCGGGAAGCTGGGCTCTCTGGCCCAGCGGCTGGGTGGTGAGCCAGGCTCCATCTAGCCAGGATTCAGGAAGCCTGCCCGGGGAGGGGACCAGGCTGGAACATCCCATGAGGGAGAGAGGTGGGGGCAGGCAGCGAGGAAGGGGCCGTGTGGTGGGGAGCGTGGGGCTTATGACGGGCTACGGTAGAACAGCTTCGAGGCTGCCAGAGCCATAGACTCGGAAGCACACACAGGCTGGACGCAAGCCATGGCCCTCGGAATGGACCAGCCACCAGCACCCACGGTTGGCTACGACAGGCAGACAGGACATGCATGGAATATGCCAGGACCTGGAGGGGAGACGCCAGGACCCAACAGCGGGGTGTGTGACACACACACACACACACACACACACACACACACAAACACACACGAGTCCACAAAAGCACAACAGACACCCAGGCAACAGGGAGAGACACGGCATGGGCAACCAGGCGGATCGACCAGAGCAGCAAGACGACGCACACGCAGCGCTGTGCACACTTAGATTCTGAGAGGACACACATTCGGGGAGGCCCGGGCATGCCAAGGGGTGCATGTGAACTGGGACACATTCAGCAGGCAGCAGTTTCGGGGACAGACGCCACGGGACTCAGACGCACGGTGCAGCTGCTGTGAGAACCTGGCCTCATCCAGACAACATGGAAACCACCCCAGGACACGCGGGGCACCCTCCCAGAAACCGAGCCAGGACACGCGGGGCACCCTCCCAGAGGCGGGCCACAGCAGAGCACACGCACGCATGCACGCCCCACAGACACACACACGCACACATGGACACGTGCTCACGCAGACAGGCACGGGGAGGAAGAGGAGACTGAAATAGCTGGAGAGGTAAAGTCAGGTTAAAAATAGAGTGGGAGAGGAGGAGAGAGCCGAGATTGACCGCTGAAGGTATGAGAAAGTCGGAGTTATTCTGGCCACACCACAGCATCAGCGCAGCTGCCAAGCAGCCTGGGAAAAGATGGTCAGCGCCACTGAAGCTACCGGAGGTCACAGGACAGAGAGAGACAGAGAGACGGGGGCACAGAGGCAGGGGGCCCGGCCTGGCCCAGGGGCGTCCCTGTGAGGAGCAGATGGGAGGAAGGAGACAGGGAGGGAGGGAGAGAGGCCGAGAAAGGTTAGTCGGACACGAGTGAAGAGGCTGCAGGGTGGACAAGGCGACAAGGGGCGAGGCGGCCGACAGGAGAGGCAGAGAGGAGGCGGGGACACACACCGGGACGGAGACATGGCGGCTTCAGAGCGGGTGGCAGCGATGGGTTGGCCAGGTCCCGCCCTGCCCCCCGACCCCACTCTGGGGGGGGGGGGGCCATGGTGGAAACCATTTGGATCCCGAGGAGCGACGGTGAGAGGGATGGACGGGGCATGAGGCATGCGTGGGTGCAGGGCAGCGTGGGCGAGGTGGGCCGGGTGAGCAGGGCATGGGAGCCAGGGGTGGCCGTGGCCTCCTTCCCTCCCCCTCGTGGTCCCAGGAGCCGTCTGCATCTCTTAGGGCTCCAGCGCCGAGGCCTAGGGGCCTGGGGGATCCTGGATGGGGGGGTTCAGGGCCACCAAGAACTGTGGGAGTGGGGGGCAGTGACTTGCTAAATGCACCCCCATCTTGCTTCTGACCTGGAGTGGCCACACCTCCTCCTAAGGGCCCTCCTATCTCCCGGGAACCTGCGGCTAACAGACCTGGGGGGCTGGATGCTCTCCCCTACAACAGCCAAGGGCCACCCATCTGTTACCCAGGCGACACCCAGCCAAGGGGTCAGCTGGGTGGAGAAGGGGACACTGGGACTGGAGGGTGAACCCTGGACGTGGAGGCAGAAGCTGAGGAGGAAGGGAACAGCTGACCCAAGCTCACCATTGCAAGGTCCATGCAGCCAGGAGCCCAGAGGGGTGGACCCTAAACTGCCCGGTGCCGGGAGGGTGACGCCAATGCCAAGCTTGGGGGAGGGGAGAGTGCCGGGCAGAAAGCACCCTAGCTGTGGCCCATTGCCCGAGAAACACCCTGACAGCCATGAGAAATGAGCTTCCGGGATGGAGCAGGTGTGACTGGGTGGGAATGGCCTGGGTCCACTCGGAAAGTCAGGCTGGGTGGGGGCGAGGGCTCAGGGCCCTCACCTCCACACCCACCTTTCCCAGAAAGGCAGGGGATGACTGATGCAATGATCAGAAGGCATGAGTGTGTTAAAATATGGAGTGAGACCTGAGTGGCAAGGAGGTAAAAATAGGCGGTGGGTGAAAATGGAGCCAGTTAATTAACACATGGGTGATGTGAAATCTCGTTTCCAGCCTGCATCTGCTCCCTCACGCTTCACACCTCTGTCGGCCAGGAGCCCGGGTTCTTAGCAAGGCTTTCAGAGGGCTCTCCGCTCCTGCGGCCCCTAGCCCTCTCCCCCACCGCAGGCCAGCCCGGCTCGGGAAGCTGGGACTCCGGTGGTTCCAGTGGCCTGGAGGTGGCAGACTCGGCTCCTCCTGCATCCCAAGACCTGGGATCAGGGTGTGACACATCTGTGCCCTGAGCGGAAGAGCTGGTCCCACGCTCCCCTCCCCCTCTCCGGTCATTTGCAGCTTTGCCCACCAAACATGCAACTGTGAACTTGGGACGGGAAAAAAATAGGAGAGTTGGGTTTCCAGAAGCCACTGCAGAGACAGGCAAGTTGGCTAACTCGGCCTGTCCTCCCCTCACGCACAGGCCCCCGGGAGCAGCCTGGAGAGTCCTTCCTGCACCTTCCAGGCTCTTAGTGAGTGAAGGTCAGGGTCCCTGCCTGGCGGACAGGCTCTGACCCGTGCCTCAAGCCGAGGGGCTGCTCCCTCATTAGAGGCTTGGCATGTCCAAGCTGGAAGGGGTCACCCTGTCCAATCCCTCACTTGACAGACGAGGAAGCAGAGGTCCAGAGAAGGGCTGTGACTTGCCCAAGGTCTCAAAACCAGAGCTAGACGGAGGTGGCCTGGCTGCCAGGCCGCACAGCTCTCCTGTAGGCCTTTCGTCTGATGGAAAGTACAACCCAATCAAGGGGATGCGCCCTCCTTCCGCAATTACAGGTATGTACCTGACCCACCCCAAGGCCAGGCGGGAGGAGGCGGCCAGACCAGATGCAGGGTCATCCCGCCTTAGTGATGCTGCCTGAACCCTGGGCCTCTTGACCTTTGCCGGTCCCTTTCCCCAGGAGAGTGCTCTGCTCCCTCCTTGAGAGGGGGCATCAGATGATGCTTCCCTTGGCCCCTGATGACCAGGGCGATGGATGGTTAAATGCCTCTGCTCAGCCCGTGCTGGGGCCACGTGGGCTACTCCTCAAAGGCCAGCAGCCAGGCTCCCAGTGACAGAGGGCCCAACCAGCCCCTGCTACCTGCTCTCACCCTCCCACCCTCTCCTGTTCCCTCCTCCTGGTACCTCAGGCCCAGGTGGAGGGGGGGCTGCCTTTCTGGTTCTTTCTGATTCCTGGGCCTCTCTCAGGCCCCAGACCTTCCCCACCAGGGCCTCCTCTTCCATGAGGCCTGAGCAGCCAGGTCACATCTCTGCAGGGATGGTGTGTGTGTGTGTGTGTGTGTGTGTGTGTGTGTGTGTGTGTGTGTGTGAGACCATCACCCCAGCGGGACCTCCAGGCAAGAAGGAGGTTGAGGTGGCGGGGATGAGGGAGAACAGGCTGGCACCCCCTCCCTAACATCCCCACCGCCCACCAACCGCCAGAGAAACTGGGATTTCTGGGTCGGGTGGGACAGAAATGAAAGATGAGGGGGCAGCAGAAGGGGAGCCAAGCAGGAAGATGGGGCCGAAAGGCTGGCTTGCTCCGGGCGAGGGCAGGCAGGCCCAGGGAGCAGGCTTGATCCAGAATGGTCCCAGGACAGCCACATTGGCCTCAGGCCCCAAGGGACACCACCAGCGTGGCGGGTGTGAGGGCGCCGGCCGGGGACGGGTCGTCCTCCCGCTCCAGCATCCGCAGAAGGCGCCGCCGCCTCGTCCAGCAGCCGGGGGTCGAGGCTGGCAGCCTCTCCACGCCTCCTTCTCTGCCACGGCCGCCGCAGGCCCTCGCCCGTGCTCGTACCTCTTGTCCCCCTGAGCGTTCTGGTTCTGCTGGGTTCCTGGGTTTTGCAGGTCAGGGATATTGGCAAAGTCATCCTGTTCCGAAAGCCCTAAGACCAAGGATAGCACCACCATCCGGCCTTCCCTGCCCGGGGGGCGGGGTGGGCAGCCCACCAGCCGGGGAGAGAGGAGGAGGAGGCCCCGCGGGGCGGTGGGGGGCAGGGAGGGGAAGGAGAGAGAGAGACAGAGAGACAGAGACAAAGAGAGAGAAGAGAAAAGCATAAGAAACTGGGCCTGCAGAAGAGAAACCAAACTTCAGCACTGTCAACAGTTGTAGAGCAGAGGAGGGGAGGAGGTGGGCTGGGGGGGTGGGGAAGGGAGGGGAATGGAGTGGAGGTGTTTGCAGCCTGAGACCCAGCTCGCCACGGGGGAGGGGCTGGGCAGAGGCATGTGGCTGGGATGCCCAGAGAAAACCCGCAGAGCAGGCTAGGAGGAGTGGAGCCCAGGCCCCCGGACACAGTCCGTATCCAAGGTTGACTCATCTCCAGTTGAACAAAAGCCAGAGGCTACTCAGACCACCTGGGCCCCGAGGAGAAGAGCAGGGGAGGCCCTCTGCTGCTATCTTGCTTGGGGACCCTGTGGGCAGGGGTTTGGGCTTCGAGGCAGGAAGTTCTTAGAAAGCTGGAAAACCCAGAGGGCGCTGCATCCAGTGAAGTCCCTCATCAAGACATCCCTGGGTCAGGGTCACCAGGAGGTGGGTCTGGGGGCCTCCCTCCCAGGTCCTTAGAGACTCAGCCCATTGGAGGAGGTTAGTCTCTTCTGGCATATGGCAGACCGGCCATCCTGCGCCTTCTCCTGTGTCCCCCTTCCTGGAGATCTCGGGAATAGCCACCAAGGCTTTGGGGTCCAGTTCACGGGCCTTTCCTTGGAGACTCAGTCCAGAAGGTGCCAAGGGGCAAAGAGAGAGAGAGACAGAAAGTGCAGGAAGCTGGCCAGGGCTGGAGCGGGCCTGGCAGGACTCGAGGGACCTGTGCCCACAATCAGGGTGGTCTGGAGGAATCCTGCCCTGAGGAAGGCTCAGTTCAGGCGGCCCAGGAATCATCAAGTGGGCAGCAGCGTGGGGCCAGAGGTCAAGGGGTGACGTCTTCTGGGCCAGCTTCTCTCAGAGGACCACTGGGCAGTTGTGGGGCCGCCTGCCCTTTCCAGGGAGGTAAAGTGCCCCTCTAAGCCATCGCAGTTTGTGGGTGTTTTCCGGGTGCTTGGCTGAGCTCCCCCAGCTTTGGCTTCTCAGCTGAACATGGGGAGAGCGATTCTCAAGAGCAGCAGGCATGAGACTGAGGGAAAGAAGGCCAGCCTGATGGGACATCCCAGAGGGTGGGACTCCTGGGCCAGGAGGTCTCCCGCTTCAACCACCATCCAAGAGGGCGAAGTTCACAGAGGACCCGCTGGATGTGGTGGTTTCCTGGAGAGGTTGTCAAAAAGGCGAATGACATATGACGACAGAGGGGAGGGGTGGGGGTCTCGGAAAATGGGGGACGGCCGTGGGGTCTGGAGCCGGTGGATGCTGACTTCTTTGTCTTTGCATCTTCGTCCTGGGCACGGCTGCTCCAGGCTGACACCTGCACTGGCATCTAACTTTCGGAAAGAACGCCCCCTTTCCTCAGGACAAATCCTCATTTTTTCCTTTGTTCCCTGCCCACCGGTACTGTTTCACAGTTGGTAAAATTCCACTTGACTGCCTGGAAGCTGGTTGTGCTGGGGGAAGTCAAACCCAACGAAAACATGTTTTTCCCTGGTTAATGCATTTTTCAGATACTCCTTTTGCTCTTCTTAAAAACAAAACGGCTGCTCTGCATAAGTTCCTGATTTGTCATTCTCTGTGGCATCGCAGGCCACAGGGGCGTGAGTGAAGGGCAAGAGGAAGAGATTTGGGGGAGAAGCTGGTGGTGTTATGGGGGGGTCACATTCTGGAAGCAGGAGGAATGCCTTCTCCCTGCAAGAGGGGGTGGGGTCTTGGGGGGCCTGGTTAGCCTTCTCACCCTGACTCTCTGTGTGGGCCCCCAGCATCTGGGGCGAGAGAAGGATGTCAGAAGCACGCCAGCTGATCTGTGAGAGGGGTCAGGGGCCGGCAAGCTACAGCTGGTGGCCTGTTTTGTGCAGCCCACAAGCTAAGAATGGTTTGTACATTTTTAAAGGATTGTTTTTTTTTTTTTTAAATGTGATCGAGACCACGTGTCCCTCAGAGCCTAAATTATTTATAAATCTGGTCCTTTACAGAAAAAGTTTGCTGAACCCTGCTGTGAGGGACTACAATTGGAGGAGGTGGGGGACGAGTGAGCTCTGGGGATGGCTGGCTGGTGAGGGGCGCGAACACTGCCGTGGGCAGAAGAAACGCTGATGCCCACTCGAGAGTGATGCTCATCGAATCCTGGCTGGCTAGAGAGGGGGAGGGCAGGGGAGGAGGTACCAGTGGCCTTTCTGAGGCTGGCTGCTTTCTTCCCGGAGCCTGGGCATGGGTCCTGCTCCCATGTGACAGCTACAGAATGGGAGGCAGGGTGATGGCTGTGCAGAGGGCCGCCTGCAGTCAGGAGGAGCAGAGGGGTGCAGGGTTCCGGCCGGCTCTCCGTCCTGCTTAAGCCACGGCAGAACCGATTCCCATCACTCTTCCAATCCACACCGGTGCCACAGCATCCGCCCCAGGACAAGCCGCCCTTCTGGAGGCCAGGAGGCTCTGTCGGCTATCTTGTCTCAGGCCGGCGTCCAGCTGAATTCCTGACGGTCCTTGGGTGGGGAAAAGCCCCAGCAGATGCGCTGCCTAGTTTGGCCAAGGAGTCACAGGTGGCATGGCATGTTCCTGCCTGGCCAGGGCCAAGGGTATGGGAAGCTGGCAGAGGACAGGGGTGTCTTCCGTTGGGCTGCCCCTCCCAGGGGTAGCACTCCTGACCGGCTTTCGGGCTGGGGTCTCAGCCAGAGGCACGAGCTCCGAAGGATGCTCAGAATCCTCACATTTTGCCAGTGAGCGGGCCTTCACCTTGGCCTTCCCCTTCCTCCTCCCTTTCTCCTCTCCCAGGCTTAGTGTGCTGGTCTCCTGCTCCATGAAAAGCGCTTCCAGGAAAGACCTGGGTGTTGAGAATAATCCCCAGAGCCTGGAAGGAAGGTCACGTTAGGCCAGAGGAAGGAGGTGATGTCAGGGACTGAAGCCCAGGCCTGCCCCGGGCTCGGAGAGTGCGTGTAGATGCCCAGAGGGACACTGGGCAGAGGGTGCCCTGGGTGGGGCCCTGCCGATGCGGGAGGGGGCAAGCGGACACATGGCAGGGGGCGGGTGAGGGGCACACCCAGCAGAGGGGAATGGTTAGGGCCAGACACAGACGGGGTGTCGTTACCTCTCTGACCCGTGCACGTCAAAGCAGCCTCTGACCCAGAGACGCTTTCTAAAGCTTTGGGGGAACGTTGTGAGGTTTGTCCTCAGGGAATGAGCGGGTCATGGTGGGAGCCAGGGGGGGAAGTGGAGGGCAGGTGGCTATGGAAGGTCGTCGGAGGGACAGAGGACAGGGCCCAGGGCAGGGACAGGGGAAGTGGGAGGGAGGGAGGGAGGAAGTGCAGGGCTGGAAGGTGAGCAGAGTCAGGTTACAGGGACAGGAGGAGTGAGGCCTGGGCGCTGGAGTCAAGGAGACCAGGTTTAGGAGGAGAGAGCTGACAGGGAGGCCAGGAGAGCCTGGGCCTGGCCAGAAGGGGACAGACAGGTCTGGGGACCTCAGGAGCATCCCCTAGTGTCTCCACTGGCTTTTGGGGGGCACCAAGGGGGACTGGGGCCCTCAGGGGGTGGCTCAGATATAAGTCCTTCCACAGTGGGGGGGGGGGTGCGGTGCTTCAGGCACGAGCCACAGCCATAAGAGGCTCGGGAGAGGGTGCCCGAGTCTGCCGGGCACCTTGCCTCAGAGACGGAGGGCTAAGCATGGTTCAGAGCCAGCCGCTCCGAAGGAAACGGGGAGGAAAAGAGGCTGGGTCAGGGAGGTGGGGGCCAGGCCGCTCGAGCGGGGCACTTACAGGAAGGATTTCATGTCCAAGCCTCGGTTTCGAATCTGCCCCACCACGTGGTCCCAGCTGCCCGGGTTGGAGCGGCTGCGGCCGCCGGCCGGCCGGTACTTGGAGCCGGCCGAGGAGCCCTGCCGTGCCTGGCCCCGGCCGTGGGCCCGGGGGTTGGGGCCGGGCACCGAGGCCGCGTGGGCCTGCAGCTGGCCCAGGCTCTGGCTGGTGGTGGGCTGGCTGGGCTGCCGGCCCCGCTGGTGCTGGCTCAGCGGCTGCTGCAGGCTCTGCTGCCGCGTCAGGGTGCGGGGTCGCTGGCATTTCGGCTCTCCCGTGGAGCTGGGGATAGACTCAAGGGTAGTGGCCGTGGACAGGGTGGAGTCCTCGAAACTTGGGGCGGGTGGAGGAGAGGAGAGAAAGGAGAAGCAGGTGAAGGGATCACAGTGGAGGAAAAAGACGCCTAGGGCCAGGACGAGGAGGCCCAAGTGCCGGGCGCGCTCTGCCGGAATACCTCGCCGGGCCTCCATCCGAGCTGTCACCGCTGCCGTCGCCACCACCAACTCACCCAGGAGGCCGCCGCCGCCGGGCCCCCCGCCCACCCAGAGGCCCCCAGGGCGGCCCGCCCAGCCCCCCACCCCGGCCCTGGCTCAGCTAGTGCCCGATACCTCCTGTCTGAGCCGATCTCTGTGCTGGTCTGAGCGGGCCGCGGAGCTGCGCCGCTGGCCGCGTGGTGAAGGCGGGTCCCAGGGCCCCGTGGCTGCCTGTCCTGCTGGAATGGGAGGGGGTGGAGGGAGCTGGGCCACCCCCTCCCGCCATCTCACTGGGGGACCCCAAGAAAGTCCGCCTCTGTGCTCTAAGTACTACTGGCCTTTGGAGACGCCAGGAAATCCAGGCCAGCATGGAGCTGGCCTAGTAACGCGCGGTGAGTCAGGAGCCTCAACAGTTGTCCTGCTTTGTCCTAGGAGGCTGGGGCGTGTCCGGGCCTCGGGGACCTCTGCCCTCTGGCCGGCGCTCTCTCAGGGTTCGCGCTCTGGCGCGGGGAACCCTTCTGGGGCTCCTTGTTTCCAAGGCTTAGTTTCCTTTCCCAGTATGTTGGGAATGGCTCCCAGTCGGACGAGGGGACTTAGGAAAACACTTGGCCGGCTGCTTGGCAGAACTCGAATTACCCAAGTTCTGACAAAGAACAGGGTAATTATCCTGTCCTCTAGGCAGCTGCAATAGAGCACCTACCTCACAGGCCACCAACATCTCTGAAACACGCTGGCAACAGGAAGGACATGGCTCATCAGAGGCAGTCTGGGCTCAGAGAGACCCAGGGTCCAGGCCCCATCTTGGCCGTTTCCTCACTGAGGGACTTTGGGAAAAGGAGGCTACCTCTCAGTTTACTCATCTGTAAAATGGGGTAAAAATTCCGAGCTGCCTCCATCACAGGGTTGCCATGGGGACCTAAAGAGGTCAGACACAGGGAAATATGCTACTGGTCCTTGCTCCCTTGCCAGGGGAAGCTACAGATGTCTCAGAAAATGGAGGCAGAAGGAGGTCTCAGACCACAGGCCTCCTGGACAACCCATCTGCTTTGTCTCCTGGCCAGAGATTTCAGCACCTACAGGGCCAGAGCCTCAGGGGGCCCACCCTCCTCATCTTTTGTTTCTTCCCTCCATATTTCATTCAGTCGTCCACGACTGAATTCATTCATTTCATATCATTCAGTCGTCCACGACTGAATTCATTCATTTCATTTCATTCAGTCATTTGGCCTGTGGGCCAAATGTGGCTCGCCACTTGTCTTCGTGAATAAAGTTTTACTGGAATGCAACCACTGGCATTCATTTACCTGTTGTTTATGGCAGCTTTGGGGCAGCAAAAGCGGGGCTGATAGTCATAAAAGAGACTACCTGACTTGCAAAGCCTATCTCCTATCAGATCTCTTAGAGAGATAGCTTGCCACCTCCTAGTCTGGGGCCACAGGGCAGATGGGACCCCCCCCATCTCCCGCCCCCACCCTGAGCTGCCCGAGAGAGGCCCCGGGGCCCTCGGAGCCACGTTCACCACCACAGCCAGGCAGCCTGGCTCACCCTGAGCCCACCCTGGGAACCAAAAGGACAACAGTTAGGCTGCCCCTGTGGGCTGAGAGAGAGAAAGCGAGAAGAGGGACAGAAAGCCAGAGAAGAATAAAGAGAGAAAGTTAAGAAAGAAAAAGAGAGAGAGAAAGAAAGAAAGGACAGAAAGGAAGGAAGAAAGAGAAAAGCAAAATATGGCTTCAGCTGGGGTCTTGGCAGGGGCGGCAGCCTCACCTGGCTCAGGCCTGGCATCGAGGTGACCCCCAGGGGCAGGCCCTGGCCTGGCTGGCTGGGTGGGCCCACACTCCCCGGGGGCAGGCTAAGGAGCCGGGAGGCCGGCACCAGGGCGGCCGCCTTCTCCTCCTCCTCCCTGACCTCATTTTGGTTTTCTATCACATCCAGAATTAGTCCAATTTACAACCTCTCAGTCACAGGGAAACTAACATCGGTTCCTCCAGGCCTGGAGCCAGCGGAGGGCATGGAGGCCTCAGCCAGCCTAGAGTCTGTGGCCGCAGTAACTATGTGAGGGCGGGGCGCTGGGCCTGGCCCTCTGAAGGATGGTGGGGCTTCCCTCTGGGGCCTTCCTTAGGCTCCATGTCAGGGGACACATTGGCTCATGCTCCTTCAGGCCGATGAGCGAGCACACGAGGTCTCAGCGTGGTGGTCCTCAGTGGTCCCGTTGGCGGGAACCACAGGTTTGCTGAAGAGAACTGGCCCGACCACCAAGAAGGGGTCAGGGCTGTTGGCATTCTAAGTGAGAGGCTCCTGCATTAGCTGGGAACGAGGCGGTTCTAAAAGCCGAAAATGGAACCTACATCCCAGTAGGTGAGAACGGTCATAGTTCAAAGGATTTAGAGCTTGGGAGGCTTAGCTGTGGGGAAATGGAAGGTTCTAAGAGCCAAGATGAGAATAAGGCTGCCCCATGGGGGGCGGGAGGAACTTAATATCTGCAGAGAATAGAGGCCCACCCTATGTCTGTTGCTCCCAGGGAGGGACTGGACTGACTGTTTGGCCAGCTCAGAAGTTATTAAAAGGGAAACGGCTCTTCTGTCTGACATCCAGACCACCCTCGTCAAAAAGAGAAGTTAGCTGGGGGCTCAACAACCCAATCTCCAAGAACATCCAGTCCCAGCAGCTGAGAGCGGGACAGGTCAGTGACCAAGACCGGGACAGCTGACAGGGATGAGCCAATGGGGGCCTCCCAGCTGCTCACAGCGGGCCCAAGGAACAAATGGTGTCATGGTGCAAGCAAGACTGGGATAAGCCAATGGAGTCACCTGATGGTCAAGATGAAATGGCTCGACCTCTGGGTCTAGAGCTTTGTGCTGGTTGCAAGAGGGAAGGCCCGGTGGCAGATGAGCGGCAGAAAACAGGCTGAGGCTGGGCCAGCTCCCCACGGATGGATGGTCCGGTGGCTAACAATTGTGGCCTGGTGCCCATGGAGGTCGAGATGGGGCAGCCAGTCAAAGAGGATGGGATGACCCAAGGGCTGAAATGAAGCTGCCCTGGGGGCAGAAAATGAAATGACCTGGTCGCTGGCAAAAAGAGAAACGGATGGGGGTGGCAACCAGAGGCTGAGATGCACGGTGCATGGCTGAGTCAGTCGTGCTGGTGGCAAGGACGATGGGAGTTTTGTGAAGGGATGGGATGAGCCAGGGGCCGAGGACGGCACCTCTGGGGGCAGCAGCGGGCATGCCAGGGGTCCCACTGTCCACACTGGCGGCGGGGGGGGTGGGGGCGGGGAGCGGAGATGGGGGTGCAGGCCTGAGCTCACGGCTCCGGCGGCCGTGGGGCCATCACTCACTTGGACAAGTTGAGCTTCCCGGCGGCCAGGTGGCTCTGCACCGTCCGCCAGCGGCCTCTCCCCGCCGCCTTGCCACCGCTGCCCGGCTCGCTGGGGGCAGCCCCGCCGCTTCTCAAGGCGTCCTCTCCGGGTGGTGGCGCCGCTGCCGGCTTCTCCCCCAGCCGGCCTTCCCGCTCCACCGCCAGCCCTGCCGCGGCGGCCACTTTGGCGCCCGCCAGAAGGGTGCCACTGGACGTATGGACCATGAGGCAGCCGGGCCAGAGGGGCAACCGGGGGTGGCGGTGGGGGAGAGGGCAGGCCACACGGGGGTGGGGGCGGGGGGGTCAGAGTAGGAGAAACAACGACAGATAAAAGGAAGAAAGAGGCAGTGAGAGAGGAGGACAGAGAGACGGACAGACAAGAGACAGACAGAGAGAGAGAGAGAGACGTCAGCACTGCAAATGGGTCACCAGCGGAGCCTGCAGAGAGGAGAGAGGGGACGGGGCGGGCTGGGGGTCGGAGAACAACGCACCACGACAACGGAGGGGGGCCCCTCCCCACCGCCTGGGGCCCGGGCGGCGGGGGTGGGGGAGGGCAGCCACCTCCAAGTCTATCCCACAGGACAACGGAGGGTTAACGACGGAGGAAGAGCGGGCTGTCCAGGCCAGGAGGCCCCAAGGCAGGGAGAGAGAGAAAGCCGAGTTAGTCAGAGTTCATCACCACCATCACCGCCACCACCTCCACGAGAGACCACCGACCACCAACCGGAGCAGCCAGGGCAGCAGCACACAGCAGGGAGGAGAAAGCGAGCCACACCGAGAGAGGGGGGAACCAAAAAAAACCAACGGGCAACCCCATCCTGACTGCACAGAGGGGGTGGGGGCCGTGGGGACCAGCTGGGGGCTGGGTGTGGCTGCGGAGTGGGTTGGGGGGCGCTCCTGGTGGCTGGCCCTGGGGGAGGGGACGGGAGAGGGGCAGGCAGGCGGGGGTGGGGGGGGCAGGAGGGGTTGCTCGTCTCCATGGTCAGCCTGCCCATGGGGTGCAGGGGTGGGGAGGTGGGGGGAGGGGCCGGGAGGGGGAGGGAGGGCGAGCGAGGGTAGTGGGTACATATGATCAAACCAGGTAAAGTCACTCACTTGAGGGACAGTCGTGGGTCGCCATAAGGGGCGTAGGGTGAAATGTTTAGAATAAACTCCTTGGGAGGGTAGGAGCTCCATTTCTGCTGCACTGTGCTCTCATTGTTATTCCAAAAGTCTCTGTCTAGATCACTGGAGGGGCAGAGAGAGAGGGGAGAAAACAGGGAGATACAAGAAGAAACAAGAACCGCCCAAGTCCCGTGTGGGCAGAAGGGCCGGGCCCCCCGGGGGGGAACTGAGGGTGGGGCGGGCCGGGGGTCGGCGCCTGCGGGAGGAAGAGAGGCGGGCGGCCCACGCACATGTGCACGCACACACACCGCGCTCACACACACACAGACACACACACGCTCCAGGGCGGGAGAGGTCGGTGAAAGGAGGCGAGCTGCAGGCGGGCAGACTGGAGCCTTGCACCCCGGAAGCTGGTGGGAGAGAGAAAGATGGTGAGAGAGGAGGTGGGGGGGAGGAGGGGCCGGGACGCAGCCTGGGGTGGGATGCTGATGGCATGGGGACGGGGAGGAGGACGGCGTGTGCTGGTTTCTGGCTGGAAATGACTGCAAAGTAGATCAGACCCTGCTGCCTACCCGCTAGGTGCCCCCTTTCCTGGCCTCGGTTTCCCTGCCTCGTCAAACTGGAAGGTTGGCAGCAAATGCTGGGCCATCAGCATTCCCAGTCTGGGGTCGAGGCCCCAGTTCTGGAAGACTTGAAATTCCCCGCCCTTCCATCTACTTAAGAAAGCCACTCTGGGGACAGGCCCCGCTCCTGACTGGCCTCTCTTCCTCCCACTGGCCCCAGGTCCCCCTGGCCTCCTCTGCTCCCTTGGTGGTGTGCAGCAGAAGCCTCGGCAGGAGGCATGGCCTGGAAAACCCGGGAGTCAAAGACAGGGGTTCCACCAGCTTGTCGGGTTCCTGGGAAGCCCCCCAAGAGCAGAACTGGAGCACAGGGAGGGGAGGGCAACCCACAGGCCAAAGGAACATTCCAGAAAGGAGTCACATCTGAGCCCTCAGGAAGGCATCGACGGCAAGGGGTTTGGGGAGGCGTGCCGGGGGTGGGCGTGGTGTGTGCCTAGGCCATGCCAGGGCTCAAGGCCAAGGTGAGGGCTCTGTTTGGGGAGCGGGGGGGAGACTGTCAGGAGGCACAACTCCTGAGGATAGAGGATGTTCTCGGCGGGCCTGCTTCTCCCTCCAACCAGCCCCAGCATTTGACCTCAACCTTGGTTCTCAGCCTCAGACTGCAGAACAAAGGAGAAAAAGAGGAAGCAGAGCTGAGATGTCTCCCCAGGCCAGGAGGAGACAGCGCCCCGGGCCTGAGGGTGGGCGGGCAGGGCTCCCTTGGGCCTCCCTGGTGTGGAGAGTCTCAGCCAGTCCAGACTGTGCCTTGGAAATGTCTCACAGGGGATTCTGTACGCAGGGTCCAAGGCCCAAGCCCTCAGCCAGCTCAGGGGACAGTGGGGGCCGGGGGTGGGAGAAGCAAGGGAGGCCACTGGGAGGGAACCCTAGTGGTGGTGGGGGACTCCCCTGGGAGGTTCCCCCCACAGAAGACCCTATTCCCTACTCTGCGAGAGACGTGCTCTGGTCCTCTCCCCTAGCGTAACAGCAATGGAACAGCTGGAAGGCCTTTGTTCCTCTGTCCCCTCCAGATCTCCAAAATTGAGGCCCATCCCACCCAGGGTCATCACTGCCAGGCTGGCCTCCTCTGCTGTGTTCCCAGAAGCCCCACGGTCCCTCAGGTTGTACGGGGTAGTACCAGAAAAGAGGCTCTTTCATTAAAGCAGTTTGCAAAACACTGGTTCCTTTACTGCAGGGCTTCTCAGGGCCTTTACGTACCCACGCATATCAGTGTTTCCCAGACTTAGTTGGTCACAGACCCCTGGATCCATGGGATCACTATCAATCTTTGACAGGGGCACGAGTGCTCTGAGGAACAAGGCTTGAGAAACACTATTAACAGTTTGAAAAACAGCTATTAAAGGATGCAGCTTCTCGGAACCCTTGCTAACACGATCCTTTGGGAGGAGGTCCCAAGCCCACGGGGAGATTGTGCAGCAGGTAAACCCTGCTTCCTGCCACCCCACCGGCTTTGTGTGTGTGTGTTAGTCACTCAGTCCTGTCCGACTCTCTGTGACCCCATGTAGCCTGCCAGATTCCTCTGTCCACGGAAATCTCCAGGCAAGAATACTGGAATGGGTTGCCACTCCCTTCTCCAGGGGATCGTCCCAACCCAAGGATCGAACCCAGATCTCCCGCATTGCAGGCAGATTCTTTACCGTCGGAGCCGCCAGGGGAGCCCACTGGCTTGGGCCCAGGCAAAACCCAAAGGCTAGGGACCGGGGAGCATGTAGCCATGAAAGGTGGCTTCCTTTGCCTGGGGTAGAGGGTCTGATACCTGTGGACCCGTCCCAGCCCACAGAGCCTGCTGCCTGCCCTGATGCCTACTCTCCCCACTGTCGGAATCCCATCTCCTCTCATGGCCCTTTCTAGGACTGTCTGGGACACATACATTCTTATCCAGGAAGATGATGGTCACCCTGGCAGAGACAGGCCCCCTGGCCCAGATCATGGCTACAGAGGTAAATTGGAGTCCGGGCCTGGAGGCTGCACAGGAGCTGGGTTGGCCTGCTGCTCCCCCACATGGTCCCTCCCCTCCTTCCGAAAGCCTGGGGCCTGGGCTCTTGCAACAGCCCCTGAGACCTGCCAGCTCTCAGCTTTGAAGACTGGAGAGTGTGCAACCAAACCCAGCTTCAAAGGCTCCCGGCAGCCTCCTCCCGAGCCTCCTCCCCACCCCCAACCTCAGCCCAGCCCACCCCTCCACTTACCCGCCCCCCCCCAGACACACCCACAGCTTCTGTGAAGGCCCCAAACAGGGTCAGAGCAAGAGATGAAAAAAGAGGAGGGGGGCCTGAGGAAGGGCAGGGAGGGAGCCCTCAGGAGCAGGGCGGGGGGTGGGGGAAGGAGGGAGAGAGGAAGATGGACCAGAGGGAGGGCAGGAGGGGAGGCGTGAGCAGGAGCAGTGGGGCCTTGAGTTGGGCAGGGAGGGCTGGGGAAGGCCCCGCTTCCAGTCAGAGCCCTTGGCTGGCAGGCTCGGCCCTGGCAGGCTAAGATGGAAGGGTGCCCAGCCACCTCTCAGCAAAGGCCGGGGCTAGGCAGAGAGGAAGGGGGCAATCCATCGGGCCAGAGGGCAGAAAGTCCTCTAGGAAGAGGACTCCCCTCCCACCCAGTTTCTAGAGTCCCCAGTGGCGGGGTTGGGGGTTTATCCCAGTGTCTCCCAGTGACCTCAGGAGTGGTCTGCAGGGCAAGGCAGACCTGCCCACTTGAAGAGGTATCACAGAGCCAAATGGGGGAACCTGCAGAGTCGGGGCAGCAAGACGTGCAGTGGGGACCAGGTGTGACCAGGGAGACCTCTCCCATCGCTCTGCTTCCAAGAGCCGCCCAGCACTGGGTTCTGCCGGGGTGCCCAAGGTTCTTGTCTGTTCTCCTTCCAGGTGACCCTCAGAGCATGGGTGGGCTCTGAACCCCCTCCACGCGCCCCCCCCATAGAGGGGCTCCCCAGCTGGGAGAGGGGCTTGGAGGTGCAGGGGAGCCAGGCAGGGCTGGGGGACCATGTGTGGGATGTGCAGGTTGATGGAGCACCCAGTACGTGGGTTGAGGGAGGAGGCGGCCAGAGATAGGGCTGGGGCTGGGGGACCTGGAGCCTTCAGAGGGTTCTGGGAAGCATGGGCAGAGAAGGCGGAGCCCTGGAGTCACTCTGAGGCACCGGGAGGGTGTATATGGGGGTGGGGGCGGTGGAGGGAGCATGGCACCCAGGTGTAAGGGGGAAACTGCGTGTGACCACACCCGAGGGGCTCCTCCCACCTGGACTGCCTGCGTGCCCCACCCCAGATTCGAAGCCTGGCACCTACTTGATGGCCTTCTTCTCACTGCGCCCACGCCCTGAGTCTGGCGTGCCCACCGTCTCCAAGGAGTTCTTGTAGCGTTTGCCCTGTGGAGACAGCACCAGGGTCACTCCTGGGAGACAGGGCCTGGACTCTCCCTGCCTCCCCAGAGCAAGGTCCCAGCGGGGAGGGGAGTGGATGGGAGCCCAGCCTCGGCAGCAAGGGCCAAGGCCAACGTGTGAGGGTGCCACCAGGCGGGGGTGCCGGCCCCCACCCATCCCTGCTCCCCGGTTGGCAGTTCCTGGGCCCCATGCCCCACCCCTTTGACCTGCACCGCATCCCTGACCCCCGGGGATGAGGCCCCTCCCGCCTGCCTGTCTCCTGGGGCTCTGGCTCGGCTCCCAGAAACATATCTCCCTCTGCCATGGACAGACGGCTCTCAGGCGCCTGGCCACGTCACGCGGGCCACGTCACTGCCCCCAGATGGTGGGGGTGGCATCCTGCAGGGCAAGGTTGGCAGTGGCCAGTGACGTGAGCAGCGGGGGCGGGGAGAAGGCCCGTGCCTAGTCCTGCCGGGGCCGTGTCCCTTACTGTTTGGGGGCTCCTTAAGGCGCTTCTGCTCTGGGCCCGTGAGGCAGGGCAGGGCCTGAGGACCCACCACCGTAGGAAGGAAGCAGGGCTGCCCACGGACTCTGGGGCTGGGGGCAGCGAGGCTCAGCTGCCTAGAGGTCCTCAACCAGCATGAGTGAAGGGCAGGACCGGGCAGGATGACGGGCACAGGGTGGGCACACCAGGTCCCCTGGCTGGAGTAAGGGCCACGGCTGCAGCGGTGACTGGGCCTGCTGCCGGGAAGGTGAGCACCATTCACCTTCTCGGTTTGGGTGTCTAAATTTAGCTCCTGCAGAGCGCGGCACCATTAACATTCCTGGCGGCCACCGAGCGTCCTCACGCGCACCCAGGGGCCACGGGCCTGGGCAGGGAAGGGGGAGTGCAGGGGCTGGGGCTGTCACCCACTGGGCACTGGCCTGTCCCTGCCCAGTGGAGTAGGGACAGGGACACACACACACGCGCACACGCACGCATGCACTCGTGCGCACACACACACACACACACACACAAGCAGGCATACATTTCCCCAACATCCCGTCATGTGCGCCAAGACCATAGCCACAACAGTCAATTATTCCATTCTCCCTAAAGCAAAATAAAAGCCACACAGCCGTGTTCCCCGACGCTCCTGCCAGCTGCAGCCCCTTCCCGGGACCGGAGCTGCCTTTTGAGGGCCAATAACAGCGGAGCTTGCAGGAAGGGAGGTGGGGCTGGGGGGAGGCGCCTCATGCCACCCCCAGCATCCCTGTCCCTCACCCTCTCCGGCCTCCCTTCCTCCTTTCTGAAATGGTGTGGCATCCCCGGATGAGCTCCCGTCCCTCACCCTTCAAGGTTCTCATCACAGCTTTAGTGTTTCTCTTTACCTACTTCAGCTCCCAGCCCTGAGAAGGTAGCCCCCCAGTGGCAGGGACTGTATGGGCTCTGGGACTTGGTGTGGTACCCCACCCACTCTGGCGTCCCAGCCTCAGGCTGATGCTCTGAGCCAGAACCCAAAGAGTTAAAGAAGAACAAAACCAGAGCTGTTGGATCCCTTGGGTCCACAAAAGCTGCCCTCTCTCAGCTCAGCTCTGGTCCCTCCCATTGTCCACCCAGAAGTTCAAGCCCCAAACAATTCCTAGTTCCACCTGGGAAGGTGGGGAGCCTGGAGCACCTCTGCGGTGGCCCAGGGCCCTTCATGAGCAGGACTCTCAGTCAGAAGCCCCAGCCCTGCAGTTCTCCAGCTGTTTAGGCGGCCTGGGGCAGGGAGCATCTGCTGGGGGTCCCCACCCTACCCCTCACCCCTTCTCCTCTTTCTTCCTGGTCTTCAGGGAACTTGCTCTGCCCAGCACCCTCTTCTAAGACTGGTCTGTTGCCCCTGCCCCAAGCCCAGGCACTTGGCTCACCCAGGGTGTTCTGGAAGCTTCTGCCTGCCTCTCTTCCTGCCACAGCTCAGGGAAGCTTCCCCTTCAGCTGCAACGATCCTTTTGTAGAGGAGCTAGGGCATATGGGGGATAGGAACCGAGGTAGGACTTGCTTTAGGGGTCAGGGGAAGTAAATGGGGCAAAGAGAGGAACCCCAGCTGGGGTCCTGGAGACATTGCTGCTGATATGTGCTCAGTCGTGGCCCATTCTTGCAACCCCATGGACTCCTGCTCACCAGGCTCCTCTGTCCGTGGGATTTCCCAGGCAAGAATACTGGAGTGGGTTGCCATTTCCTTCTTCAGGGGATCTTCCTGACCCAGGGATCAAACCTGGGGCTCTTGGTGTCTGGTGCATTGGCAGGTGGATTCTTTACCACTAGCGCCATTTAAGAAGCCACCCCCACTGGAGACTTAGGTGGCTCCAAAGGAGCCTGATCCCCCCAGCCTGCTTAGCAGGGAGGGGGTTGGCCAGGCTGATCCGGAAAAAGCCAGCTGGAGATTAAGGAAGTTATTAATGTTTGGAAATGGGATCTGGGCTGTCAGGTATCACGTCACTGCTGCTGAGGGGACAAGCAGGCAAGGAGAGCCCAGCAACTGTGTGGGGGTGGGGGTGGGTGCAGCTGAAAGCCCCTTCCTTGGAACACGGAGACAATCTGGACAAAAAGCTCCCTGGCTTCTGAGACCTGGGTGGAGGGGCAGGGGGGAAGGGGAGGCAGCACTGGGGGGTCTTCTGCAAAGTAATGTTCTAGCAGCAGCTCAGAGGATCAAGTCAAAGAGGGACACGTGCCGGTCTGGTCTGGACCCCGAGGAAGCTCCTGGCTGGAGGCTGGGAGGAGGGGCTGGGCCAGGGAAGGTTCTGCAGCTCTCAGCTTCCCAAGGCACTTCCTGCGGTGACAGCCCCCCCACCTGCTACAAAAGCTGTCATCTCTGAACTCCTGTCCCCAGGTGAGTGGGGGTGAGGCCCTCAGCAAACACAGATATGCACGCAAGCACAGACACACGCACACACACACACACTGCAGCACTTACATGGGGATGTGATGAGATGATCCACATCCCACCGTGCAGGGCGGCAACACACACACACACACACACACACACACACACAGCACTAATGTCTTCAAAATTGACACCCCCAGCACAAAAGACCCCTCACTCAAGGTCACCAGCAGTGCTTGTTCATACGACAGTCCCCTGCCTTCAAATACAGACAGATGGGCAGCCTAAGGGGCCCTGCAACGAGACGCACAGGACTGCAGCGCAGGCTCAGCCCCTCCCAGGCCTCCGAGGACACTGGCACACACAGGCACGTGGCCAAGCCCCCTCCTCCACCTCCCCTGGAATTCGGAGACAGACTCAGAGACAGGAAATCCAGGAACAATGCAGGGCAGCCAGCCTGGCACCTGCACACAAGGAGTGGGCCCGAGTCACACACATACTCGCACACCCTCGCGCGTGGGGCCAGATTGGCCTGCTCCCTGGCTCCTCCCCAGGGAACAGGGCTGCCTGAAACTGCACATCCCAGGATAAAGAATACCCCCAACTCCCGGGCTTGCCTTTTCTGAAGGGAGCATGCTGGCCTCTTGGGTCTGGCCTCAGGGGTATCTGTCCCTTCTCCTCATTAGGACTGAGGCATGGAGCCCCCATCTACAAGGTACCCATGGCCACAGCCCTCCCCGCTCCTTGCCCCTCTGTGATCGGGCAGGGAGAAAAATGTGGCACCCTGCCCTCACTCCCACCATCCTTATCTGGGGCATGGAAGGTGTCTGCCAGGGACCCTTCTTCACAGAAGCCTCAGAAACGCCCCACACCTGGGGCACCTCTGGGCCCACCTCTGGGGATGCCCCCTGCAGTCCTCAAAGACCCCGCAGCACTTCTAAACTGGGGCAGCAGAAGTGGGGATGGGGGGGCGGCCTCAAGGGCAGCCACCCTTGGGGAGCTGCGGGGGTGCAGGAGGGTGATTCAGGCCGACTCCCCCTCTCGGCGCCCTCCGGTGATGAATGTCCCTCCTGACGGTCTCGTTACTTATTGATGGCCTAATCCTGCTCGTTAATTTCCCAGCTCTCGTTAAAAATGAAAAGAAGCCGTTTGTGCCTGTACAAACCCCCGAGAACCAGGATGGATGGGCGGGCGCTGGGGGAGGGGGCGGGGCGGGGCGGGCGCTGGGGAGGGGGCGGGGCGGGCGGAGCCTCCTCATTGGACAGGAGATCCGGCTCGGCCACGCCCAGCCCTGGGTGGTGGCGGGAACGCGCGGGCGGAGGGGCGGGGGCGCGCGGCGCTGGGTGGGAGGGGGGTCTCCATTCTCAGTCTGCACGTGTGTGCCTGCGGTCCTTTCTGCGGGAAGTGGGGCGTGTGTGCGCGTAGTCACGAGCGTACGAACGCCCGTGAGACCCCTGTCTGTCCACCAGTGTGTGCCTAGGTGTGTGGCTCTGGGTGTGCACACAGACATATGGGATCAAGCCCCAGCAGACACAGAGTGCCCGGGGTGAATTTCCACGGAAGTGTGCCCGGCTCCGTGGGCAGATGGGTCGTAGGCGCGCGCCCTTGAGAGCGTTCACGAGCCTGTCATTGAGGAGGGCGGGGTGCAGGGCCAGGCCGCGTCCCCCGGGGGCCCTTAGGAGCCTCACCAGTTTGCGCTGACACCAGTGGCAGAGGCCGCAGAGGACGACAGTGACGCTAAGGCTGACGGTGATGATGGCAGAGACCAGCAGGACATCGCGGGTGGGCGCCCCTGGAGAGGACATGCACAGGTCAGACCCTCACTGGTCAAGGCCAGCCATTCTCCCGCAGCCCAGAGCCCCGCCCCAGAACAGCCGCCCAACCCACACTGGGAGCTGTGCGCCCTAGGTTCTACACTCAGCTCTGCTTTGCGGGCTCACCTTGGGTGGTCTCTTCCTCTCTCTGCGCCTCCCTTTCCTTATCTGTAAAATGGGCACCTCTGGTAGGTCTCTCCCTCACTGCATGGACCCTGCATGGGGTACTCCCCATCCCCCAAACTTCATGCCCCCCAAGGGAGAGGTCAAGGGTGCCCCTGACCTACCTAGACCTCATTGGGGTTTCTGTGCTGCGCTTAGTCGCTCAGTCCTGTCTGACTCCTTGTGACTCCATAGACTGTAGCCCGCCAGGCTTCTCTGTCCATGGGATTCTCCAGGCAAGGACACTGGAGTGGGTTGCCATGTCCTCCTCCGGGGGATCTTCCCAACCCAGAGATGGAACCCAGGTCTCCCGCATTGCAGGCGGATTCTTTACTGTCTGAACCACCAGGGAAGCCCCCACTGGGCTTTCAAGTACCTCTTAAAGAGCTCCTGCCAAGAATGCTCCCAACCCCCCCCCCCCACCCCGCCCCTGGCCCCCAGCCCCACACACATACTCTGAGCCACAACTCCAGCCTCATTTGCCAAAAGGGTTAGTTCCCACAGCCCCTCTGAGGCCATGTGCCCTATGGGCCCTCACACACAGACCCTCCGCAAGTGCCAGCCACATGGGTAGTCAAAGAGGGAATCTGGAACCCCCTGAGCAGTCCTCATCCCCTTTAGCTCAGCTTTTCTTGGGCTGGAAGCCCACCCAACTGACCTCTGCACACCCTGTCCTCCCCTGCCCTAGTCCCAGAGCTTGCCTCCAGTCCTTCCCTGCACCACTCCCCCTCACCCCAGCTCAGCCTCGCCTTGGTTGCTCACAGTGCCCCTGTGTGCTCCTGGCAGGGGTGGGTGGGGAAGGGTGTGCCCCGCAGCTTCCATCCGACGAGCCCAGGGGCCCTAAGCTTCCAGGATGGGAACCTTGATGGACTTGCCCTGGGAGCCAAAGCCCAGGTTTCTGTGCAAATCGCACTGCTTGCTAGCTATGCAGCTTTAGTCACTTAACCGCTCGGTTTTCTCCTGCTGTAAATGTGGATTAACCCTCCTCCCTCCCTCCTCACAGGTGGTTGTGAACATGAGCTCAAACCTAAATGGAAGGAAGTGAAACTTGACCAGAGATTATTGTGTGGGGGAGTGAGTCGACAGAGACCGGCACACATCACACGTGCTCTGTAAATATGTGTGCGCCCGGATGGATCTTCAAGTCAAGGAGACGCTGTTTATTTACAGAGGAGCCTGCGTGGGCTTTTTGGTTTCAGCGATGGTGGTAATTAAGAGTCGAAGATATCTGTCTGCTCCCGGTTCCTGCGGTTTTAGCTTCTGGGTGCCTGGTCCCTGTCGCTTTGCCGTGGGGCCTTGTGGAGGAGAGCCCAGTGGTCAGCTCCAGTGCTCAGGGCCCTTGGGCAGCCTCCCACCACGACTCCAGCGCTCTGGGCAGCCGGTCCTGTTGTCTGGTCTCCTCAGAATCCCCCTTGGGCTCCACCCCTCCCACTCCAACTTCTGGAGTCTCCAAGCTGTGGGGAAAGGCCACTCTTGCCAGGCCCCTCCGTGTCCACCTGCCAGGCTATCTACACTTCCTCCTGTCCTGAGTCCCTGGCCTCGGTCCCCAGGCCCCCAGCTCACTGTCAACCTCAGAGTCCACAGCACCCAGGGGCTCTGGCCTGGACAGCCTGCAGACACTGGGAAAGTGGTCCTGCCTTTCCCTCCCTCCAGCAGAGGAGCACAGCTCTGCTGAGGCTGGAGGGGCCACCTGTGTCGTGGTTCCCAGGCCAGATGGGAGGCTTCCATCTTGAACCTACAGGCTCCAGGGGGTACGGAGGGACCATAATACCATAAGCCCCCAGACTCAGGCCTGTGGTCAAGAGATGTGCGGTCATAGCTTCTGGGAATGGAGCCAGCGCTCTTTCCAGCTCTCTCCATGGGAGCTGCGCCTACCCCCACGGAGAGGGCATGGGGGTGGGGTGCTGTGTAGGCTGGGAGAGCAGACCTTCCTTTGCTGAACTCACTTTTTAAAATAAAGTTATTCCCTCCTTGGGCTGAACTTGCTTCAACAACCGTCTATTAAGAACCAACCCTGAGGCCCAGGGGGCAGGTGAGAATTCAGCTAATTGTTCTTAGGATGTCATGTGTCCTAGAACCAGGGAGTGGCAGATTGACATCCAGGCTGAAGCTCAAGACTCCAGAAGACCCAAGAACAGACTCAGGTGTGAGTACAGTCTGCCTCTTCATAGCTGGGTGGCCTTGAACAAGTGTCTTAACCGTTCAGTGTCTCCATTTTCTCTACAAAGTGAAGACAGGCGACATCCCTGGTGGTTCAGTGGTTAAGACTCTGAGCTTCCACCACAGGGGCACAGATCCGATCCCTGGCTGGGGAACTAATATCCTGCATGCTGAGCAGCATGGTCAAAAGAATATAATAAAATAATTAATCCCCCACCACCACATTAAAAAAAAATAAAGTGAAGATAATAATGGTGCCCACTCATGGAGTTGTTGTTAGTACTCAGTAGATACAGAATGGGGGTCCCCTGGTGGCTCAGCTGTACATAAACCACCTGCAATGCAGGAGCCGCAGGTTGATCCCTGGGTCGGGAACATCCCCTGGGGAAGGGCATGGCAACCCACTCCATTATTCTTGCCTGGAGAATCCGATGGACAGAGGTGGGCTATATAGTCCATGGGGTTGCAAAGAGTTGAACACGGCTGAAGCGACTGAGCAGATACGGATTATTATTAGGGTTGGCAGTGCCGGTTCTTTCTCAGCTGTACAGAGAGCTCCAGGAGCACAGACGGAGAAGTGATTGCTGGACGAGGGAGCCATCTGGGAAGGCTTCCCCGAGGAGGTGGTATTTGGTGTGGTCTGGGAGAGGGACAGGACGTGAAGGTAGCACAGTCTGGGCAGAGGGAACAGCAAGAGCAAAGGCGTGAGAGGGGAAGAACGGTCAGGCGTGTTGTTGGAAGATCTGGACTAGGGGATGGGGAGGAAGTGGTGGAGGCTGGGTTGGGAATGAGAGTAGGGCCTGATGGAGAGGGGTTTTGTCTTTCACTCTGCGGGGCTCCTTGTGTCTGTGGGCTGTGGGAGCCATGGAAGGTTTTTGAGCGGTGGGGAGAGCAGGATCAGAGGCAGGAGTCAGCAAGCTCGTGAACTGGGAGCTGTGGTTGGCAATTACACCCCAGGTGATTCCTCTGCTCTGGTGCCTCTCTGCACTCACCCTGCCCCACATCTCTTGGCCACAGGGCAATTCTCCACGGGGTCACCTCCCTGGAGCTCCCTTTTCTCTTTGTCAAACAAGGTCCTTATCAAAAACTGCTCCTTGACCTGTGCTGTAAGTTGAAGAGCCCCTAAAGACAAAGCCTGTCAATCCCAGAAGCCAGTGGCCCCTCTGAACGGTCCACAGAGATCCAGAACACACCTGTCTTAAGCAGTCGGCATTCTGCGGGCATGCAGAGTGAGCACCGAACTTGGGAGTCTGGGAGAAGGGGGCCAAGGCCCTATTCTGGCCACTAACCAGATGTGTGGCACCAGTTGCAAGGCACTCAGCCTGTTAGATGTCAGTGCCCCCCTGTGTGGAAGAGCTGACCTGTCCTTGCTCTGATGAGGAACAGGTGTTCAAGGTGTTCTACATGCAGTGACAACTTAGTCCGCACAACAGCTGAGGGGAGCATTAAGATTGTCCCCATCTTACAGACGTGGAAACTGAGGCACAAAGGGGGTCAAGTACCTTGTCCAAGGTCATTCACCTAGTAGGTATTGGAGCGAGGGCTCAAACCTAGTCTGACTTTGAGCCTACACTCTTTGCCCAGACATCACACCCACTACAGAGGAGGGTGATCAGTGGTTTCTAAGTGTGTTTTTTGGAACACCTAGGGTTCCCAGGGATTACTCAGGGGCCACAGACAGAGATGGACGCTGAGTAGATAGGGCTGTGTCCCCTCAAGCCGTTTGCAACCAAAAGAACATGATTTCCCTGTTTTATATCATGGAACGTCCAATGTGAAGAAAAGGAAATATTACTAAAGAAAGTTGAACCCTCCTGGATCAGTGACCCTAGGACCCCCTGCAGCATGTGTCGATGCTATCATCTTCCACACAGCTGATCTCTCTCCCAATGATTCCCTGCCCACCCCCCGCCCCCCATCAAGCAACCCTCGAACAGCCCTTGAATCTAGGGTAAAACAAAATGCTTGCTAGTGCGAAACTGCATTGATGCCACAAACAAGCGGCACAACGCCCTTGGCCTGCACGCGATATTGCCACCAAAGGGGGCAAGCATGCTCTTGCCTGCCAGCCAGAGTGAAACCATTCCCAGAGCGTGGGGTCATTGTGTCTCTGGCTGCAAGGGACCTCGGAAGTCAGGCCCCATCAGTGAACAAACCCCCTGGGCAGCCCTGCCAGGGACAGGAAGCTGCTTCTGCAGGAGGCAGACCCTCCATGAACGGGCACTGGCAGCTACGGCTGCTGTGCCTGTCTCCCTCGATCATCCCCCTGCGATCCTAAGCCTGCCCTGCAGAGCTGCTGGGAACAAGCCGGCTCCCTCTGCCACATGACAGGCCTCCAAATCCCCACCGACAGCTTTCATGTCCCCTTCCGGTCTTCTCCAGGCAAAGCCGCCCCGGCCCTTCTAACCCTTCCTCCGATGACATACATGGTTTCAAGTCCCCTTAGCGTCAGCATATTAACATTTGGGGAAACAAAATAACGCAGCCCTAGTCAGCCTTTTGACAGGGCTGAGTTCCACGACCTACCCTTGGGCAGAGGAGACATCTGGGTCCCAGGGGTGAGACACAGACAAGGGCAGACGGATGACTTCAGGAGACCTGGGGGGCAGGGTGAGCCAGGAACAAGGAGAGCCAGGCCTTTGGGGTCCAGCCCCAGGGGTGCCAGGATGCAAGATGTGAACTCAGGCATGCCCCTACCCCTCTGCCCAGGACTGTGGCCACCATGTCAACGGGTCAGAGCCCAGGATTGATGACCATCTGGTGGAGTGCTGTGGGCTTCGCCAGGTGCTGTGGGCAAAGACCATGGTCCTGACCATGCCATCCCACTGGGAGCTCTCAGGGTAAATAAAACTTGTGTGCTCGAGGAAGTGGTACCCTCTGAAGGTGTACAAGATGTCCACACACAGTCTTCCCTTCTAGAACATCAGCTCCACAAGAAGGGGGCTGGACCTCGTGTTCACCACGGTCTTCCCAGCACCAAGGACAGCTGGGCATATAGTAGGTGCTTGATAAAGGCTTGTGGAAAGAATGCATGAGGAGGAATTCCAAGCCTCTAGGGGTAAATATAATAATAGAGGCTACCATTTATTAAGTGCCTACTGTGTACCAGACTATAAAGGAAGGGGCTGTTTCTGTTTTGCTTTTTCCCATAGTCTCTGTGACAGGCCAATGCATGCAAGATACTCAGTAAATATTTGCTGAATGCCCAGTGTTTGCATATGTGACCTCCCTTGTCACCCAAGCAAGATGGGAGAGAAGAGATGGGAGGGTTTGAGAGCCTCTCTCTTTTACACACACACACACACACACACACACACACACACACACACACACACACACCAGGATCCATTCTGGTCTTCTCCCATACCCATCTTTGCCTGACAAGTCCTGATTTTTCTAGACCCAGATGAAAAGCACCTCCTCCAGGAAGCCTTCCACAATCTGCCCAGTGGGAATTTCTCCTGCCTCTGAGCTCCCATCACTGTGTGTGTGCACCTTTCTTTTAGGGTGCAGTGATTAAGTGCCAGGGCTCTGGGGCCAGACTGTTGGGCTCAAATTCTGATTCTGTGTGCCTTGGTTTCCCCATCTATAACCAGGGGCTATTATAGTACAGGCCTCACCTCATAGGACTATTGTGAGGTTTAAAGGAATTAACACATACGATGCATTTAGCACAGTGCCTGACACAGAATAAGTAGGCAATAAATGCTAGCTATTATCATAATATTACCACATCGAGCCCTGCATTAGAGACATCTGGGACACGAAGTTGGCCCTCAGTGAGTGGTGAATGAAATACTAAAAACACATTTAGTTTTCCCCACAGGATAGCAGGGGCCAGGGGTCATGTCTCACTCAATCCTGTGTACTCCTGACCCCTTCCCCAGGACCTGGCCCAGGGCTTAACAAGAGCAAACCTCAGTGCACACCGATGACAAGGAATGGGGAGAGCTGAGGCATGGTGGGGAGGCGGGAGACGGGGCAACAGCTGGAAGCCAGGCAAGGCTTCAGATATGAACTGCAGAGCTGACCCCATCCCTTGCCAGGACTCTGCCCCAACTCCCAACTCCTCCTCATGTCCTCAGCAAGCCATGATTTATAGATGAATAGAATCAAACAGACTGCGGCTGCTGGGATGCCCTGGGGAGCTGCTGGAGATGCAATGGACTTCTGAAGGCAAGCTCACAGCTGCCCAGGGGGAACAGGAGGGGAGCCAGAGGGGGAGCAGGTACACACACACAGGCCAGAGACACCCATGGCTCATATACACATACACAAGTCATGGAGACTTACCCTTGGCGCAGACATCTATGCCCCCCTCCCCGATGCATAGATGCACACACATACACACACATACATACATACATATACCCAAGCCATCCTAACTTACCCCATGAATGGACACCCATGCTCTCACACACACAAGTGAATACACACCCATGGTCACAGTCATGAACAGATACCTAGCCCACTCTGCTGTCCCTGAGGTCTAAGTGTTCATGCACCTTCTCTGGCCTAGAATCCTCTCCCCGTGGACCCTGTTGGTCTTTAGGGGGCAGAGCAGTGGGACAGGAAGTAAACTTGGAGGCAACTGACCTGGGTTCAAGTCCCACCTCTGCACCTGGCCTGTGGCCCAGGGCAAGTCTCCTTCTGGGCCTCAGAGTTTTACCTCCACATAATGATAAGAACCCCAACCTCTCTTGCTGGGGCGACATCAGGATCAAAGAATAGCTAACAGTCATTGAACACGTGCCTTTTGTGGCAGACACTGTGCCAGAAAGCTTATATGCACCATCTGGTGTGATCTCCTCAACCTTATACTATCTCCATTTTGCAGAGGAAGGAACAGGTATGGAGAATTAAGGCAACTTGAACTTGGCCTTGATCCTGCGAGGGTTGCCCTCCTCTGAGCTGAAGCATGAGGGAGGCTTTGCAACATGCCACACTGCACCGGCCAGCCACAACCCGCTCCCCTCCTTCACGAAGGCCAACCTGTTTCACCCTTGAGGCTTCACATAGGCTGTTCCCTCTGCCTCAAAGGCTCTTCCCTCTACTCTCTACCATCTATTCCTTTTATTCTCAAGAGCTCTAGACAAAGATGGTCTTCATTTCCTCTCACATTCCTTTCTACCTCCCCTGTAACTATGGCAATTCATCCCTGTGGATTAATAATTAGCATTTTCCATGTCTTTCCCCTACTGGGAACACTTGAAGGTTTGAGACCCCTGGATCACTCATCTCTGTAGCCCAAGGTCTGGTGCACAGGAGAGGCTGGATAAATAAGTGCTAAACAAATGCATGAAATTATTCAAGGCCCCACATGAGCTTACCTCCTCCAGGAAGCCCTCCCCGATGACAAGTGCTCACAGCAGTCTTTTCCTTCTCCAAACTTGACGTAACTGTCTACTGTTCAACATCCTTTTCTTGGGAGTAGGTCTGTCCCTCAAGCAGGGCCTATGGGGTTCTCCTCAATGCTTGGATCTCCCACAGCCCACAGCCCCGAACACAATATAGAGAAACCAATGGACATGCTGGGAATCTGGGCATACAGGCTCTTTCCCCTAGAATTCACTTGCTCTGACAGTCTGATGGTGACATTCACACTCCCCACATCCAGCCCTTCCAAAGTTGTCCCATTACCCTCACACCCTCCTAACCTAGACTGCTTCCTTCTTTGGGGTATCCTCAGATTGCAAGGCCTTGCTTTCCTCACCAAGTGCCTTTAATCATAGTAACTAGTGTATGCTCAACACTGAATCACGTTCAGGTCCTCAGCAGCCCTCTGAAGGTAAATCCTTTTATCCTCAATTCATAAAGGAGGAAACTGAGGCTCAGAATGGGCAAGTACTTTCCTGGGAACACAGCAGAGGAGAGACAAAGCCAAGAGTGGACCTGGATTCTGGAAAGCCTCAACTCTGTGCCCCATGGGAGTTAAGCCTTAAAATAAGTTGCTTCAAGGAGAGATGGAAGGGAAGAAAGAAACGAGTGAACACAAAATATGAAGAGCAGCCAGGAGGACTTTCCTGGCAGCCCAGTGGTTAAGACTTCACCTTCTAGTGCAGGCAGTGCAAGTTTTATCCGTGGTCCAGAGCTCACATCCCAGGTGTCTTGTGGCAAAAAACCAAAACATTTTTTAAAAGTAGCAACACTGTAGCAAATTCAATAAAAAATGTAAAACTGTGCCACATCAAAAGGGAAAGGGCTTCCACTTCCCACAAACTTCTCCAAGCACTTCTTGGAGAGAAGTGGGTAAGAGACCCCCTCCTACCCACACACTTTTGCTCCTTCCTTCCTCAACTGGTCCAGCCCTTGGCCTCAGTAAAGCATCATTAGATAGATGCTGAGATGTTCTAAAGTCTCAGAGTAAGTTGGGGATTGAGTGTCTGGGGCTGGACAGGGTAGGAGCAGGAAGAAGGGGTGGGTGGGGTATCTGAGGACTCACCCAGGGCCCTGTCTCAGGTGCTGTCTCACTCTTCCAGGGATGAGGCAGTGATGTTGGGGGTGGTTGGGGCTACATCTGCCATCACTTTCCCATCCCGCTCCTGCCTCCTCCCACTTGATTCTGCACCACAGTGTATCATGCCCCAGCACTTCCCCCCACCATCCTTTGGTGGCTACAGGATGACGTTCGAGGGGGAAAACAGTGAAAGCTGGAGTCACAGGTTTCCTCAGGAAGCACCCCTCCACGTGCATGCAGAGCAGATGGAAACGGGGGAGGGTGGCAGGGGAAGGGCAGAGCCTACCAGCCCCAGGGCTATTTGGGCATGGGGAGGGGAACATTTTTGGTGCCTACCCCACCTCCCTTCCTCTTCGAGAAGACCCAACATGCACAAGGAAGCCAGAAAAAGGCAGAGTGTGGGAGAAAGCAACAGAAAACCAGTGAGCTAAACTCTGAACCCCAGACAGCCAGGCAAAGCTCCAGGCTTCCTGTCATGCTGAATTTTCTGCCCGCTCTTCACTTGAAAACTCCCCCACTCCAGGCCACCGATCTTGGGAATGGGGGCAGCTCATTCCTTCCAACAGGAAAAAGAAAATGAGATGGACAGGTAGAAGGAAAGAAGAAAAAGGAGAGGGAAGAGAGCCTCTCGCTTCCCAGGAGAGCTGGGCTGTGGCCCTACCCCCATGCCCTCCAGACAGTCTCTCTGAGTGTCCTTCAGAAACCAGCGGAGGCACCCACAAGCCCTCTGGCCTCACCTGGGGCAGGAACAAGGCTGGTGAAAGAGCAGGCCTGAGGGGAATTGTTTTGGAAAGTTACAAGTAGCTGAAAATAGGGGCTTAGCACGAGCAAGCCTCCTCAACCTTGACTGTAATAAAAACAGATAATGCGTGAGTGAGCCAGGGAGAGTGTGCTGGCAGGGGCCGCAGAGGCCGGCTGGATGCAGACAGTTTAGAATTCAGAAGAGATGCCAAGTGAGTAAACAGCGAATGAAGGATTATCCGGATGGGCCAGGAGCCGTTCCAGCAAGAAATTGGACGGGGACATGTCAGGATCCACAAGAACTCCTGCTCCTCATCAGGGAGTGGGGCCTGGTGAACTACGAGGACCTCATCCACGCCTTCTCTGCCTCTGCTGTCTTCCAGCAGAGAGCATGGCCTTGGTAATACGGCTCAGCTTTGTTTAGTGCAGAACAGTTGACAGAGTGCTCCAGAGTTTACTGAGGGTTTTAAATCCATTGTCATATTTAATGGAAGTGTTGGGGGTATCTTCTACCTGGTGACTCCCTCCCCTCACTACAGCCACACCCCCAAACTCCTACAATTCTTGGCTTAGAGAAGTCTGGTGCATCTGGCTTCAGTCCTCAGCCTCAAAAGAGGGTGTGTGTAGGGAGGGTGACAGGACATCTGTATACACCAGAGACCTAGTGAGTCTGGAAGTCTTCAGGGTGAAAGCCACTCAGGACAGAGAGGATCAGGTGCCAGCTCTAAGGAGGGAGCTCAGACTGAAGGGTGTCCAGCCAGAAGCTAGCCTGGAACCTGTCACCCACTCTGACCCCAAAGCTGATGAGTTGCCTGGGCAGCCATGAAAATGATCATGTCCATCAGGGCAGCAAGAGCCCAGAAAAAGGAGAAGCTCAGATTGAGGGCCTCTCCACCAGGAGTGTGCAGCGGGGGCAGGATCAGGGACGTGTGATGATTAAGTGCGGGCCTTGACCACTAGTTACTCTTATGAATAATGCATTGTTGTGCCTTGGCCTAAATCAGCATCTTATTGTTATTAATAATACACAGCTGCAAAGAAGCTGGGATTGGAATGGTGTGCTATATTTTATTTGAGGACCTCAGAGCACTTAAGAGTTCCTTATGCTGATGACTCAACTCTACCTCCTCAAGTCATATGCTTCCTTACAGGACAGGGCACCTGTCCTGCCGTGACACCTTCCCACCTGAGGCTTGGCGCCAGGGAAACCATGGGGGCTAGGAATCTTCTCTCCTGGGATTCAGATTCCCGACTTGAGTTTTTGGTGGGAGAGGGGTACACTTAATCCTCGCGAGCTCAAAGTTCTGGGGGATGCAACTTAATGTGAAGCTGCTCCCAGAGATGTTCAAGAAGGAGGGATATAACTCGCTGGGATCCAGGTGTGGGGGGAGGAGGATGGAGAGAAACCACTGAGGATCTGCCACCCACCGTCACTGTGGCTGTGTGACCTTAGGCAACGAACTCAACTCTCTGGGCCCCGTCTCCGCGTTAGAATATAAGGGATCTGAGATTCCTTCTTGGGGGTGTTGTTCTTCCATATTCTGGTGGCATTATTGGCACCACAAATTGGATGGATTCACAGAGCCCGCTGCTCTGAACTCTGTCCGCGGTACTGAAACAACGGTCGGCTCATCGCCTCTGTCCTTGGTGCTGAAACAGAAAACGGTCCCGGGGCTGCGCCCTTTTCCGGGACTGTAGCGTGGCGGTCCCACTTTCCTCTGCTAATTACTCCCTGATAAGTCCCAAGTTGAAGACACAGCAGCGAGCAGCCAACCTCAAGAGCCCCCCTTTCCTGGATGAGGCCTACAGATGCCAAGAACCGCAGTCAGCAGCCCTGTTTCTGATAAAAAGAGCTTTCCAGATAATGTAAATGCGGCATCCCCTTCCCTCAGGGTAGCCCCCCCACCACACTGCCTCCTGGCGGCTGGCGCGGGTACTGCGCTCAGAGCAGGCACACAGAAGGTCCCCAGCGGTGGCGCCCGGAGTGTGGGGAAGGAGCGGCAGACGGTCGGGCCCCCGCCGCCCCCTCGCCCCTCCTGGGGCAATCTGGAGCTCTAAGCTTGCAGCGCTGCCCAACACCCAAACGCTGCAGGCTGTCCAACTGTTTTCCGGCTGCCTTGGGGTGCTGTGTTGCTCCATTCACAGCAAATTCAACCCACACAGCTGGACCCTACCAGGTGGAAACTTCTTGTTCTCTCCTCCAAGGTGGGGGGTGGGTGGGGGGGTAGACCTGTTTAAACAAACGTAACCTTTTCTCCTGCTGCCAGGCCAGTCCTAACAAGATGAACACTAAGGCCTGTAACATGCCTTCACCAGGGCACAGACTCCCTACCTTACATCCACCCAAATAAGAAGCGTGCCCACAGCTCTTTCCTATGAAGAATGGGGGTTGGGGGAGAGGGCCACAGCTGCAGCCCACGCCGGTTCTCCCCACCCCACAGTTAGGGTCTCTTGGAGAGGCAGAGCCACTCGGTGTCTCTAGGGATTGCTTGTATTAGCCCCACTGGGTGCAGAAATTCTCCTCTTCCTAAAACAAACAGCAACACAAATGAAACCACCTGAAGACAACACCCCGAATCAGCTTCTCTGGATCCAGGCAGGGAGTAAAGATAATAGCCTTTAATTACAGTGAGTGAAGTGAAAGTTGCTCGGTCGTGTCCAACTCTTTGCAGCCCCATGGACTATACAGCTCGTGGAACTCTCCAGGCCATAATACTAGAGCAGGTAGCCTTTCCCTTCTCCAGGGGATCTTCCCAACCCAGGGAGCGAACCCAGGTCTCCTGCATTGCAGGCAGATTCTTTACCAGCTGGGCCACCAGGAAAGCCACTTAATTACAGCAGATGTGGCTAATATACATTGAGCACTTACTACAGGACAGGCACTGTGCTGAGAGCTCTGTGAACATTATCTCATTTAGCCTGGCCAAACCCTGATGCCCCAGGGAAGCATCCTACAGATAAGGAAAGTGGGGTTCAGAGAGGTGAGGTGACCACTCAGTTGGTGCAGCTGATGAGTACTGAGACCAGCAAGGGAAACCACATCTATCTGCTCTTAACCTTACAGCTCAACTGGGTCTATCACCCCATCCTTCCATGTTCTTTGGGAGGCTTCACTGCCCCCTTAGGAGTTTCCAAAGCCACCCCACCCCTCCACCATCCTCATGTCTCAGCTGATAGCCACATGGAAGACAGTAACACTTCACCCTCCCACAGCACTTTACAGCCTGCGAATTGCTTTCAAAGCCACTGTTCAAATCAACTCTCATGATACTGAGGCCCTCTTCCGATTTTACATGGGAGGAAAAAAAAAAAAAAAGGAAAATTAAGGCTCAAAGGAATAAGTTTTGTCCCAAGTCACACAATGAATAATGGAGCCAGAACGCAGGTGAAGATGGTGGGGCTCCCAGCCCAGTGCTCTCTCTCCCTACTTCTTCATGGCTGGGGTCCCGCAGGCAAACCAGTGAGGGGGTCTTAAGGACCTTCATCTCCTGGGGGCTTCCTGAGGCCCTGCCCTGAGCTGCTTCCCTGCTCCTGCTCCCTAGGGGCCATCAGTTGGCTCAGCTCTAACTTGGAGTCTCGGAGTCTCATTTGAAATGAAATTTTTTTTCCAGGCAATTACTTCCTGCTAATTAGGAGGCAAGACTGCCAGTCCCTGGGCCCTGGGCTGACCCCTTTTCTCAACTCACAGGGGTGGGGAATTTGTTGAGATCCTAGGGAGCAGCACCAGCCACAGCAACTGCCTGGACCAGCCCCATCATCGGAAGCAGGCCAGGAAACTTTTGAGGGTGGGGGGACGGGTGGTGGGGTCAGGTGCTCCAAGGAATGGGAAGAAGGGAGGTGGGGATGCTACAGCTCTGACGTGAGAGAGAGCCAGGGGACAAGAAGCTGGAAGAAGCCTAGACATGCTGGGCAGAGTGAGAGAGAGACCTGGGCTTAGGAGGAGCAGGGGGAGCCAGGAAGATCCAGAGAAACGGGGACACGTCATAGGAAGGAATAAGGAGGCATTTCAGGAAGCAGGGAGACAGAGGAGGAGGGAAAGATTCCCCCTCTGCTGAGGGAGAGAAAGACGGAACCCTGGAAAATGGTCAAGATGACAGAAGTGGAAAAGGTAGGGGCGGGGAGATGCCAGGGGACTCCAGGAAGGGGGAAGGAGAGAGGAAGGAGGCATTGCTGAAGGAAAGCCCTGGGGAGGAGGGGAGGAGAGCGGGGGAGGACGGCTGGAGTGGCCGCTCCCAGGGCCCCAAGAAGAAGGGTTCTCTCTACGTCATTGTCCTTGAACCTCCCAATGTCAGTGCTCAGCCAGCCGGGCCTGCCCGCCCTCCTACGCAGCCACAGGTGCGGGCGGGCAGGATGGCAGGCCACCAGCCGGCTCAGGCCCCAGATGCTTCACTCATCCAGGGCAGCCAGCCGACTCTCCTTTCTGCCAACCTGCCGCCCCCTCCAGCAGGCTAAGCCACGACCTGCCTGGGTCACAAAGCCATGGGACTGTGTGGTCCAGCCCCTCCACTTTACGGAGGGGAGGATGAAGGGCCCTGAGAGGAAACAGAGCTTGTCCAAGGTCACAGAACAAGTGAGCGAGGAGGCCAGGTGAAAAGGGCTGAGGGGCTAAGTCTCGGTGGTGGGTCCTGTTCCCTCCTGGGCCAAGGAGACAAGACAGGTCTGGTTGCCAGCAAGTCAGTCCCTGATCCGTCTAAGCCTTGTGGAGTGTGGGGTGGCAGGCAGAAGGGAGCAAGGGTTGCCAGGGGCTGGAAGGGAAGCAAAGGAAGTCACCATTTATGGAGCCCTGGGTGGGAGGGTTCTGCATGGGTTATAATTGCAGCTAACATTATTGAGCACTTACTAGGTACAGTGTTCCAGCCACTTAAGACATTACATGCAGATCTCATTTAATCCCCATGATAACCTTATAAAGTATGTATTACTGTTATTCTATTATAGGGAAGAAACGGAGACTCAGGAGGGTTGAGTAATTGGCCAAGTCTGCAGATTAACCAGTGGCATGGTTCTAACTCGGGTGGCTGGCCACTGCTCTGAGGACCCCTGCACCCTGCCATTATCTGAAGATGCTCAGAGCCCTGAATTTGCAAGATCCTAGCCCAGCTCTGGTAGAATCTAGGCCCCAGATGCCAATGGGGTTACAGTTCTGTGTTGTGGAGGCTTCCAATGGCCCAAAGGAGATCTAGACCTGACTAAGCTCTGTCTTTCAGTGTGGCTGTCCGGGTTCCAGTTCTGGCTCTGCCACTCACATACTGTGCGATGTTGGGCAGGTCCTTTGCCCTCTCGGGCCTTGCTTCTCCCACCTGTATCATCAAAGAGCTATTATTTGGTCACTAAGTCATGTCTGACCCTTTGTGACCCCATGGACTGTAGCCCCACCCACCCCAGCTCCTCTGTCCATGGGATTTCCCAGGCAAGAATACTGGAGTGGGTTGCCATTTCCTTCTCCATCAAAGGGTAGGACCAGATAATAGAGCTAGTGTGTGTGTGTGTGTGTGTGTGTGTGTGTTAGTTGCTCAGTCATGTCTAACTCTTCTCAACCCCATGGACTGTATAACCCACCAGGGTCCTCTGTCCATGGAGCTGCTATACATGACACTAACATTGTGACAGACACAGTTCCAGGCAGTGTATGGACGCTAACTCAGCAGCCCCTCCCAGCCCACTCTGAAGTAAGAGCTATTATTGTCTGTTTTAGAGATGGGAAAATGAGGCAGTGAAAGGTTAAGTAACTTGCCCAAGGCCACAGTTCTAATCAATACATGGCCGATCTGGGATTTGGGCCCCATCACTTTTGATCCAGAGCCCACGTTCTGCCTGCCACTCTGCACTGTTTCCCTAATGACTCTCTCGGCCCCTGCCTGGTGCCCCAGAGAGATCCACCTATGTCCCTCGGCCCTGGCACACACGCCATCACGCTTCCACATGGGAAGTGCACCCGCCGTCACGTGTCTGCATAACACAACATGCGTCTGCTCATGCTGCCACGCCCACTCCTGTGCTTCCGCCCAGTTTCTGTCTGGAATAGCCACACACGACCGTCCGTGTCCGCCAAGAACAGGCCAGCTCTGGCAGGCCCACATGAACGCGCACGCACGGCCCCCTTTCTGGGCACTGGCTGACTCGAGGGAGCCATGTGCCAGGCTTCGGCATATGGCCACATGGCGGTGACGTGGGCCGCCACACCCCTTCTCCTCTGCGTCCCCCCCGCCCTGCCCCAGTGCCTGGGTGGCTCACACGTCACATCGCGCACCTGCCGGCACCCCCATCCACGCTGCCTTCCGCACGCCTCTCCCCTAACAGAAGCAGGCACCTTCTCCAGGAAGGAAGCAGGCACAGGCCCAGCCTGGCTCCCACAGCCCAAAGATGCCAGCCAACCCGGGGGAGGAGAGGGAGAAAGAGCCATCGATCGGAGGCTCTGGGGCCCGGGGACTATGGTTCCCATCTGACACTAAGCCTTCCCTTAGGTCTGAGTGCAGAGCTGAGCTCCTCAGGACCCCAGAGATGCCAACTCCCCTTTGTCATCGCCAGACATGGGGCCAGATGGGGAACCAGGGGATGGAGGGTCTGTCCACCACTGCCGAGCAGGACTGTGGTGCCAAGAGGGCTACTCTGGCCAAGTTACCGGCGCACCCCCACCACCACCCCATCCTTGGTCCCTGCTCTCTCCTCCCCCTGCCCAAGCATCTCGGAGTTCTGTGTATTTTTAGGCCTCAGCTGACAGGCTGTGAAATCGCTCCCTTCGCACCTCCCTAACCAGGCGGGGGCTGGAGAGGGAGGAACGGGGTTGTGGGGGGGGCACACACACAGCCGATTCATCAGGCTCCTCCAGGGCTGGCAGGAGCCAAGTAGGGAGTAAGGGGTGCTTCCTTTTGAGTGAGAGGATCTTTCCACGGCGCCCAGAGAGAGGGAGAGGAGATATGCTGGGAAGGAGGCTCCGCCCCACTCCAGGGGCCTGGGAACAAAGCTTTAGGGGACGCCAGGCATGAAAGCAGGTGCTGGGACACACTTTGGGTCCAGCTCTGCGGCCAGTACCCATCCCCAGCCCTCCCTTCCGGGCGATGGATCAAGAGGCAGGCTAGCTCAGATCTAGTGGGATGAGGGCAGTGTGGCACAGTGGTTAAGACCAAGACTTGGCAGTGAGGCTGACGTGCAATTCCATCCCTGCTCTACTGAGTGACCTGGAGAGATGCTCCACCTTGCTGGGCCTCAGTTTCCTCATCTGTACAACAGTGGTAATATTTCCCTCGAGGGGCTGCTGTGAAGGCTACATGAAAGCCGTATGTGTAGAAAGAGGTGGTCTGTGGATCCACCAGGCACTGCTGAGAGAGCCTCCTTATGGCTTTCCCCTACCAGCAAATGCTCCTGCTTACCCTGGTCCTTGAGGCAGGAGCCCAGAGCTCATCCTCTTTGGTACCCACTGGACCTTCTCCCCCAGGGGACCAGTCCCCCAGCCAAGGTGGGCAGAACACATATACCATCCCCACCCCCTGCTTCCTGCTACGGGGCACCCATACCCATTGTGCGTGCACACGGACCCAAATGCCAACATGCTCATCTGCTGCAGTGCCTGGGTGTGAGGGCGTTCGCTCTGGGATGACCCCCTTAGGGAAGTGGGAAGACGTACCCAGGCCCTGCTGTGAATGGGCCCCTGTGCCAGGGGCCGTGGGCATGGAGAGGGGGGCGGCCTGCCTAGTTGCTGTGGAGACAGGCTGGCTCCGGTGGGGCTCTGGAGCTCAGGCCTGGCAACTGGAGCTTGAGCAGTATGGCTCCTCCAGGGCCAGGCCCTGATGCCCATGGTCGGGGGGTAGGGTGCAGAACGGATTCTCAGGAGCCTTACCTATGTTCACTGGGCCCTGGGACCACCCCACTTGGCTCTACATCTCTCCCCAGGAGACTTCCTCTGATACCCTGGCCCCCTAGGTAAGCCACTGGGGGTGTACAGTCATGCCCCCCTACACCAGGCTGTTCCCTTGACTGCCCATCACCCACCACAGGCTTTCCAAGGGCAGGGCCCCAGACCTCCTGCTACGGGTGCTCTGGACACAGCCCTGTGCAGGTAAGAGACGGTGGAGGGGCTGGACAAGGGTGGAAACAAATACGTTAATGGCTGGGGATCCAGCTCCATAGATGGGCCTGCCTCCAGGCTTCCCACCCTCCACACTGCTGCGTTAAAGTTTTTCATAGAGATATGCTTAAAAGCCATCCGTAGCCTGCCACTGCCCAAATTAAAAAAAAAAAAAAGTCCAGTTTCCTACTTCAGAATGCCAGGAGCTTCATCAGCTGGCCCAGCCTGCTGCACCCAAGCCTCAACTCCTGCTGTGCTTAGCTGCTCAGTCGTGTTGGATTCTTTGCGACCCCAAGGACTGTAGTCCATTAGGCTCCTCTGTCCGAGGGGATTCTCCAGGCAAGAATACTGACTTGGGTTGCCATGCCCTCCGACTCCTGCTACTGCCCCCCAAAGACCTCCGTTCCAGCCCTGCAGGCTTAGACATCCACTGCTGCCTTGACCAGCCGAGATCTGACAGACCTCCGGGGCACTCCACGTGCTGTCCCCACCATGCAGAACGACTCCTCCCTGCCTGCTCACATGGCAAGCTCTTATTCTCCCTCCAAAACCCAAAACCCAGGACCCAAGGCTCACGCTCTTATTCTCCCTCCAAAACGCAAAATCCAGGGCCCAAGGCTCACGCTCCTGGGTCTGGCAGTGTGGCTGGTCCCAAATCAACTTCTAACTGCAAGTCCCCCTGTCCCAGGGTGGTCTGAGGATGGACCAGCTAACATATGCTGGGGGCTTAGAAGAGCAGCTAGCATCTACTGAACGCTCCACATGTCTTTGCTGTTCTGGAGTAGTCGGATCGACACTGCCTCCGTGAAGCCCTCCACACTGCCGACAGGAGGCAGGCCTGTCATCCTTGGAGCTTCCAGAACCCAAATCCCACATGTCAATCACTCAGTGCAGGGTAATGTTGATAACAGCTGTCGCTGGTTGAGTGTTTACTATGTGCTGGGCTTTCTGTTAAAGATGTTTCCTGCCTTATCTCGCCTCATCCTCTGACTCCACGGGAGGTAAGAACCAACATCATACCCATTTAACAGGGGAGGAAACTGAGCCCAGGGTGGTGGGGGGACTTGCTCTAGGGACACAGTGGCAAGTGTTTCTACTGGAAGCTGTCTGACCCCACAGACCTGGCTTAAGCAAGCCACCCCTTGCTGCATGGACGTGACATGCGTAGCACGTAACAAATGCTCCACAAATAAGAACTTTCTATTATTGTCCTACTATTATCATCAGGGGAGAGAACAAGGTCTGTTGGGTGATCTAAGAGGGGTTTCCTTAGGCTGGACCCCCTATAAAGCAGGGTGTGTGGGCTCAGTCACTCAGTCAAGTCCAGCTCTTTGCAACCCCGTGAACTGTAGCCCCCAGGCTCCTCTGTCCATGGGATTTTCCAGGCAAGGATATGGGAGTGGGTTGCCATAAAACAGGAAACTCCCATTTTCCTGGAGAAAGAGAGTGAGGGTGCAGAGCAAGCCTTGGGCTGCCGGGAGTGGGGGTTGGGACGGCAAGGAGGTGTGCAGGGAGCCCAGGATCCGGACCCAGGGGCCTTGAGGAACCCGAGAGATGCTGGAGGGAGCCAGTGCCTGCAGGTGTCACGGCGGGCCCGGGTTGGGCAGGGCGGGAGAGGGCCGGCCGTGCACTAGCTGAGCTGGCCACTGCTCTATGGCCCCGCTGACACCACCCTGTGGTAATGAGACGGATCCAATTTGTACCCAGGGCCCCGCCGGGAGCAGCTGCTGCGGCAGGGTTTGAAGTAATTTAATTGGACACATTTGCCACACGGCTCCCCTCATGGAGCGCCTCACGCCAGAACCCCTCGAGGCCTCCCACACCCCATGCCACCCCCCACCCCAGCTGGAAGCAGGGTGCACACTTCGCCAGCCGGCTCTGTGAGACCCCCACCTGCTAGGAGGGACCCCTTGGCACCTCTCGTCTCTCACTCTGGGGGCTCCTGAGCGCTCGGGAGCCACGGGGCTGGCGGGGGTTCTACAGGTGCAAAGTTCTCCCCTTTTGCCGAGGCAACCAGCACCTCTGGCCCACCTCCTCTGATGGGCAGAAAGGGTCATCCTTTTTCTCCCCCGGTCAGCTGGAGAACCCCAGCTCCCTCCGCCCCAGGAAGGGCATCGGAAGAGGAGGGCCATTACCAAGATTCGGGGGGGCAGTTCTCCTTTGAGAGCTCTGGGAAGGGGTGCATACACACACACACATCGAGTTGGAGAAACACGTATACACACCCAGTTACACACACACACACATTGACAAACTCACAGTTTGTCCTGGACCTCCCTGTATCTGTACACACCAAAGCTCCAACCCTCCCCCCCATCCCCCTGAACATCCCTGCTGTGCACGCCGAACAGCCAGGTGAGGCCCTGCTCCCAGCAGATGGAGGCCTTGGAGGCAGCCAAGCTGGCAGGTGGGAGGGTGTGGCAGGGGGCAGGCAGGGCCCCTGGGGGGCACAGGCTCCGCCTGGCTGGGTACAGGGCCAGGGGAGCGGCCCTCCCCCAACGCTCTCTGTCACAGCTCCCCACGCACCTTGACACACCTCGCTACAAATCCACTCATTAGCTCCTGTTTACAGCGGGCACGGCGCTTGGATGAGCTATTAGGGCTGTCCAGCTGCTACCCGCACGCACCCAGGTACACACACAGCCCGGCACTTCTGCCCACTGGCCCTGCCCTCCCTTTCCTGGGTGCTGGGGCCCCACACCCGCAGTCACTCCGATCATCAGTTCCCCAAACCTCCCAGCTCACCGTTCCAGTCAGCTCCCAGCTCAGCCCCGCAGGCGATACACTTCTGCCAAGAGACCCCTCCAGGCAGATGCTGCAGAGCCTCCCGGGGCAGGCCCGTCGCGCCAGCCCACCTTCCAACCAGCTGGGTCCAGAGTTCCAGGCACAGGCTCTGGGAGCCATCCAGCCCCTTCCACAGGTCCCATTTTGTCTGCCAACTCTGTTCCAACCCTTGGGGAATTCTGCTGGGTGAGACGAAGCCCTGCCCCCTAGACATCAGCTGGACTGGGCCCAGCAAGGCTGCCCCCGGTGCCCGGAAGGTCAGGGACGTCCGTATCCGTGGAACTGGCACGTCCACCTGGTACCACTGGCTGGGGTGCCCTGGCAAGGCGGGCGGGCACCCAGGCTGGGGCTGGCACAGGCTGGCTCCGGCATCAGGCCAGACCAGTGACCGCCCCAACAGACAATGCTGACCTGACGGGTGGCATGTGCCACCTGCTGGGCATGCCCAGGGGACAGGGTGCTGGCTCCATGCACGGCTGCTCGAGCCCACCCGAGAGACCTGGGCGCCTTTGGGGAGACTGTGCGGCCGACTCCTCTTCCAGCCCAGAGTCCTCTGCTCAGGACTGGGCCTCCCGCCCCTACCCCCAGCTGCGACACCCTCCTCGAGGCCCCCCTCACCACGCCTCTATCTGCTGTTCTGGGCCTCACTCCCCTGGGGGAAGCAGCTATTGAAAATGGTCCAGCGGATTCAATAAGAATTCAAAGTCCCTGAGAGAATGGGGGTGGGGGGCTGGGAGGGGGAGGAGGAGGGGGAAGGGGGGACTACCCACTCCTCCTCTGCCTGTCCTTTGGGCAGGCCGGAGCCGGCGAGAAGGGGACAGTCTTCTTGTCACCAATTGTCACCCCACGCTGCCCTAACTGTCCCTTGGGCCTGAGTTTGGGGTCAGCCGGGCCCTAGCTGCCCAGGACCTGTCTTTGTCCACCTGACGCCCACCTGTTCTTCTGCCTTCCAGTTGTCCCTCACCTGTCACCTGCTGGCCTGTGGGTTCCCACGCCGGTCCAGCCTGCTCGAGCCCTTCTTCCTGAACCAGGAGGGACTGTGAGGTTCTCTTCCCCTCCACCATCCCCTGGTTCTGAGCCCCGCAGCCTGTTAGTCAAGCTGTCCCCACAATGCCACTGAACAGAGTGACCCAAGGCCAAGGTTGCGGGGGGGGGGGGTTCCTGGGGGCGCTGGCTACCTTGACCCAAGCCCCACAGAAGTTACACGTCCAGCCCTGCCTTTCAGACCGGCCATGGCCCATCGGGAGGTCCTGTGATCTTCAGCTCAAGACTCTGACTCAAGCCTGGGAGGCAGGCCTGAGAGGTCTGGGCCAGTGCAGGTGGGGTGGGTGGGAGGTGGGAGGGGAGAGTTTGTCCGTGAAGTGGTCAGACGGTCAGGCCTCCCTGGGCTGTCCCACATCCCAGCCCCCGTCCCTAACCTTGATGGCCCTCACAGTGTACAGCCCCGATCTGCCCTTTAGGCCAGGCCCTGATTCTTGTCCCACACACCAGCCAGCAGCCTCTGCCCCTCACTTGTGCCCAGGGGTGGAGGGGTTGGTCTTGTGGTTGAGAGAGAAGACCTGCTATGCCAAGGCCCCCTGGCCCGTGGGGTGTCCCCCACACTCCTTAGGAATGACGTACCCGGCAGAGCTGCTGTGGGGGGGGGGGGGGGGAGCAGAGTCTGCCAGCAGGTGGACAGATGGAGGAGGCTTTAAGTACTACTATCCCCAAGGACAAGTTCAGAGACGGCTGGGGCCAGGGCTGGTGGCCCTCAGGACCTGAACTCTCTCCCAGAGCAACCGCACCAGCCCAGGCTTTCCTTCTCTGGCCTTGTTCACTCGCTCACCGCAAGGTCATCTCTCCCTGCCTCCCTCTCTGCTGCCGTCCTGCCTGCCCACTGCAACGCTGACCCCTGTGGGCCGGCCGAGGCCCTGCCCTGCCAGGGGACAGGGACACAGAGCGGCCAGGCCAGTCCAGCTTCGGGATGAACAGAAGATGGAGTCTGTGGGCCGGGAGAGGGCTGCCTGTCTACGGGAGGGTGGAGGATAGGAGGATAGCTTTCAGGGGGGAGGCGGGGCAGACTTTGGAGCAGGAGTGACGGAGGTGTGGGGTGGGGGGCTGGTCTTCCTTCTTCACTAGGCTCGGGCTTTGCCCCACAGTCCGTTGCTTCGGCCAAGGAAGAGAATTCAGATCTGGAAGAGAAGGGCCTGGGGGCCAGGGGCCCACATAGAGCTTGCCTGTCCCCTGTTGGGGTAAGGGTCTTAGCAGTAGGCTGAGCCCTGTGGACCTGCAGCAGAGGGCATGGTTTACAGGAGAGAGTACCACGGGGACCTTCTGGAACCAGCCTACAGCATGGGGGAGCAGAAGACAGGAGACGAAGATCTTGTTTTGAAAGGATTGGGCCGCAGGTGTTCCAGGCAGTGGGATGAAGTGATGAGGATGTAAAAGGTCCACTGGCCTTTGGGGGACCAGAGGAATGGGCCTGAATCTCACAGGAATTCATTGGCATATCTTATTTCCACCCAGTGCCAGCCTTGAGGGACACACTCCCTGCCTGGGGGAGCAGAGTCTGGGGAGCCTGGGGTGAGCTGGGGAAGGGGGAAAGCCTGGCCTGGAGCTGTAGGGATGAGAGGAGGTGGGCAGGGATGCCAGGGGGCGCAGAGTCCAGACAGGTCCCTGGCTCCTCAGAGATCCCCAGAGATCTAGGATCAAAAGCAAATTCTGCCCTCTGCCACCTATTTCTGACCCCATCCAGCCTACTGCCCACCTCAGACAGAAGTAAACCTGGTCATAAGTAATGCCAGGCTGTTTCCACCAGAACTGTCCCTGCCAGAGGACTGGTGAGTCCTGCAACTGGAGTGGGCAAGACAGGTCTCTGGCCAAGACAAGGCGGCCCATTCAAGGGGGAGAAGGAAAAGTCTAGGGGCTGCCAGCAGGCCAGGGGGCAGCACTGGGTTCCAGGCCCTCTGCCCAGAAGATGCCAAGCACATCAAGTTGGCCTCGGAGGAGAGGGCAGAGGTGCTTGGGGTTGTGGTGATGTCATGGTGCCCAGGCGTGGGAGGAAAGAGGAGGGAAGGAGAAGGACAAGGGCAGGGCCCAGGCCACTGGCCTAACAGGAGGCTGCTAGCCTGGCAGGGGGAGGGGAGTGTTCTCACTGCATCCCCCTTCCATTTTCACACCCCAGAGCTGGTCTCTGCACTGAGCTATTGGCTTCTGAGAGGACGATCCAAGCAAGAGAACGCCTCTGTCCTTGGTCCCAGTGTTGGAAGCTGGCAGCCCACTTGGTGGAAGATGCCAGGGTGGGGGATCTGGGCCCCGAGAGATGAAGGAAGGGGTCTCCAAAGGCAATGTCCTTTCAGTCGTCACCTAGAGGACATTCACAGGTGGCCATGAGGCTGCAGAGTGGGAGACTGAGTCCTCTTTCACGCATATACGCAAGTGCAGAATGAGTACAATGCCTGGCACCCAGGAGGTCCTCCTGGGTGGGCTCAAGCTGCTATGACTTGAGGAGGGTGAGGACAGACGCGGGTACAGGCTAAGCCTGCCCCTAGAGGGAAAGAGCAAATGTGGGGCTGGGGCATGAGCAGGTAAAGCTGGCACCACAGGAGTGCCCTCAAAAGCCTTGGGGCTCTAGGCCCCTTCTGAAGGGCCTCAGAGCTGTCCCTCCCGCCACCCAGGGCCCCCAGACCCCGGAGGTTAGCATCAGTAAGCCTAGAGGCTCTTGGTCTGGGAGCAAGTCCTCCGGCTTGGGTGTTGTGCTTTCAGCATCAGAGAGAAACCCAGAAGCAGAGACCCTGCTGCTAGGACTGGCAGACTGGGGGTGCTGGGTCTGGGGTGGGGCACCCCAGGTGGGAGTTGAGACTGAGCCTGGGCAGGAGTGGCAGGGGACCTGCCTACAGGTGGGCACTGTGTGAGGAGGCGTCATCAGGAGCCAAGGAGGAAATGGCAGAGCAATTTCCCGAGAAAGGTGGAAAGATTCCTGCTTCCAGGATGCCTAGCAGACGTGGGCTTTCAGGCCACTCCCCGGCTTGGGCTCCGCAGAAATGCAAAGGAGCATGGCCCCTCCCCCTCCCACCCCCGACAGGACAGGAGTGAGTTTGGGGTTCTTTGCTTCCCCCCTCCCCAAGGCCAGGAGAACATTCCCCTGGCACCCCTATTCTCACCAATCTCTGCTCTCTTTCCCTTCAGGTACCCCTGCCTCCCGTTTCATCGTTCCCGGGGCTCACCGCCCTCCAGAAGCCCCCCTCCCCTGCGGCTGCACCAGATTTCCACCTGCCCCCTGGCACTCTCTCGGTTCACAGTTGTCACGGCCGATGTCACTCCGCTTCCCGGTGCCCACAACCTTGGCCGAAAGCTGCCCGGGATCCCAGTCCCGGGGTCCCCTAGCACAGTGCTAGGGGACCCAGGGGTGCTTCTGAGGGCACTGCGGGGGCGTTAGCTCCCCTCTCCGCCACACACACGTTGTCCTTGGGCTGCGGGGGGTGGGGGGGGAGGTCCTTGTGGGGACACTGCGAAGCCGGCGCCGGGCATCAAGCTTGGCAGTGCCCGGACTGCCTGCGGGCGGCCGGGGTCCGAGCTGCTGCCGCTCCAGCCCGCGCCCCCGGGGCTGGGGTGACCCTGGGTGAGGGGAGTCCGTGCGGCTCGGTTGGACAGCAGCTCCCGGCTGGGGCTCCGAGACGGCGCCCGGCGCTGCCGCCGTCCTGCCCGCCGGTGCGGGGCGCCCCAGACCGCGCGGGGCCGCGCTTACCTGGGCTGGCCGCCTCCGGGTCCCGGTACATGGTCCCCTCGTCGCCGGCTCCCTCCGGGCTCTTCAGAGCCGCCCGCGGCCGCGCGTTGCTCCGCCGCCGCTGCAGGGCATGGGGCCGGGCGACCCCCGGGGGCGGGTCCGAGGGCGGGGGCCGTGCGGGCTGCACCGAGCCGCGGAGCCGGGGAGCGGGGGCCGCCCGCCAGCCCTCCCGCCCGCCCGCCGAGCACGCTGCCGCCGCCGCCGCCGCCGAGCCGCGCCGAGCCTCCTCCCTCCGGCCTGCGCGCCGCGTGTGCGCGCCGGAGCGTGTGTGAGTGTGTACGAGGCGGTGTGTATGTGTGTGTGTGAGCGCGTGTGTGAGCGCGCCCGGGACACCGCCGGCGCCGCCCGCCCGCCGCCAGCGCCGCGGCCACCGCCACCGCCTGGCGTCCGCCAGTGCCCGCTGCCGGCCGCGAGCCGTACTGCAGCCCGCGCCCGCCGCCGCCCGGAGCCGCCCCGAGGGCACTGCCGCCGCCCCGCGCCCCGCCCGCCCGCAGCCCCCGCGGGGAGGGCACGGAGCCCGCCGGCGGGGCTCTTCCGGCCTGCGGGTCCCACCGCACTGGGCGCCCCAGCCGGCCGGTGCGCCGCGGATGGCAGCGGCTTCGAACCCGGCAGGGCGGCGAGGCCGGCCACCTCCTCCGAGGTGCCCTTTGACTCCGTTCCAAAAGGCGAGCAGATCCGCTCCGCGTTTTCCACTCGGTGGCGGCTGAAGGGCGTCAGCTCGGGGCTCGACAGAGCGGCGGTCCCGGGAAGGGAAGCTGGTGTGTGCAAAAACCAGGAGTGGATTTTTGCCAGTGCTGAGCTGGGTCCACCACCCTGGCCATGCCCACAGCTTGCGCACAGCTGGAACCGAAATATCTAACATCTCGACCCTCAGCGAGGGACTAGGCCTAGTGACCCTCCCCACTTAACCCAGCCACGCAGTAGAAGAAAACAGACATCTCAACCTCTGTCCCTGCTTCCCTCTCACCATTCCACTGCCCTCTTGCTTTCCTTGGCCCCAGCCCTTCAGTGAGTAAGAAGGAAGGGCCTCCTTCCCCTCCCAACCCTGGGGCTCACTTGGCCTTCTCTGCCTCTATCAGCTCAACACAGTCCAAGTCAGGCGAACCCTAATTCTCCTCTCTCCACAGAATTGGAACTGTTTGATTCTGGGGCAGGGAGGAGAAGGGGCCATCTCCCAAGGCTTGTCAAAGCCTGGAACCGAACCATTGCTGGATTCAGGTCCAGAAAACTACCTACACACCTAATCAATGACACCACCTCCTCCACAGCACTCCCTGCCCCCAACACACACACACACACACACACACACACACACACACGCAGGCACTCAAATACACTCCTACACAAGGAGGTACAGACACCAAAGCGTCAAACAATACAGGGCCTGCCCCTACCCTGAACTGAAGGGATAAGCAGGAGGGCATTATCCTGGGGACTGCTGCAGCATCGACCCCTCCCCTCCACTGAGAATGCAGTCAGCAGGGAAACCAGGCTTTCCAGAGTCAAGGATTCCTACTGTCACCTCGAGAAATGGACTTTATACTGCATGGCTCACACCCAGCCACACCTCCACCTTCCCACAGAGCAGCAGGCAGCCGGCACCCCAGGGACAAGCCTCCATCTCAAGTCTCCCCCAGCACACTCACTCACACACACACCATCTCCATGAACTCACATGGAGCCTATAACACACACACATACATTCACCTCCACCCACAGTTTTTCTGGTTGAGAAACAGACAAGGAAATTCCCCCAAGCAAACCTCCATGAAGATTGTTCCGGTAGAGAACAGATTTCCTTGGATTGAATGTTCTAATTAAAAATGGAAGGGGAAAAAAAAAGGCATCTGTAGGTTCTAGCCCATAATTCCTCAGTGGCCAGAAATCTCAGGTCCTCCACCCCTGTCAATGGCCATTGTGTTTCACACACTCTGCAGCCAGTCACATCCACGGCCAAAAATTCAGGTACTCTCCACACACCCCTTTTTCGCACAACCCAGAAAACCAAGCCAACAGGCTGGGATTCCAGGGTCTCTAGGCTTGGCTTATTCCCACCCCCACCCCCAGCGGCCTCTCTCACTGCCCTGTGTTAGTCGCTCAGTCAGGTCCGACTCTGCGACCCCAGGGACTGTAGCCCCCCAGGCTCCTCTGTGCATGAAATTCTCCAGGCAAGAATACTAGAGTGGGTAGCCATTCTCTTCTCCCGGGGACCTTCCTGACCCAGGGATTGAACCCAGGTCTCCTGCCTTGCAGGCAGACTCTTTACTGTCTGAGCTACTAGGGAAGCCCAGTGCCCTGATGAAGAGCAAACAGTGCACCCCCCTCACACCCACCCTTTCCACCCCTTTGCCCCCACCCCTGTCATGAATGGATACTGCGCAAAAAAACTCCCGGTTCAGGAACCTCCCGAATCCATCAACCGGAGAATCCAGAAAGGGTACTGCAGAATTCATCACTGTGACTCACTAGGTCTTTATAAGCATCTAGAATCATGGAGTGTTTCAAAGTTGGTGGAAAGGACCTCTGAGAGATGACCCAGGCCACCTCTCAGGTGACAGATGGTGGAAATGAGGTTTCAAGGGGAAGCTAGAGGCCCAGAGCTAAAGCCCAGGGAGCTGGTGAGAGAACCAGGAGTAGAACTCTTGGTCCTGACTCCCAGCCTTGTGCCAACCACTGTGAGATTTGTGAGAAGATCCAGTGCTTGCTCCCACCCAAGAGCTTATAGCTTATCCCTTACAAAACTAAAAACTTCAATCTCATTCCCTGTTAGCAGGCATTAGACAACCATTGTTCCATAATGTCAGAGCTGGACAGTCCCTCGGACATACTGAATAAACCCCATGAGATATCATTGTGGAATCTAAGGCTCGGGGGCACTGGAAACCTCAGGTGGGTCTTTATTTCCTGCTTGACACAGGAAAAGCTCTAAGGACACTCTTTCACTGGGCCTCACTCACTCTGTCTAGGGGATGCAGAGTCATCGGAAAGAGGAAAGAATATAGATTTATGTGGCTCTGCCATTCATGGCTGCGTGACCTTGGGCAGACTACTTGACACCTCTGGGCCTCAGATTCCTCATCTGTACAATGGAGAGAATAATGCCCACTTCCTTCGACTATTATAAAGATTAAATGAGATGGTACAATTAAAGCACATAAAATGATACTGAGAGCCTAGTACTTAGTCTTGATTGATTCTGAATGCCATTATCATTTGTTTATCCTAAACAGGGATACCACATACTCCCCTTTCCCATGCTTTGCCTGTCAGGGAAGTTCTTCCAGATGTCTAACCTTGAACCATTCTCCTGCTTGTGAAGGCTACCCTCTCTTGCTGGAGCATCACTGAAAGTTAAGCCAACTGTGAGTGCCTGTCTTCTGAGCACTCCCTGAGGACTGGGCACAAGCAAGAAATGAAGCCTGGGGGAGCGAGCAGTTTCTCTGAGAAAGGAGATCAGAGGGTGTGAATCACCCCTGTTCTGCCTGGTCCCTGGCAGGTGGTGAGGGTCTGGGAATTTTGCCTCTCCCCTTCCCATCTCTCTCGCATTCTCTGATGCTCCTGGCCCCTGTGTCCTGGGTTCCATGACGTGGCAGGAAATGCTGGCAGCACTAGGTTCTCCAAGGACTGGTGCAGTGCTTGCTGCGGACCCCTCAGGCCTGTTTCTGATACGGTGCTGTCATCAGAGCCCAGGTGTCTTGGGTCGGCTTCGGGAGGGACGGGGAGCAGGGAGGGACGTTCTGTCCCCGCAGGAGCAGATGCCAGGCCTGCACTCTCCTAAACAGGGCCCCTGAGGCCGCCTGGCTCTGTTGCTAGGTCACGGCTGGAGGCAGGGCTCCTGGGTTCCCCTGGTCTCCACCTGGCCTGGTCTCCAATGCTGCTGTCTCCCCACAGCTCCCGTCCCCCCCTACCCCACCCTTCTGGCCATAGGCTGAATTATTAATAAAATGCTGAGGAAGCCGTTTGTGCAGCTCACGTGACAGAACAAACACACCTCTCTCATCACCACCATCCATGTAGCAAGAGGCTCAGGCTGAGCACCACTCCCGATTCAGGAGGGGCAGGCTCTGAGAGGCAGCTGTGCAGGGCAATGGCAGAGCCTGCCAATGTGCCAGGCCCGGAGTGACTTGTTCTGCCACCTTGTCCCCCATCCCTGCAGATACACCCTCCCCAGGCTTCCCTTTCCTCATCTACAGAACACAGAAGTCTGGAGAAGGTATCACATTAACAGATGCCATCTCCCCACAAACGACGCAACGGCAAACTTCTAGAAGGTAGCTGCAGCCCTCTCTCTGCCCACCTCATCACAGTGGAGACCCCAAGCTTGTCTACCCAGGGCCCACACTTGTCAGTCTTCTGCTGGGTCCTCCTTTGGATACCTCATACTAAAGAGGCAGGGTCTGGCCTGCAGCATCCCAGGAAGAATCCAAGACTCAAATTCTGGTCCTGCCTCTGCCACGATCTAGCTGTTTGGCCTTGGCCAGTTACTTGACACATCTGGGTCTCAGTTTTCTCATCCATAAAATAGGGCTAATAGTTGTACCACATAGGTCAGTGAGAATACACTTGGGAGATGGCAAGGCAAGGCTAGGTGACTTTCCTGCTTCCCTGGGGGTGACCCCAAGTACCAAAGACACTACTCCAAGCTGACCTCCGAGAGCCCTGGGCCCGCATTCCACGTCCTTGGGTCATGTCATAGGGTCAGAAACTCTCTTTGCAGAAACCTCTTCCCCATTCCCAACCCCACCCACATCCTTTCTCCCTGTAACCTCCTCCGTATCCAGATTCTGGCTCTGGATCTCTCTCCCTGGTCATTTTGACACCCTTGAGGGTTGGTTCAGCCACTCAAATCACTCATCACCCCAAAAGATGAAAGCTACTGCCCTTTGTCCTTGCCAGTCCCTGCCTGCCACAGCTTTAGTCAGAATCTTGGCCTTTGGCCTCTGTTTTGAGACACCCCTACCCCAGTCTCAGACAACTCTGGGCCCCTGAGACAGAACCACAGGGGACTAGTGAGATGCACTCTGGCAGCACCTTGGCTTGCCAATTACAAGCTGAGTGAGCCGAGGTAAGTGATTTGATCCTTCTGAGCCTCAGTTTACCAGTCTGTACCACAAGGATGTTGATTTTTAGTCTTGATTTGGCCTTGGACTCCTTTGGGAATCTAATGAACTCCATGGACCTCTCTTCTCTAGGAAAACGCATATTCAAATACAGACACAACATTCTGTCCATAAGTGGGGGGGAGAGGGTCCTACAGGTTCCAAATAAACATCCCTGAGCCAGAGGTTTATAAGGTGGCTTCCAGCTCTGACAGTCTGAGCCCAGTTCTCTGCCCAACTCACCCTACCCAGCAGGGATTCCTGGGTCATGCTGGGGGTGGGCAGTGGCCTAGCCCCACCCTTTCTCCCTCCGGCCTCAGTGGCCCCCTCCCCCCACCACTCGGTGTGGCTGGAGCTAGTTTGCTGGCAGCTCAGACTTAACATTTCAGTATCTCCTGTAGTCTACTGAACAGGCTCCACCTGCCTTTCAAGGTATTTAAAGGTTCTTTGACCAAATGCTTTTTGATCCTCCGCTGATGGGAACCAGGCAGCAGCTCTTTCACCAACGGCCTCCCTCCCCCCACATATTAGTGACTAAGAGTTCTTTTGATATTGCAGAATCCTTCTGTGGTTTGTTCAAAGCCCTGGCCCTTGCGGCCACCTCCCCCAGAGACCCAAGCCGGTCAGCTCCAGCCGCCACCGCCCACCCCCAGCGGTGGCCTAGTTAATGGGGCTTCTCAGCGATGGACGGCTCGGCCTGCAGTGGCGGGACCCCAGTCCCCGAGCCCAGCTGGTAGAAGGTCCAGTTCAGTCAAGCCCCGCTCCCCGCAGGCAGCCCCCCACCTCCCGCCCCTCGCCTGATCCAGAGAGGATGGGATAGGAGCAAATATCCCCCAGACTCCGGTGGAACACGCCTCTTCTTCCCTCTCTAATGAGGCTGCATAGACGGGCATGCGGCCCACGGGATTAACCTGTTTCCAGGGTCCAGTAAAAGATCCCTTAGTCTGAGAAGGGGAAAACGAGGCTTTCAAAAGTCTGGGGTACAGGTCTCAGTCTGTGAGGGGACAGGAGCCGGCAGCCATCGACTCAAGACCTTCGCCCCCTCAGCAAGCCCCCAGCACAGCCCGTGCACTCGCCCCTCAGCGCTCCCGTTCCTCCAGGGCGGCGCAGAAGGCGCGCCTCGGGTGGGCCCCTGCGGCAAAATCCGCAGGGGGCGGGGGACGAGGCACGGGGGTCGAGGCCACCAGCCCCCCGCGACGGGCGCCCCCACCCAGCGCGGCTGTCCTTCTCGTCAACTTGGACGGACCCACCTACAGCGCCCGCAGCAGAGTCTGGGGCCGGGCGGGGGCCGAGGCGGGGACGCGCGTGCGCGGAGGGGGCGCCGCGGAGCCCGCGTGAGCTGGTGAATTACCGCGTACGGGAGAGGACGCGTCCACGTCCGCCCCAGAGGAGGAGGCGCCGCAGGCGCGGGGCCCCCCGCGGACTGAGTCCCCCCCTCATCCCCGCCCCCCATCTGGAGTTGAAGACTTTAGTCGGGGTAGGGTCTCCTTTCTCAGCAGGTGAAACGGTTATCCGCGCACAGAGAGCTGTGACTCTGCCCCAGTTCCACGAAACCCGACTCTGCGCTTGGGAGGGTCATGGGAGGGGCCCTAGCCCTCCGGGAGCTGGGCGAGTTCAGGTTGCCAGGCCCCCTTCCTCGCTAAATGCTCTGGGGGCTCCTGGGCTCCTTGGCCCGGCTAGACCGAGCGCCAGAATCCAATCCCAGCCCTGTAATAATCATAATAGCAGCAGCCACCATTTATTGAGCTCTGAGGGCTTGCCAGGCCCAAGTGCCAAGTGCATAACGCACATTATCCCTCTTAATAGTCGCAGCAGCCCGATGAAGGAAGTCCTGTTGTGATCCCCTCGGGAAGGTGAAGAAAAGGCTGAAGATCACAGGGGGTGTGGCTCGTCTGAGGTCACAAAGCCAGGAAGGGTGAGGGAGGGGGCAGTCCCCCCTGCCGAACCCCCCCCCCCCCCCCCCCCCCCCCCCCCCCCGGTTCTGAGCAGTTCTAGAACCCAAGCACTCCAATCTCTGGCTTGACTGCCTTTCACCTGGGAGCATTCCGGGGCCTGGGCAGGCACCAGGGTCCCTCTGGGCCGCCCCCACCCTACCTCTTGAGAAGTGAGGGGGAGAAGAAGGTGGGTAGCACTGGAAAAGAGGGAGAAGATAGGGGAACCACCCCCACCTCTCTGGAAACTTCTTTTCTTCCTGGATCCCCTGTCTTTTTGCTCCTCTCCCCCCACAACTGTGAGGGTTCTCCAAGACTCTGTCCTCAGTCCGATTTCTTTCTCACCCCACACTCTGTGTTGCATGAGCTCATCCACTCCCAGGGCCTCAGCTTTTGCTTTAGCCCAACTCCCAACTCTTGTCTCCAGGGCCCTGACCTCCCTCCCAAGCTGGCATCTGCCTTCCTAATGAAGCGTCTCCACCCCGGTGGAATGAACTCATCTTCTCCCTGGGAAGCAGTCCCTCCCTCCCAGGATCACGCCATACCTGTTAAGTCCTCATCACTCTCCCAGACTCCAGATGGGTGCCCCAGAGCCCCCCCTGCTCTGCCCCCACATCTAATGGGTTTCCAGATCCTTTAGAGTCTTCCTCTGTGGAGCCTGTCACACGTTCACTGCAAACTTGGCAGCTGCCTCCCTCAGTTAGACACTCTAACACTGGCCTCAACACACTCTGATCTCCGGCCCCAAGGACTTTGATGGCTCCCCACTGCCGGTGGAGTCAGGCATGAGCAACTTGGCCTGACCCAGAGTACCATCCCACCGCCACCACCACCAGTCAGAGGACCTTGCCCTTCTTGTCTTGCCCAGTGCCCTACCTTCAGCGAAAAAGTGTTCCTGAGTTTCTGCCAGGTGTCTCCACCCTTAAAGACCCATCTCAAATTCCACTTCCTCCAGGGAGCCATCCCTGATTCTCTCAGGTGATTCTCCTCCTCTGCAGGCCCGTGGTACTTCTTCATCACTACTCCGATGTATTTGTACATCTCTCTGCCCACCTCCCCCATCCATGCCATGGATTGGGAGCTCTCTAAAGGCAAGGATAGCCCCTTCCTATCCATCCTTATCTTCCTTTCTTCATTTTTTAAATTCATCCGTTCAGCAGACGTTGTGCTGCTAGGTGCTTGAGACTGCATATTCACAATCCCTCTCTGAGCTCATCCCTGGGGTAATTGGCATACAGTGGGACAAGTACACTAATGGAGGAATGCCCTGGGCAAGCGTGTCTCCAGGCTCCCGAATGCCAGGCCTTGGCCTGGACAGTATTCAGGAAAGTAAGCTTGAATAAGATCAAGCCCCCACTCCAGGACTGTTGATCTATAGAAACGGGATGACATGCACACAGATGCAGGTATGAACAAAGTGCTCTCAGACCACAGAGAACAGAACGGTGACTTTGCCCTGCGGAAATCCAGAAGCTTCTCAAATACCCAGTCTTTGCACCAAGTGGAGGCCTCTTACATCTTTGCTGGATTAGATTGGATGGGAGAAGAAAGGGGAAATAATAGAGACTGAAGAAGAAAAGGAAGGTTAGGGAAGGGAGGGCAATGACTGAGCATTTTCACAACATCTGCATGGAGTGGCCCTGCCACCCATCCCAGTGGGATGTCTCGTGGACAAATTAGATCATGGATGTGCGGCACTCTGAACTCTTGGGAAGAAATGAGCTATATATATATTTCGATGACATTTTTAGTCTGTCCCTGTTGGAAGGGCAAGTTCTTCTCTCCAGGAAGCCTCAGTTTCCCCCCCGGGAAAACCAGATGTACCCTCTGATAGCTCACACCTCTCTCTGGGCCTCAGTTTCCCCATTTGCAAGGTGAGGATGTGAGATGAGTGTGTTTCTTCCTCCAAGGAGCTGCTGCTGCCGGGGACAGCTGGGGCTGACCAGGAGACGCCCTCCATCATCCTGTCCGGCACACCCTGGGCTTTGCTCCGGAGTCCCCGTGATGACACAAAGGCCACTCCCTGTCCTGTTTGTCTTTCTGGCCAAACAAGGCTAGGCAGAAAGTGAGGCAAGTATGGACTTTTCCACCGGGGTCCGGAAGTTCTGTAAATTTAGAGGCATAGGCTTCAGCCTTCTGTTCTGAAAAAGCCCCTCTGGTGGGCGCCTCCCTGCCATCCCAGGTCCAAGGTCTGGAGTCCTCTGGGGAAACCCTAGCCTTCTCCAAACCCCCATGAGCTGCCTCCTTTATGGCCAGAAGTGTTGGGTACAAGATGCCCCAGCGAAAAGGGATGGAGGCTGGATCTGGAGGAGAGAAGCTGGTTCTAGAAACCTCCATTCCCCTGTGAAGTGTGACCCCATTCCCTGGGCTTGGCTGACTTGTTATCCCATCCAACCCTGTAAATCAGACATTTCAGCCATGTTCCTATCTCCTCTGTCTTCCTCACTTGCCACAGTGAGTTGGTGGCAAGACCCAGCCTTTCCCCCTTCCTGGCTACCTCCCCAGCTTGCCCCAGACTCCCCTCTCCCCACTGTTGCTCATCTACTACCCTGGCCAGGGTCCTCTTGCCTCTCACCAGCTTCTTCTCTGGGTCTCTTGCTCTGCCTCCAGCTAGCTCCCCTCCCACCCACCATCCATGAGCATCACAGCACAAATGTGACCATGTCACTCTTCAGCTCAAATCCCTTTCATGAATTCCCATTGCTCCTGGGGAAAAGCTCCCTCCCTGCTGGCAGGCTGGGCCCTTCCTGATCTAATGAGAGATGAAGTGTTCTTTGAAAAAGAAAAAAAAAAAAAAAGAAGAAGAAGAAGTGTTCTTTTAGAGGGTTCTGAGTAATGGATAGTGTGGGGGGCAGGGGGCAGGGCGCATTGCAGAGAAAGCAACAGGCAAATGCAAAGGTGGGAGACATGATGAGCCCTGTGGGGAAAAAGTCTGAAACCTGCCTGAAGTGGGTGTCCAGGGGGCATTAGACACTCCTCCAGTGTGCCAGCCCTCTCCTCCTGCTGAGTGGACCACAGTGACCAAACAGGGAGCCCCCTGAGGGGCTGGCATCTAGCAAGCAATCAGCAGTAAGCAGAGGAAGTAAATGTCATAGTATTAGGTGTGTTAGGGAAGAAAGAAAGGGTCTGGAGAAGTAAAGGTGATCTGGAATACTGGGGACGGACTGCAGTCTTAAGACAGGGTCATCAGGGACTTCCCTCATGGCCCAGTGGTAAAGAATCCACCCTGCGATACAGGGGACACGGGTTCAATCCCTGTCTGGGGAACTATTTTAAGATCCCACATGCTGTGGAGCAACTAAGTCCATGTGCCACAACTACTGACTCCGCGTGCCACAACAAAGAAACCCCATGTGATGCAACAAAGATCCTGAACACTGCAACTAAGACTCGAGGTGGCCAAATGAGTAAATAAATGTATGGAAAAAAAAAAAAGACAGGGTGGTCAGGCAGGCCTTGTTGACAAGGTGGCATCTGAGTAAAGACTTGAGGGAGGTGAGGAATTCAGGCCTGTGGCTGTCTCGGTAAGAGTGAACCAGGGATCACAAACAGCCAGTGCAATGGCCCTGGGGTGGGACGATGCCTGGAGGGTTCACCAGAGGCTTGTGGGGCTGGAGCAGAATGAATGAGGGAGAGAGGAATAGCAGAGGGGGGTCAGGAGAGGAAGCAGGAGTGCAAAGTGAGGGCCATCGTGAGAACTTTGGGAGATGGGAAGCTTCTGCAGAGTTGGATGAAGAAGGACGTGAGCTGACTTACATTGTAAAAGAATCACTCTGGCTGTGTGTCAAGGGAGTAGGGGCAGGGAGACCAGGAAGGAGGTTGTTGCAATAATCCGGGCAAGCAATGAGGCAGCTCAGATCAGGGTAGCTGCCATGGGGGTGAGGGTGTGAGTCGGGGGAAGTGATTGGATTCCAGATCTATTTTGAAGGCAGAACTAACGGGATTTCCTGATGGATTGGATGTGGGTTGTGACAAAAAGGGAACAGGCCCCATCACTCCCAAGGTTTTGGCCTGAGCAGTTGGAAGGAGAGGCTTGCCATCCGCCGGAATGAGAAATCTGTGTTATAGCAAACCCTCTTTCTCAGCCTTTTAAAAATTACCATCCACCCCAAGAAGCCTTGTAGACTCTTCCCCTATAATCATCCCCTCCGAACGAAATTGTAATTCCATAGCTGTGATGTATATATGTTTATGTACTTTGACCCTTTGGAGAGTCACAAACCACTTCAATATTTAAGAGTTTTTGTTCCTCCCCCAAACCAATTTCCCCCTCCTTGGGGGAGATGGTGCCCCCATGGAGAATGCATGTGTTAGAGCAAGTTGGGTGACCCTAACCCTAACTGCAAAGTCTGGGAGAAGAGAAAAAACCAGCAGAGGAGACCAAGGAGGCATATCCAGAGAAGCTGGAAAAAAAACAGGGGAGCACAACAGCTGGGGGGTGGGGGGCTGCCCAACTGTCCAGTGCTGTGGGGAGGGCCAGTGTGGCCACACCCAGCTGGCTCCTGGGTTTAGCCACACAGAGGCCATCGGACAGGAGCACTTCCTATGCAGTGACGGGTGGGGAGGCCAGGCCGGGGTGATTTTGAGAGAAGCAGGAGGAGAGACATGGGTGACAATGGATTCAATCAACTCTGAGCAGTTCCCTTGGAGAGGGGAGTAGGGGAATGGCGGTAGCTGGGGTGGGGTTGGGGGGCAGTGGTGGTCCGGGGAGTAGGATCAGGATGGCAGGAAAACAGTTTGTTCATCGATGGCTGGCAAGGATCTGATGGAGAGGGTGAAGCTGATGATGCGACGGGGGGCGGAGGACGAGCTTGCGGCGTGGGGAGGCTTGCTGGAGTGGTGTCCTTGAGCGGAGCAGAGCTTGGGCTCCGAGTGGCGCATGGAGCGTGGGTAGTCGAGTCTCCTAGGACGAGGCAGGGCGAGTGGGTGCAGATGCTGGCGGGGGTGGCTGTGCCCCTGCGAATCTGGAAGCACTTCTGAGAGGCTGGAGTGTCTTGGGGGGAGTGGGAAGCAAGGTCACAGCTGAGAGTGAGGGTGGGGGAGGCGGGGGTGGGTGTGAGGAGAGGAGATCGTGAGAAATAGTGTCCCCCCCCCCCCCCCCCCCGCCCCACAGGCACACACGGGCCGGGAGTGGGGGGTGGCAGATGTGAAAGTAGCAGTAAGGCTTCCTGCCCCACCCCGGGCTCAGGTCAGCCTTCCACCCCCTCAGCTTTCCCAGGCCTCCCCTCAAGCCCCGGGATTTGAGGTTTTCTGCTGTTTCCTTCAGGAGAGGGTCTCTTCTTTAGCATTCTCCTTACCAGCAAGGGCTGTGCAGTCAGGCAGCCAGCGTTTGAATTCTCTTCCCTGACTCACTTGCTGGGTAAACCTGGACAAACATTTTAGTGTCCCCATGCCTCAGTCTTCTCATCTGTGGATTGGGGGCAATGGTAAGAGTTGAGCAGGGCTCAGTGCATGAAAGGTGAAGGCCTGGTGAGTGAGGGGAGGGGAGTTTGCTCTAGGACCCTACAGCCCAGGAGTGGGGAGAAGAGGGCTGGTGTGGGATCTGTGTCCCCTGCTCACAGAGGGTTCGGGCCCATCGCCCTGCCCAGCTCCCACCGTGTGATCTGAGGGTCCTGACCTAACTCTCGGGTGGGCAGCAGTCAACTGGAGACAACCTCCTCCCCCCAGCATAACCCAGGACAGTCCCTAACTCAGCCCTCGGCCAGGGCCACGGTGGCCACTCCCGGGCGCCTCTTCCTCTGGCCTGGCCCCACCCTCAGGACTTCCTGCCCAGCCAGGCCCTTCCTGTTTTTCCTCCCTGGCCCCTGGAGGCCATTTCATCTAAAGAAACTTTCTTCAAGAACGTTACTTTCTCTTTCCAGAGCCCAGAACTTTCTAGACTTAGCAGACTCCCAGATGTGGACCTTCAAGATCCCTGGAAAATAATCCACTGGCTAGTCCCTCCACTGAGGCCGTGATGTGGGGGGGAAGGGATCTGCTGAAGGGGTGTGTGTGTGTGTGTGTGTGTGGAGGGAGAGGATAGAAGGATTCATGGGGGCAACACACCAGGGAAAAGACTTCGGGATGGGAGCTGCCCTCCCTAGGCTGGGGCTCACAGCCCTGCCACTGGGACCCACTCTGCCCAACCGGGGCCTCTTGGCTCCTGGACTTTCACTCATCCCTCCACCCGCTTGCAACCTGGAGGTAGACACCTTCACGGAGGCTTGCAGGTAGCAAGAGCGAATGGCCAGAATGGGCTGTGTAGTCTATTAGTAGCCGCAACGTTCCTTACATTCCCAAATGCCTGGTGGGGAGGGAGCTGCTAAGTGCAGGTGGTGGTAAGGCTGGAGTGGAAGTGGGGGGCCCATGAAGTGCTTAGCTAGCTCTGCCCCTCACCCCTCTAATGAGCCAGGAAGCGTCCACCATCAGCTTCGCTCTCAGGCCAGGCTGATGCCTGGCTCCTCTGATCACCGTGTGTCCTGCAAGCAGGCAGCCTAATACAGTCTAGGCTCCTGAGAGCCTCGCAGACTGGCTCCTGCCTCTTTCCCATCCCTTGTGTCCAGCCTGACCCTCGGTTCATACTTAGGGTACCCCAGAGAGTAAGGGTCAGTGCCCGCAGGCAAGGCCATGGCACAAGGTCAGGAACAGCTCCTGGAGCTGGAGGCCTTCAGTCATCACTCAGCAATGTCCTCCCCGTGCCGTGGGAAGGGACCAAACAGAAGAGCATGGCACCTGCTTAAGGGGCACTGCCATTCTTCCTGGGACCCTGGCTACTTTCCTGTACCGCAGCCAGATTCCCCCGCTTCCCTCCGGGGGACTTGAGGGTTAAAGATGTCAAGCCACAGTAGTGTGGTACACGGTGATGATGACTTTTCCCTTTTATTGAGGGTGTGCCATGTGTCAGGGTGCTGGGAACACAGCCATGAATGAGGCCAAGTCTATCCTTGTGGGGCTCTTGTTATGGCATTAAATCCTTATAGTGGTGGTCAGTGTTATTATCCCCAGCTTGCATGGGGATGGAGAAACTGAGGCTCAGAGAGACCAGGGAGTGAAGCGAGGCCCCATAGCCAGTGAATGGCAAGAGCTGGCATTCCAGCCCAGATCAGTCAGCCTCCAGCCGCAGCCCAGCCTCTTAACCACTGATATACCAGGAGAGCTTGGACCAGAGGACAGAAGGAGTGCATTGGCCACTCATTGGGGTCTGGGCTTTGAGACAGTCTTCTCCTCCCGAGGCCTCAGCTCCCATATCCATAGGTGATTCAGAAGGTTCCTTCCAGCATTTCTTTAATTCTGGAATTTTGAAAGATCTGGAAGTCTGGCTTCCTAGAAAATCAAGGCAGGAATGCTTTTTCTCGCTGTCATTCACCTCAGTTGGTGGGACAGGAACCCAACCCACCTATGGACAAACCTTTTCAGCATAGGTAGGCATAGAAGCCGTGGTCAGACTTGGACTCTGGCCCCGTAGCAGTCTGGCCTGGCTGTGTCACAGTCCTCAAGGGAACCCTGTTTTCCATCCCCACCGCTGGTCCCCGCCCGGGACTGGACTCCGAAGGCCCAAAGTCTAGTCCTGACTCTGCCTCATTTAACCTGCTATGTTACCTTGGAGAAGCCCAGGCCCCTCTGGGCCTGTTTTCCTATTTATTGATGTTTGTATGCTCAGCTGTGTCTGACTCTTTGCGACCCCATAGACTATAGCCCACCAGGCTCCTCTGTCCGTGGAATTTTCCAGGCAAGAATACTGGAGCAGTTTGCCAGTTCCTGCTCCAGGAGATCTTCCTGACGCAGGGATCAAACCTGCATCTCCTGCATCTCCTGAATTGGCAGGCAGATTCTTTACCACGGCACCATCTGGGAATCCCACTTCTTGGATGAGACCATCCCTGCTGCCCCCCAACTCTGCCAGTCTGCTTCATAAGCTTATCAAGCCGATCATGGGGGTCAGGCTTTCCGGGAATTGAGCCAGGCTCAGTGTGTCTGCTGGTCGTGGACTCCACTGCCTCCCTATACTCCCCCTATAAACCAGGAGGGGAAGAATGGCCTGCGTGAAGCTGGCCCTAGGGCCCCCCTCACCCCTCTGTCCTTCTGGCCCCCACACCTAGGTTCCCGGTCCCCAGGCCACCATGAGAGATGCCTTTTCTACCCCTCCCCAGGAGGTCCGGGGGCGTGCAGCCACAAGATCACGACAGGTAGGGTTGGGTGGTATTGAAGGCTCAGCAGAAAGGCATTTCTCATCGTGGGCACCGCCTGCCAGGTGGTGGGAGGACCATTTCTTTCTTTTCTTTTTTTATCCCCATCGAAAGTGGCTGGGAGAGAGAGGGGGCCAGGAAGAGAGACTTCTGAGACAGAGAGACTCCACAGCCTGGGCTCAGACTGATGGGCAAGATCTCCCTGCATCCGACCCTTGCAGACTCTGTCCCCAACCCAGGCTGCGCCCCCTGGCCAGGCCGGGAAAGGCCTGTGCCTGCTCTGTTTTCCTTTGAGTCTCTCAAAACATTAACCATGTGGGCCGGAGGGCCCCAGCCCATTTAACAGATGAGGCAACTGAGGCTCAGAGTGGATAAGTGACTGGCAGCTCGGGGGCATGGGGCCAATGGTCAACCTCTTGGGAGTCCCCTGGTCTCTGCAAGCAGGGATAGGGATTTGGGAAACTCACTCAATGGGAGAGAATGATCTCCTTTCTTTTGTTGATATTAGAGGGGTGAGAAAGAGCCACGGAATCAGGAGGCTAGCCCAAATACTTAGTTTCCAGAATGAACCATGCTTCCTCTATACTCCAGACTGCCTCAGCTGTTCCCTCTTCCAGGAACCCTTCCCTCCACTGGCTAACTTCTACTGATCCTTCAAGTTTAGACATTGCCTCCTCCAGGGAGCCTTCCCTGGTTTTCCCAGGGTCAAGTAAGCCCCGTTGTGTGCTCCCAACTGCTTCCTGGGCTTCCCCCACTAGTGCGCTAATCACCTGCTATGTGGTTGTGTTTCTCGACAGCAGACTTGGAGCTCCTTGAGGGTAAGGCTGTGCCTTATTAGCCTTTAATATCCATATCCACTACCCAGCATGGGGCGGGGTATAGTTTGCCCCAAGAGATGTTTGTTGAATGACTGAATGGACATCTATAGAGATCAACCATGTCCCAGGCTTATGTCGGGCATTCAGCCCCAGCGCCATGGAGCACCCACGTGCACGGTGGTCTAAGACACTGTCCAGGGTGAGCCTAGACAGGGTGTGCTAGGAGCTGAGAAAACAGAGGGGCAGCATTGGAGAAGGGATCCTAGGAGACTCTGCCTGGAAGAGATGTGAGGATCCTGGAATGATTGCTTGGGCCAGGGGTTAGGGCTGGGGGTGGGGGGCTGGCTTAGTGACCCAAGAATGGGTCACTTTGTCTCAAACTTGGGGCCACACCCAGGAGTGGACTGGCGAAAGGGCTGCTAGACAGAGAAGCCGGGTCACGTTATGGAGAGCCGTTTCCAGGTGAGATCAGAAAGGGCAAGCCTTGTTGAGGTAGTCACAGCTGGGTAGCGGCTTCCAGCCAGGGCTCTGTGCCACCCACTGCCCTGCCCCCTGACCTGGCAGCATCCTGGTTCCTGGCAAACAAGCTGCCCCAGGACCTGGGGATACAGCACCAGAGGGAGGTGACAATAAAAGCTTATCAAACAGCATGTAGGAGGCAGCCACAGATTTCAGCAGCTAAGTAAGCTGTGTCTAATGGTCACTTAGCTGAGAGCGAGCCTCTAAAATCTCAGTGCCCATGCTCTGACCCTGCAGCGGCCAAGGCTGTTGCAGCCGGGAAGATGGAGTCACTCAACGTTCCGCGAGCTCTCGGCCGGGCTGCAGTGGAAGTGGGAGAGTTTTCTGACGCCAGACCGTACTGGCAGCCTTAGCTGGCTGCTCCCTGGGGAGCACTTGTTTGTCTTGGGGAGGTCATCCAGGAGCACGGAGTTAGAGCTGCCCATTCACAGCAACGGGAGATGGAGGAGGCTGGTCTGGGAACCCACCTCGGAATGACTTTAGAGCCTGGTTTCACCCCGGAGTCTCTGCTGCTGCCGAGTACCCGGGAGCCCCTCCCCCAGGAAGCAGAGGAGAGGGGTTCTGTACTCATCAGCCCCCACGCCCCAGAACTATAGAAATGAGGCCCCATATGGACCACATTGGTGTCAGCGTCACCTCTGAGCCCACACACATAGTCTTGGGACCTGCCTCCGCCCTGTCTCACTATGTAACCTCAGGCTAATGCTTAGCCCTCCAGTGCCTCAGTTTCCCCATTTGTCAAGTGGCTGGAAAGTACTCCAGGATTTCATTTTTCTACACTATCTTTCCAAATGATGAATAAAATGACTGCCCCACACCCTCCTTTACCCTGCTCTGCTCTTCCTGTTCCCCAAACCACAGGGTTGTGTTTTGTTGACTGCAGTATCCCCAGCCCTGCATCTGTACCTGTCACATTGTAGGTACTCAAAAAATTGAAACTCCCAGCAGGCATGTCTCATCCTGATTAACTGCCCCCTCCCAATCCCAATCACAGTGAGAGCGGCTCAGACCATAAAGAATCCGCCTGCAATGCAGGAGACCTGGGTTCGATCCCTGGGTCAGGAAGGTCCCCTGCAGAAGGGAATGGCAACCCACTCCAGTACTCTTGCCTGGAGAATTCCATGGACAGAGGAGTCTGGCAGTCTACAGTCCATGGGGTCCCAAAGTGTCGCACATGACTGAGCAACTAATACTGTTCCAACCCCCGGGTTCTGCTTAGTCCCCTCTCGGATGGGGCTCTTTGCAGACCCCTGTGCACAGGTTGATATGCAAATCTGGAAACTTCCCTGGTTCTGTTCCACCCTCTCCTTTCCATAGTGGGTGCGTGGGAGCCAGCCATGGCTTCTTTTAGATCCCCCCGGCATGGCTAGGACGAGTGCCAGGGCCTTGGTGGTACAGCCAGTGCTCTGTAGACTTGTTTACAGTCTGCCCGTGACTCACCCACAACAGCCCAGAGGAGGCTCTGCCCAGGCTGGGCCCAGGCTCGGGGAACCAAGGGAGACACGATCTGAAAAGCCCGCTGGGCTCCTGGACCCAGGGGAGCGGTGTGCACAAGGGCTCCTGGAATAGCCCTGGCCAGGGGAGCAGGGATGGGGACTTGAAGGACCAAGGATGGGCCAGGATGGAACAGGACTGAGAACCTCGCTCTAGCCCGCTGATCTTCTCACTGCCAGTTCTTTATCAGGGCTTCACTCTGCGCTGGGACTGGGGGGCCGGAGATGAAACACCCAGGTCTTGGCCTTCAGGAATTTGCAGGGTAATACAGAAACTTTATGAACCCATGGACTGTAACCCACCAGAGTTCTCCAGGCAAGAATACTGGAGTGGGTAGCTGTTCCCTTCTTCAGGGGATCTTCCCAACCCAGGGATCGAACCCAGGTCTCCTGCCTTGCAGGCAGATTCTTTATGGTCTGAGCAACCAGGCAGGCCCAGAGAAGGTAGTGGGTATTATTGGCCGTAACGGAGGCAACTGTAGGGGTTGATGTAGGGTTTCCTACGAGGTTGTCAATCATTCAGTGGGCTGAGGTTGCACCAAGAAAGTGATTTCCTGGCTAAAGGACCAGCACACGGAAAGGCACAGAGGTGGTGCTCAAACCCCAGTGAGCGATGGGAAGCAGGTCCTGTCCTCCTGGGCTGTGACCTCAGGCCACTCCCTTCCCTCTCTCGTTGTTTCATCTCTCCGAGTGGAGGTGATATTACTTGGGTAGATGGTTAGGGGGTGTCCTACAAGTTTTCCGTGGGGCTCTCCTGCTCTGGCAGAGGCACTGTGGGAGAGAAACGGGGGTGAGTGGCTGACGGGGCAGGGATCTGGGCGACAGTGAGGTCCTGGTGGCTGGGCACGCAGGATAAACAGGGCTGTGTGTTTAGGCAAGGAGGGGAGCTGGGAGCAGGGCACTGCCAGCCAATTAGACTGTCTCTTCAGGCCCAGTGTTTGCCGATGGAATAAGGGAGACGGGTGTGTCAACAGTGGGGAATGAGGTGGCCCTGAACCGCACACACACATGGGCTGTCCCTGGAGTGAACCATGGAGGTCTCTGAGCAGGGTGTCAGCAAGCAGGAGCCCGGGAAGCCTGATACACCCGAGGAGCTCCTTATACCCGCTAGCGGAGGTGGTCAGAGAACGCGGCCCAGACTGGGCCTCCAGCCCTCTTCCTGGGCTCTGGTTCAGCCCAGGAGAGGGGCCGGGGAGTGAGGTCACCCGCTCTGGGAGGAGAGAGAACCCTGAGTCTCTGTCTCGCTCCATTGGGGAAGTTCCACTGTTTGGGTCCAAGATTGACTCTGCCACCAATTTGATGGGTGATGTCCCCGTCCCCCCGCCCCCCCCCAACTCAGGCCCTTTCTTTTCTGGACTTCAGCTTTACTCTCTGAAAATGAGAGGCAGGGAGAGAAGCACTTTCGCAGTTTTCCAATGGGACTCTGTCTTTGTTCCCACCAGAGCAGTTCTGCTTTAAGCACTTTGCCTGAGGATTCCTTCCTGCCCCAAACAGGGGCTGGGCTGAGCGCCCCTGTTGTGCCAGGCGGGGGTAAAGTCTAAAGGGACAGCCTGGCCAGTTCCGGCTTGAGGAGGGGAGCCCCACTCCCAGAGCCTGCACTGGGGCCGCGTGTAGCTCTAGGGCTTGGTGAGGGGGCTCCAGGGTCACACCAGCCGTGACTCACACCCCAGGGCTGCCATTTGCTAGCTGTGTCACCTTCTGGGGCCCTTGTGCCTCAGGCTCCTCACCTGTGGATGAGGAGAACACCCGCCCCACCCCCGTGAGGTCACCTGGCATAAAGCCTTCAAAGGGTGCCCGGTGGGTGCTCCGTAAGCCTCATGCTTGCTATATTGCTTCAGCTGTGTTTGACTCTTTGCAACCCCATGGACCGTAGCCCGCCAGGCTTCTCTGTCCATGGGGATTCTCCAGGCAAGAATACTGGAGTGGGTTGCCATTTCCTCCTCCAGGGGATCTTCCCGACCCAGGGATTGAACCCTCGTCCCATGTTTCCTGCATTGGCAGGTGGGTTCTTTACCACTAGCGCCACCTGGGGAGCCCAGTTGCTGTCATTCCTGAGGTCCTGACGGCTCCTCCGAGTTCTGGGGAGGGGCAGCCGTGGAGAGCAAGTCCCGTGATCCAGTCAGGGGGAGGCTGGAGGGGACCAGGAAGCCCAGAGGTGGTAGGCAGCCTGGGGTGGGGTGGAGCAGCAGGGCTTCTGCCTTCATCCCTCTCCACTGCACCCCACCCCCAGCCCAGAGAAGTGTCTGGACCCTAACACACGCAGGAGCCCCGGGAAAGAGACACAGGGGAAACACCTCCACACACTGGGTCCAGTTGGCTGAAGAAGCCGGGAGGGGGCTGGACAGCTATGTCACCGTGCAGATGAGACCGTGAGGTTCAAGTGTCAGGGAAATGAAGCGCTGACTGTCCATCAAGGGCCAGAGACAGACCCCAGCCTCCTGAGCCCACAGCCTACATCCCTGACCCAGTGGTGGGAGGCAGAGTGAGGCTCAGAGCCCGGCAACACCAGGCCAAGCGAACCTCAGGCCCACCTGCCCTTCCAGGGACAGGAGCGCCCTGGCACACCTTCTGCAGAGCCTCCTCTCCAGGGGAAGCAGATGGAGCGGGGCCTGCGGAGAACTGGCTGTCTCGGAGCCCAGCTGTTGCGCAGATGTGAGGGGTGGAGGGAGGCGGGGCGACTGGGGGTGAGGAAGGCAGGGACCCTTGGCAGCCCCGGGAGTGGTAATGAGCGGATTAGAGTTATTACAGCCGGATGACTCGGAGCGCACTAGCTCACCCCAGCAACCGCCAGCAAAGGGCAGATCGCCGCGACTGCAGCCGTGACGCCAGGCCCGCTGCGCCCCTGTCCTCCCGTGACCACAACTCCGAGGCAGCCTCTGCGGCCTTCGCACGCCTCATTAGAGCCTCGTGGGTGTGCCTGCCAGCTCTCTGCCCTGACATCGCCCCTCCCCCACCTCCCACGCTTGGCAGGGGGATCCGGAAGCCTGCCTTGGAGCATTGGTGAGTGAGCATAGGATTCCTGTCCAGGGAAACTGGTATAAAGTGCCCCCATCCACTTGGAACTGGGGCAGGACAGGGTGTGGCAGGACCCATCCTTGCCTGTCTGGTCACCTTGACCAGGCGTCTGAAAACGAGGGGACCGCTTAGATCCGGGTCACGGACACCGTCATCTGCAGTGAGGGCAGGTCCTCCCTCCCCGCTGGCTTCCTGTCTTCCCATCTGCTTCCTCCCAGAGTAGGAAGAGAAAACCAACATGTCACGTAGCTTAGGGCTGAACACCAGGCTGACAGTAATAACAAAGAACAGCTGAGACTTAGTGCTTACTACCTTCTAACAGGTTCTGCTCTGTGTGCTGGACATGTTCTAATTCCCTCTGTCATCAGAACAGCCCTAAGAGGTGTATTACCATCATCCCTATTTTATAGATGAGACGACTGAGGCCCAGAGCTGTTAAGTAACTGGCCCAAGGTCACACAGCTGGGCAGTACAACTGGGCTTCTGTCCCAGCATCCTTACTCCAGAAGCCTCTCTTTCAACTACCGTATTCTGCTTGTCACTGCACCCGCTCCAGGGCCTCTGTTCCTGAGTTGGTGCACACATTACCTCCTCTAGGAATCATTTAGAAAGACACTTCTCATTTTGCCTGTTCCCCCAATCAGAAACACCTTGTGGGTTCCCAGTGCTCCCATCCTGGCTTTCGAACCCCATCCTTCCTGACTGGCCTCCCGACCTCCCTGCATTCCCCGTGCTCACCCTCCACATTGTAGAGACCAAGCGCACATCTCACACTTCTCATCCACTTTATGAACAGTCCCACCTCTAGATATTTTGCGTGGACTGTGCCCTCTTCCTGGAACATGTGCTCATTGCTATAGGCTCTAACTGACTCCAGTGCCCATGGCCGTTGTAACTGAGCTGACCCAGGACATATAAGCCATTCCAGAGGCACAATGAGAGAAGGTGGGGTGCGGGGGAGAGGCAGAAAAGAAATCAGGGGCTTTGAGGGGCAAGTATGTGATTTCAGGGCAAGTCACCAGCTCTCTGAGCCTCAGTTTCTGCAAAATAGGAATGTTCATCCCAGCTTCTCATGAGGTCTAATGATGATGGAGGTGATGGTCCCGATACAGCAGGTCTACGACCACTGGTTGGGACAGATGTGGGCTGATCCTGCCTCTATATGTGGAGTTCAGGAAAGACCCTCTGGGGTTGGCAATGCAGGAAAAGCCATCACCTGAGGCCGTTGTTTCTAGGGAGCACCTAACCTCAGTCCCCTCTGCTCTGGTCCCACCACGAATAGCAAAGCTGGGAAGGGGTTTCGGTACCCTGTGGCCAGCCCTGGTGGAGGGCCCACCCCCATCTCCAAGAGCCCAGTGCCAGCCATCCACCGCTGGGAGGGGGTGGACAGCACCCTTCCTCCTCCACACTGCTGTCTCCTCAGAGTCAGAATCCAGGGAGACGGTCTCCTGGCAGCACGGCTTCGGCTGCTCGCCTTGCATGGGTGTCTATGATTCTGGCCCCCCCCACCCCGGGTGCCACAGGCGCTTTGGCGTCAGGGCTGACTGGACCCTGGGAGTGGGCCGGCGTCCGGCCAGGGAGGCTGGAGACAGGGCCAGCCTCGGATGCGCACTTGCCGGGGGGGGCAGGTGACAGTATGGTAGCATGGGCAGGTGAGACGGTGGTCCTGGCTGCCCCGGGCCTGTTCCATGGGGAGGGAGAGCAGCTGGCACGCAGGTGCTCGGAGACTGGGGAGAGCCTTCCCCGATGGATTCGGAACACCCTGGGGACCAGCAGGGGCAGAAAACCAGCGAGGAGGGCACAGGATTTGACAGTGGCTGGTGGGAATGTTCAGTGTTCAGTGCTCCCTCACACAAGAGGCAGTGGTGACCTCAGCTCCAGGATGATCCCACACCTCTTCACATCCACCCTCCCCCTCCTCACTGTGTCCGCTCTGTGCCAACCTCAGCCGGACATGGGCAGAATGTAATGAGGGCCAATCTGTACTCTAGGACTTTATACCAGCTTTGGGGCCATGGATGAGTAGGTGCCTATATAGCTCCTCGGTCCCAGTGTTTTCCCACCTTTGGGGCAGACTTTGAGGTCCTAGGAGGTCCCACCTCACTGCCTAGGACCCTAGGCGTAACTTCTGAGGTTCCCTGGTCTCCATTCCCACCACTGGATACACAGAACCAAAAGCACATCTGAAGCTTGGTCTCAGCCAAGAATCTAGTTTTGGCCACACCAAAAGGCTTGTGGGATCTGGCTTCCCCAACCAGGGATCGAACCCACGTCTCCTGCAATGGAAGCACAGAGTCCTAACTACTGGACCTTGACGGAATTCCTATAGGCGAGTCTAATTTTAAACATGGACTTAAAAAAATAATTTACAAAAATTAAAAATAATTCACCTTTGTATTTTTGAGTGGGTCATGCACTTACATGATTCAAAATTCAAAAGGGACGTACAAGGGAAAGTCGTTCTTCTACTCCGGCCTGCCCATTCAGGTCCCCTCTCCAGAAAGGAGCACTATTGCCAGCTCCTGTTCTTCCAGACGGTTCCAGAGAACCGTCACGTTCACACCTGTTCTCATTTGTTCTCTTTTTCAGTGCATATACATCTTGCTCTGTTCCTGGCTTTCTTCCCTTAAAACTATTTCTTGGTTATTGTTGTTTGTCAGCTGAAAACTGGTTCCCCGTTCTTATTTTATGGCTGCAGGTTACTTCATTGTACAGAAGGACTGCAAATTATTTAACTGATCTCCTATTGATGCACATTTAGCTTGTTTCTAGTGTTGGGTAATTACATTAAATATTATAATAAACAACCGTGTACGTGTGCCACTTCAAATGTGTGCCAGCGAGCCTGTAGACAAATTCCCACAAGTGGAACAGCGGGCTGGGACGTGGCTAGGAGCACCCATGAAGGAAAAGGAGGGGGTCAAATCGCCCTCGCTGAGGCTGTCTCATCCTCCCCTCCCACCAGTCGTGCCTGCGTTTGCCTGTCCTCTCACAGCTTTGCCAGCACAGTGTTTTATCAAACTCTGTGAGCTTTGCCAATCAGATATTTGAATAATGGTTTGTCGCTGTGGTTAAAAATTTTAAAACAGCAATTATATCGGTGGCTGTTTACTGAGCAGGAAGGCACCGTGCCAAGCACGTGTTGCATGTGACATTATGCTCATTTCTCACAGAGAACTGTTGGAAACAGATAGCAGCTGTCTGACTTTATACGGGAGAAAACTGAAGCCCAGAGAGGTTAGATATTTCCCTAAGGTCCCACAGCCTTCACGAGGCAGACGGGAGGTTGGAACCCAGGTTGTCTGCCTGGAGCCCATGCTCCTTGCTTGTTTCTGGCTGCCTTCCAGCTCTGGGCTGCTCAGGATCCCCCAGGGTGAGGAGCACCCCCTCCTAGCCCTCCCCAACCACACCTGGGCTCTGGGCCCCCCCACCCCCAGGATGTTGCTTCCCAGGAGTGGGTGATGGACAAGGCTTGGTCCCTCCAGTCCTGTCCGGGGGTGGGGCCTCCCTGAGAAGGACTCCCAGAGCCCCTGCTCCGCCCTCCTAAGGCAGAGGCTCAGCAGGAGGGTGGCATCCCAGAAGGCAGAGCCAATACCAGCTCCCTAGGCAGGCACTCACGGGGGTTCGTTTCCCAGCAGCAACTTCCGCGGGCAGCTCCCCCAGGCCTCTTCCTTTCCGGAGTCCTCCCCTCCTGTCCTCCCCAGGAAACCCACAGCCCCGGTGGCCTGTCCACATTTAGTGCTGGGTCCCCCGGGGCCAGGCCCCTTTGCCCTCTGAGTCCACGCCCCCAAGTGTCTCTGGCACAACCAGCAATCAGCTGGTGAGCGTTTCTGGATTCTCCTTCGAGGGCCCAGATGTGGGGGAGGGAAGGCATTGAGCCAGGGATACTGGGCTGGTCCCTCTGCCTTCCCGGCCTCGCCTCACCACACGTTAAGTACCTTCCTGACCTGCCCTCTCCTCCAGGCTGGCCTCTGTCCAAGAAGGCTGAGGAGACTCCAGCTGCCCAGGAGGGGCGATTCCCCTTATGCCACCCACTAGGTGGCTCTTGGGGGGAACTGTGAGCCGTCCACCACTAAGGCCTTTTCCCTCCTTCACGCCCTCGGGCCCCAAACACCCAAAAGTCTGAACTCTGGGCTCGCCTGTTCAGTGCAATAGTGCTGTGGAGAAGAGCTCCCCAGGGCAGGGGTGTGTGTGTGTGTGTGTGTGTGTGTGTGTGTGTGTGTGAGGAGTAGGGAGAGAGAGAGACAGAGAGAGAGAGAACGAGTAAGTTTGCAAACGAAGATTGAGCCCTGGAAAGTGTTCTGCCTGGAAGCCTTCCGAGGAGGCTGTGGACAGCGTCCCGGGGGACTCAGAGTGGCAGGTCTGTCACTCAGGCAAGGATGAGCTGTTATAAAGCACCCACGGGGTGTCAAGCTCATCACTGGTTGCTGGGGGCACATGGAGCTCACAAAGCAAAAAGAGAAGATGGCTTCAGTCCCAGGGGATTCCGGACACACGGAGGAGTGACCGACTTAGAAAGATCCCTGACTGTCACCCTTGGGTCTCTGCTGAGTCTGAGGCCCAGAGAGGCTAGGTGAAGGTCCTGAGGTCACTCAGCAAGCCGGATACAAATTGGGTCCTGAGTTCGGAACTCCTGGCCCAGTGCTCCCTGCAAGGCACCTCCTACCACGCAATTGAGCGGAACACGTGCCCAGACACTCAATGCCTGATGTGGGGTGCGGAGGGCATCTTTTGGGGTTTGCTGAGCTAAGCAGATGAAGGGAAGATGGCTGAGAATGGTGGGGACTGAGGAAAGTATAGAGACCTGCTCGCTGCCTGTTGGAGATGAAAGTGACCCAGGTCTGAGTTCCAGCCTCACCATTCCACATGCTTGTGATCTTGTCAGGGTTCTTCTCTGAACCTCAGTTTCATCTCCTGGGACAGCAGGATAACAACAGGATGTTAGCAGGTTTAAAGAAACACCTTTGGACTGTAGCAGGGTTCCACAATTCTGCCTGGGAAGGTCAGTACAGTCTCATAGAATGGAACTGGCCCCAGACAGAATCTGGGGGAAGCCAGATAAGCAGAAAGGAGGGCTGGTTGGTGTCCAGTTGTTCTTGTCTAGCCCCTAGAATCGCTCAGCCGTGGAGCCAGGGGAGCTAGTGGTGGAAATTTCAGGCAGACAGCCAGAGTCCACCCAGATGGGCCCCAGTCCACACCAGCCAGAGCAGCCCCCGCCCCCTGCCCCCAGCCCTGCCGAGGCCCCTCCCCCATCACACCCCGGGCCTCCGTGGGGAGGTGCCCGCAGCCACGGGGAATCCCAGAGCCACCCATTTCCGGGCATGGCCCAGGACATCTGCTGTGCCCGTGCTGCCCAGAACTGCTGGCTGGCATACAGACAGACAGGCAGGCTGGCCAGCGGGCACCCGGGAGTGTAAATTCCACATTTGCATCGTGGATGTTCCTCGCCCCAAGGGCTGCTGACCTTTACAGCCGCTGCCTGAGTCCTCTTTTTCCTGTCAAGGCCTCTGGGCGCAGCATGGCTGGCAGTCCCTTGGATGCTGGAGTCTTCTGGAATAGCAGGAGAGGCGGAGGGGCCAGGGACTGCTGGGCAGGGGGCTTGAGAGGTGGGCCCGCCTCTTCACCCAGGCAGGGGGAGCCCACTGTCCCTTGACTCAGCGTCAGCTACCCCCCCTCCCCACCCCCCCCAGTCACTGCCTGACTCACGGGCAGCTTGGGCCCCAGATTAGCAATGTCACTGAGACATCGGTCGCCCCCGGCTGGCATCTCCCCCGGGATTGCCCCGTCTACGCTGAGTGACAGCAATGCTGAGCACAGTGGCAGCTTTTCTGGGCTCAGCAGTCAGGCCTGCCCTTCTGAGGGGCAGAAACCTCTACCCTCTATCCCTCCCGGCCCCAGAGGACTCTTGTCACGGGTGGCTTGGTCAGGCAGCTGGCTGGGAAAATTCCCCCAGATGCATCTAAATTAAAATCCATCTAAGTGATAGTCGTTAGGTCACATCCGACTTTTTGCAACTCCATGGACTCTATAGCCCGTCAGGCTCCTCTGTCCGTAGAATTCTCCAGGCAAGAATACTAGAATGGGCAACTAGAGTTGCTATTCCCTTCTCCAGGGGATCTTCCCGACCTAGGGATCGAACCTGAGTCTCCTGCTTTGCAGGCAGATGCTTTACCATCTGAGTCATCTAAAGTCCTCCAAGAAAGCAGGCTTTGCCCAGCTCCCAGGAACAGTGACTCCCGCCCCTGGAGCTCACAATCAGAAGACTCCAGGTACTCACGTTTATCATCTACCCCACAGATCTCTCTGGAACCTGGTGCTGGGGTTACTCTGATGAGTGTCATGGGTTGAAACATATCCCCCTCCTCCTGACCCACCTCCAGAGGATACACTGAAGGCCTAACCCCCAGACGTTCGAACATGAACTTATTTGGAAAAAGGGTCATTGCAGATGGAATCAAGTTGAGAGGAGATCGTACCAAAGTAGGGTAGACCTTAATTCAATATGACTGATGGTGTCCTTATCAGAAAAAGGAAGACGGCCATGTGAAGACAAGACACAAGAAAAGAATACCACGTGACGGCAGGGGCCGGGACTGGAGAGCTGCGTCTACATGTACAGGAACACCAGGATTTCCGGCAACAGCGGAAGCTAGAAAAAGCAAAGGGGATTGTCCCCAATGGATTTCAGCGGCACCAGAGCCCTGCTGACACATTGGCCTCAGACTTCTGGCCTCCAGAACTGTGAGGCAATGCATTATTACGCATGTAAGGCACCCAGGTTGTGGTACTTTGTTACAGCAGCTCTAGGCGATGAATACAGTAGGTGACACCGTTCTGGTTCACTGGAGCTTACAGTGTAGGAAGGCTACAGGGGCCCATTAACAAACGTGTAGAATCAGGGCACTCTGCTAACAGTAGCTGACCTTTACGGAGTGTTCACTCCCTGCCTGGCTCTGTTACAAGACTTTTTATGTACCAATTTTAAGAAATATATTTATTTATTTATTTGGCTCCAACGGGTCTTAGTTCTGACGTGCGGGATCTTTAGTGGTGGCATGTGGGATCTAGTCCCCTGACCAGGGATCGAACCCAGGCCCCCTGCATTAGGAGTGCAGAGTCTTAGCCACTGGACTGGCAGGAACGTCCCTATATAACAAATTTAACCTCCGCACCAAAACTGTGATGTAGGTGGTGCTCTTAGGATGTCCATTTTACAGCCAACTGGGAGACAGAAAGTTTGGATAGATTGCCTGTCCATTGCCAATTGTTGGCGTATTGCAGAGAGAGGATTTGAACCCTGGATCTCATGCACTTCGCCACCACTCTACATCCCCATAAAGGTAACAGGAGGAAAATCAAGAATGTAGACATTGGGGGTGGCATTTAGAAAGACAACCAAGGATCCTCTTAAATGAAGATGGGGGGCGGGGCCTCCCTGATGGTCTAGTGGATAGATCTCTGCTCTTCTGATGCAGGGGGCACAGTGTGATCCTTGGTTGGGGAACTAGTTCCCACATGCCGCAACTAAGATTCCAAGTGCCGCAACTAAAGATCCCACGTGCCGTAAACAAGATAATACATACCAATGAAGAACTATTTAAAAAACTACAAATGGGACATATAACCTCCTCTTGCTCAGACCATCAATGACTCGCCTTCCTCAAAGTCCAGGCTCCCCTATGGGCCCCTCATCCATCCTCCCAACGGCCAGCAGCTGAGCCAGGTGGAGGCTAAGAGGGCAGGCTCCAGAGGGAGGCAGATCTGAGCTTGGGTCTCTGTTCTGCCACTGATGAACTGTGTGGCTTCAGAGCCTCAGCCCTTCCATCTGTAAAATGGGAATGCAAAGAGGACCCCCCACCCCGGTTGTGGGAGGGTTCTGTGAGATAGTGAAAAGCGCCTGCTTGTAGCAGGTGCTGCCTGCATTGTCCCCACACCTGCCGCATGCCTCTAGCTGCTGCTCCCTGGAAGTTGCAGCAAAACAGGCTCTGACAGGCTGGCAGGCCCCCATGCCTTTGCTCATGCCACCCCTTCTGCCTGGGTACCTTTCCTGCCCTTCTTTGCTTCCTCCAACTTGAATATCCTTGGCTCTGCCCTCCACTCCCACCTGGACTTCGGTGCCACCCCTGCCCCGGGTCTTCTAAGAACACCTTCCAAGGAGCCTGGAGACCCAGGCACAGGAGAGGCCCTACACCTTAGCTCACGCTATCCCCTGGCAGAGGTTGAGCCTCGGTCTTGCCTCAGTTTACACATCCTAACAGTGCTCTGGTGCCTGGCATCCTTGCTCTTCTCTCACTTGTCCATCTGCCTACAAGCTGGCCCCCCATCATCCCCTCTCTCACAAGCTACCCTGCCACCCCCCTGTCAGCCAAGTGTCAGCCCCAGCAGGGGGTGGAGGAGGGGGGACCCTCCTCTGTCCAGCTGACAGGCAGATTATATGGCTGTCTCTCCCAGAAAACAGTGGGTGACAGGGTAATTAGTTGCCTGCCAGCTAGCCACCCCGAGTGGCTGGCTCTGCCCCTGGGAGATGGTGACAGTAGAGAAGTCCTCTTTCACCTCCTCCTATGGACAATATCTCCTCTCCTCCAGAAAGATTCTAGGTGCCAGAGCCTTGAGGTCCCCAGCTCCTGAGTCCTCTGATGGGGGCTTGTCAATGGAGCCGTGTCATGTTGGCCAGGGGAGGGGTAAGAGTTTTGCCTGTGGCCTTAGAAGGTCTGGGTTCCAGTGCTCCCTTGTTTTGCTGTGTGACCTTTGGCAAGTCACTTCACCTCTCTAAATCCCAGTGCCCTGGTATCCACATGGAGGGGATGAGCTTTAAGCCCCCTCCATCCTGTGACTTGCGGCAAACGCTGATAACTACCCATATAATACCCATCCTCCTCTTGCTAACCACACTCCAATTTTGTAAAGGGTTGCCTTGTCCCCCATCCCCATGGATGGATCGGGGCTAACCTGAGCTAATCATGCTCCCCAATTTCCCATGAGTCTATGTCTGACCAATAAAGCATAAGCAGAAGTTAATTGTGTGGGGTTTCAGGAGAGTTTTTGCTTTTTATAAGAGGCAGACTGAGCTGGTCATGTTCCTTTGACTCCAACTTCTCTTTTTCTTGCCAGGAACCTAGACACAATGCCTGGAGGTATGGCAGCCACTGTGGCACCATGAGGTTGAAAGCCAACATCTAAGAGTGGCCTTACCTCTGGATTCCTTGATATGTGAGAAGAGAAATCCCTGAAATGTTTAAGCCACAGTTTTCAGGTTTTCTTTGGCTACTGATCACATGTTTTTCTCACCAATGCAGATTGAAATCTGTCTGTGAATGTCTCCATTGCTCTAGGCCACTGTAGGATATTTGGACCCTGGGCACTATTACATGCCTGTTAACTGACTGAGTGGATAGTAAGGATCAAGTTTATATTAATTTATGATAATAATAATTGTCATATCATTATTACTATTACTATTACAACCCCATATATTGAGGATTTGTTATACCCTTTATATGAAGTCTTATCTCATTTAATCCTCAGAGTAACACTATGAAGCAGAACCGTAACTGTTCCCATTTTACAGATGAGGAAAACTGAGGCTAAAATTTACTCTGTTTGTGGTCTCCAGCCCACACTTTCTGTTCTCCTCCCCTCACACTTTTGGGTCAAGGAAACCAGCTTGATCATTTTGTCTTTTGCCCAAAGAACAGGCTACGGAGGAAGAATGGTTGCTCTAGACAGCGTGGCCCTGGAGGTTCCCAGAATCTTAGCTGTCATATGCAACTGTGCTGAGCTTGGGGAGCTGAGGTCTCAGATGAGGGCTGGAAGTCAGGGGAGACTAAAAGAGGGGATCTCGGAGGGAGGGAGTCAGAGGGTTCATGGTAGACCAGGCGATGAGGAGTCTGTCCCCAGGGCCCCCAGCCTCAGTGATCCAGACCATGAGGGGACCACGAGATGCTGCCCACCTGGCCCAGACCCCTCTGGGAAGAACCCACTGTTCTCAGAGTTATCACCAGAGGAAAAGCTTATGGAGGAGACCAGGCCCAGCCCCTCTCCTGGCCCCATGGGCTGGTTTCTCCTTGCTCAGCCAACTTGGCCAAGGGCCTGATCTGGGAAGGAGCCCTGAGCCAGGCAGCAGGTCCCTGCCCTCCAAGGGCTCACACTCTAGGTCAGTCCAGAGAGCTCCATTCCAGAGGAGGAGAGCCAGGGGAATGTGAGAGCAGAGGGCAGAGAAGGGAGGGAAGGAGGGCGCCAGGGAGTGGGACCCGCACAGCCCAGGCCTGCTGGCTGGGCAGGGAGGGGCTTCGGGGCAGCCGTGTGAGCGGCAGAGAAGAGAGAGGAGGATGGGGGTAAGTGGAGGTCAGCCCTGGGGATTGAGAAGCCACACTGTGCTACATGGAGGAGTGGGGTGTGGAGGAGTGGGCGACACCCAGAAAGAAGGAACAGGCGTTGGGCTAGCGTTTGAAGCAGCCCCCAGGTGTCTCCTGGCTCAGATGTTCTGCGTCTCCGAAGACACAGTTTAGACAACCATGCAGAATGGTGCCAGCTGCATGGAAACATTCATGAGAATGAACCCACCGGGATGAGGGGCCTGGGGAGGGTCTGCAGTTCCCCTCAGTCCCACCCTCAGACTGGGGGTCGAGAGTCATTTTCTGGGTCTTTTTCATGTACTGACTCTTGGTTCCAGCGGTTCCTGTGAATTAATGCCGTATCCACAACGATGTCCGTGGTGGCTGAGGAACATTTATCTTGCAATGTTTAAACAATTTCTATTACTCTTAAATCTGTACAGATAAATTTAGATATAATGTGAGTGGAGTATGATACTGATTCTTTACATTACCAAGTAGATGGGCATTGAACACTAGAATGGCTGAGAGTATTATTATTTTTTTAATGTCTCATAACATTTAATTTTAATCAATTAATAAAAATTCAAATTTGACTTTTAGATGTTTTCTTAATTGAATTTGTATCTGCCTTATAATGTCAATAAGTAATTTTAATATGTTAGAAATACATATATTTTGAAAAATATTAAAACATTGTTACATTTTACTATAATTCATCATTGTTGTGAAAACATATATTGTCTCTTTAGTCTTTTCAGATCACTCCTCTTACTAGAACGCAAATTAGTATTTTTAGTGAAATGAAGGCATGAACATTTTTTGTGGAATAAAACTATAATAATTTATGAATAATGTATGTCTTTATTTTATCACTTGTCCAAACACAGCCGTTCCATCAACAGAATACCCAAACACACCAGCTTTCAAGCATATACAAAGCATAGCTTTATACATACTTTTCAATTTTACCACTATGGAGGTATATTTGTCAAGGTAAGAGAAGGGAACATATTTTATTTAACAGCTTGTTTGCTTGATTTTTAAATATTTAGGCATATGGTGTGTGGATCTCCATTTATGCTCCTGCAAATATTAGAGATAAGTCTAGGTTGTTTTATTGATATATAATTCACATATCATAAAATTCATCCTTTTCAAGTGTACAATTCAGTAGTTTTCGGTTAAAAATTTATTTATCTACCCACTCACCATCTAATCCCACAAAGAAACACTGCTCCTATTAGCAGTCACTTCCCATCCTTCCCTGCCCCTGAGCCCCTGGAAATCACTAATCCTTCCCTGCCCCTGAGCCCCTGGAAATCACTAATCTACTTCCCATTTCTATAAATGTGACTATTCTGGATATTTCATATAAATAGGATTATATATGTGGCCTTAGTGTCTGCCTCTTTCATGCAGCATGATATCTTCAAGGATCATTCATGTCGTAGCATGTGCCAGAGTTCCACCCCTTTTAAAGGCTGAATAACTTTCCATCACATGGATGTACCATGTTGACATCCATTTATCAACGGATAGTCAGATTGTTTGTGCTTTTTTGGTTTTTGTGAATAATGCAGCTATAAACATTCACGTACAGTTTTTTGGTGGGCATATGATTTCAGTTCTCTTGGGTGTATACCTATGAGTAGAATTGCTGGGTCTTCCCTGGTAAAGAATCTGCCTGCAATGTGAGACATCCATGTTCGATCCCTGGGTCAGGAAGACCCCCTGCCGAAGGGACTGGCTACCCACTCCAGTATCCTTGCATGGAGAATTCCATGGATAGAGGAGGCTGGCTACAGTCCACAGGGTCACAAAATTGGACATGATTGAGAGCGACTAACACACTTTCACAGTAATCCATATTTAACTTTTGAGAAATTGCTGAATGATTTTCCAAAGTGGCTGCACCATTTTTTGCATTCCTGCCAGCAATGCACAGGGATTCCGACTTCTTCACATCCTTGCCAGTACTTGTTATTGTCTGACTTTTTGACTCTAGCCTGCCTAGTGGATCTCACTGTGGTTTCCTTCTGCCTTTCCCAGATGACCAATGGTGTTGGTCATTGGTGTTGTTCGACACCAATGGTGGTGTTTCCCAGATGACCAATCTTTCGTGTGCTCTTTAGCCATTTGCAGATCTTTTCTTTGGAGAAATGCTTATTAAATTCCTTTGCTTTCTTTTGAACTGGGTGCTTCGGGTCTGTTTTTTTCACTTATTTTTATTTTATTATTTTTTTGGCCATGCTGCATGGTATGTGGGATCTTAGCTTCTGGAGCAGGGATCAAATCTGCACCCCCTGAGTTGGGAAGCTTGGAGCCTTAACCACTGGACCACCAGGGAAGCTCCCAGGCCAAGTCTGGTTTTAATAATTGTAAAGATACAGCAGCGATCACTATGGATCCAACACAGAAGCCTCATGCTTCCTTTCACATTAGCCTATGCATGTTGGGATGGGCAGACTGCCTTTTTTTGGGGGGGGGGGTCATACTGGGTGGTTTGCTGGATCTTTGTTCCCCAACCAGGAACTGAACCTGGGACCTTGACTGTGAAAGTGTGAGGTCCTAACCGCTGGACCGTCAAGGAATTCCCCAGACTGGCTTTTAGTCATTGCAGACCTGGTTCCTACTGCCTCCCCTTCTCACCTTCTCAGTAAAGCCTTCTTGGTAATCCTTCCCTGCTTCTCAGAGTGGTAACTGACCACACTGCAGTGGATCACTGTTGCTTGTAGCCTGTAGCTGGGAACTTGGAGCCAGCTGGCCTGGTTCACACCTAGACCCCCAAGTCTCAGCCATGCAAACCTGGGCAGCTAACTTCTCAGTGTCTCCTCTGTGAGATGGAATTGTAATGCCTTTCTCGTGGCCTTGTTGGGAGCACTTTATGAGAACACACACGTAAATCCTGCTGCATGTTGTGCGTGACCTGTACTTGGTGGCTGTCCCCCCACGCAGAGCGCTGCCAATGAAAGAGAGGGTCATAACTTCCAGGGCAGGACTTGCCGTTTACGGATGATACGAACTGGAGGAAGCTGTTGTGATATCTGGCTGAAAATCGGCTCCCCCTGAGTCACCCCCACTGCAGGGTCCTGGGGCAGCAGCCCCTGCTTGCCGAGCCCTCCAGTTTGGGGCGAAGGCTATGGGCGCCCCCACCTCTTCCGGCCCCAGCTGTCCATCCCCCGCTCCCCTCTGTGTCACCCACACCTCCTCCCTCCTTCCCGAGTGGCGTGTGACTGCTCAGGGGACGTGAGAGGCAGCTGGAAAGTGGCACAACACCCCTAATTACCCTTGTTCCTTCCATATCCCAGCGCCTAAATTTAGCCAGCAGAGCCTGGGCACTGGGGACCCGACTCCTCCCCATCAAGCCCCCCACCCTCAGCAAAGACAGGAAAATGAGCCCCAGGACAAGGCTTCTCACCCAGCACCTGCTCCTCACTGCCCCCGGGGTGGGTCAGGGGTGCTGCTAAGAGGCCAGCTGGGGGCATTGGGCTCCAGAAGGGGCCGTTGCTGCTGCCACTGACAGCGGGGCCCCGAGTCATGGCGGAGCAGAGTGCCACTTTCCCACCCCCTGCCCTTCTTAATGATGGGGAAGCCTGGGAGGGAGGGTCAGAGAAAGTGGTCAGAGTGTTAGGGACACAGGCTCAGAAATCAGACAGCCCTGGGTTCTTAGCTTCTGCTCTGCCACCTGACAACTGTGTGACCCTCGGCAAGTCAGCAAACCTCTCTGGGCGTGTTTCCTCATCTGAAAAATCAGGACAATCATAGGATCTCCCAAGTAAGCTAATCGTGAAATTGAAATGAAAGGATGCAAGGGAAGCATGTACCACCAAGTGGGTGCCCAACAGATGATCTCAAGGCCCACCTCCTCCAGGAAGCCTTCCTGGCTGGCTCCAGCACAGGTCCCCCCATGTTCCTCAGGTGCAGTGTGTGCCTGCTGCTGACCACAGCTCCCTCCCAGGCTCCAGGACAAGATCCTCAAGGGGAGGGCTTGGTTGTTGGTTGTCTTCAGTGTTGTAGGAAAGAGTTGCGGTAAACTCTAAGTCACTGCTGTTTGGGATAAATAGACAAAGAGGGGACCAGCAGGTGGGATTAGAAGGCTGGACCCTGAGGAAGGGAGTCAGCTGGGGGAAAATGTGCCTCCCCAGTTCTGCACCCCAGAGACAGTGACAGTGGCTTCACACTGGAGGCTGGAGCCAAGGTGTCCTGGTCAGGGTAGGGGCCACCAGAATCGGTCAAGGTTGGGATCACCCCCATTTCTGGGTCCCTGGGCCTCAGTTCCTCATCTGCAGAATGGGACAGTAAATGCCAGCCTCCTGGGGTGGAGAGAAGATGAAGTGGGGCAGCCAGCTGGGCACCCACCCCATGCCCCCTGTGGAAGGGGCCTCCAGCTGGGCGGGGTGGAGCCTGAATCTCCTGTTTCACCTGCTGAGGCAGGTGTGGGTCCTCTGGGCAACCTCCCTGAATACAGGTCTGACACACACACACATATGCATGCACGCACGCATGCACACAAACACCGCTTCTTAGCCACCCTGGAGCTCCTGGGCACAATCCCTCAGAGGCACACTGGGGAACAGGGGGTGCCGGGGCAGCCAGTCCCACGGCGCTGGCCCCTGATCTCCCCACACCCTTAGCGCCAGGCTGTCAGCCTGGCTCACGAGACATTTACAGCTCACTGATGAGGCACTTCCATTATCCTACATCACCATAAGGAGTTGGGGGCCCAGAGGGGTTAAGGAATGTTCCAGAAGGACAGAACTTGGGTTCAGACCCAGGCAGTCTGGCCCCAGAGTCTGTGCTGGAAACGACTACACGCCTCTGCCGCCCTGGATGGGTTTAGCCCTTCTCCCGTGATGGGCTGGGGTGATTAGACAGCTTTACAGAGTGGGAGGTGATGCTGAAAGGTGTTGAGGTAACAGCTCAGAACTTAGATTCTTCACCGGAAGTTCCCTTCATTGAGAGGGCTCATGGCATTTGAGCTTCTCTCTTGCAATATCTAAGAATAATAAAACAACCAGCAGCTAATACCCTTCCAGCCCATTTCATACACTACATGCTCATCCTAAACCTTGGCATGTAACTCATTTCATCCTCATGATGGCCCAGAGAGGAGGGGAATTGTGAATTTCTTCATTGTCCAGGTGAGGAAACTGAGGCTCATAGACGATAAGTCACTGGGCGAATCCCAGAGCTCATGGTGGAGCCGGGACCAAACCCAAGAGGCAGCTTGGCTCCAGTCATTCATTCGTCCCTCCCCCACCCCACCAGCCTCAGCCTCCTGCCTCCATCTGCTGTCCCTGGTGCAAAGCCCCCCTCCCATCCCCCATCCATCCCCATGTTGGGAAGCTGCATCCCGACTACCAGGAGGGACCCTCCCCCTGGGATCCTCCTCAGCCAGGATACTGAGGAGCGGCCCAGGCAGTGCCCTCCCTGCCGCTCCAGCCAGGAAGGAGGGAGTGGGCAAGTCCTAGGATAGTCCCAGGTCATCCCGGCAGGGCCCCTGGCGGCCCACCCCGCCTCCCTCTGCAGGCGTGGCCTGGCTGAAAGCTCTGGGAGCCTCACAAGCCGCTACTGAAGGTAAACACGAGACTCAGAGACCGAACGACCTGAGCCGCCTTAGGAGGCTTAGAAATGTTTTCCCAGCTGCCTCCCTTTCTCGACCTGGCTCCTGCCAGGGATCCAGTAAGCGGTATGAGCCTAAGAGCGGCTCTGGGGCCCTTAACGACGTCTCCTTCAGCCACGCAAGGAGAAGGCCGTTCCCATAAAGGGCTCCATTAAATCCTTAGCCAGGGGCTGCATTCTCCCTTTCCATCTCAGCCGAGGGTGCAGGCCACTCGACCAGTCCTCTCAGAGAGAGCTGAACACTTTAAGGTCTTCATTAAGTGGCAGCTTATCATAGTTTCATGATCATTTCATCATGATCATGATGAAACAAATGATCAGAGATAAAAGACCACAGAACCCTGTGCATTGAGAAAAGGGTTAAAGCAACCCACCCAGGCATGCCGAAGGGGTAACGAAAGTTTCTCTTCTGTATTTATTCCTCCAACAGTGAGTGGCTCAGCCTTCTGGTGCCTCTCTGGGCATGTGACTCTCTGGCTGGGGGATGGGGTACCTGAGTGACAGCATCCAGAAGAACAGGCAGTCTTGATGTGGGGCCTGACACAGGGAACCAAGCTCTCTCAGGATGTTGTATATTATCTGCCGTAAAGATGGTACATTTCCAAGCGTTCTATTGAAACTACAGGGGAGACTGGAAAGGATCCAGTGGGTGAGGGATGAGACCTGGAATAGAATTGTTTCGTGTCTGTTGTTACAGCTTAACAGGTGTAAATGCCCCCTGGGGTTTTCCTTTTTCATTTGGTTTTGTTTACAGATTTGTTTCAGTGGCAGAACAATTGGGTATAAGGGTTCTCGAGGTTCTCTTCTGGCCTGTGTGTTGCTTAGAATTATGTTCAGCTGAAGGAGACAGAAAAGCTCAAAGAAATAATGTGTTGAACAATATAGAATCTCTTTTCTCCCAAGCAAACAACATTTGGAAGGACTAGTCCAGGACCGATGTGGCAGCTCCACGATCATCAGAACCCAGATCACCTCCTTCTTGTTCGAGCTTCATCCTTAACATGTGGTGTCTACCTCATGATCGAAGGTAGCTGCTCCAGCTCCAGCAATCACATAAACACTCCAGCCAGTGGAAAAGAAGAGGCAGAAAGGGTGAAAACCTCTGTCTTTACATTTCTTACACCCTAGTGGCAGAGGTTATTCATGTGGTCACAGCTAACTACAAGGGAGGCTGGGAAATATCTTTATTTCAAATGGTTATGTGTCCAGCAAAAAGACAGGAGTACTATGGCAAAGGAGATGAGGAGCACAGATTTTGGGGAGCAGTTAGCAGTCTTTAGCACAGCATAATGTTCTTCCATTCCACTGGCCATGTGTTTTCTGGCAGTGTGTTCCAGGCACCCTGGGCTCACCCTCAACTTATTCTCATGTATTACTCTTGACTCATCATCACAAAACCAGACCTACTCTGAGAGCAAGACCTGGCTCCCAAAACATAGCCCTTACCCTGGCATTCAAGGTTCTTGGATGTTGGGTTTCATCGCCTGCTGTAACCCCTTGCAGCCTTTGCCCAGTGGCTCTGAGCCCCCCACCTGGTCCATTAAGGCAGATTACTCCCACTGCCTGAATGCCTCCTCTGCCAGGGGGTCCCCTATTCAACCCCAAAGACTCACCACGGAAACACTGTCTGGTCAGTGAAGCCTCCCTAGGCCCCTCTGGGGAGAATCAGAACCCTTTCTCCTGCCCTCCCTTGGGCTTCAGGAGCCTTCCGTCATCCCTCTATTTATAGCCTGTTCAAGTCAGGTGCCCCTGGACACATTGCCCGGAGAGAGGGAGGGGCCCCCGGCTGGGAGAGCAGGTTCTGTGACCTGCCTGGGGAAGGGCTCAGAGTTTTCAGGATGGCTCCACTGGCCTGATGTCCCCACATTCATCTGTCTGCTGGAAGATTGGGGAGACGGAGCTCCCACACCTGGAGCAGCCCCATCACGGTGCACGCAAATGGTCTCCTGTCTCCCCAGCTTTGCCAAGTGCCCTGGGGTCTGTGCTGTGCTCCTTTCCATCCCTGGAGGCCGGAGTCCAGCCCTAGGCCAGACCCTGCCTCCACCATTGCTGCCATGAGCCACAGGCTGCATCTAACTGGGGAGGGGACTCAGCCCTGCTCTGTTTAGGGTTCTAGCCGAGATGCCCCGACTGGGTGGGAGGGCAGGAGCTGGCTGTAACTCTGGGGAGGCAAGGAGGCTTTCTCCCCTGATACTCAGCCTCCCCCCTGCTTTCCTGGAAGGTCCAGGTCTCCCACCTTGGATGTCAGAGTAGCATCCATGCTTCAGAAAGCCAAGCAGGGGACTTCCCTGATGCTCCAGTGGTTAAGATTCTGTGCTTCCAATGCAGGTGGCACAAGTTCGATCCCTAGTTGGAGAACTGAGGTCCCACCAGCTGTGCCGTGCAACCAAAAAAAAAAAACAAAAAAAAAAACCACACACCCAATGAGCAAAAACAAGATAAACAAACAAAAATCCACAGGAAGCCTAGCAGGGAAGAGAAGGGTCTTGCAGCCCCACACTCAATGTCTCTGTCACCTGACCTAGCCCAACCCCTCCTGTCAATGCTACGCCTGGATCCAGTGCTACTGGATCCTGTGCATAAGCCCCCTCCCCAAATGACAGCCTTCCCACCCCCATCCCCGAAGGCCTCTCCCCAGCCCAGGCCCCCATCAGCACCATCCCCTTTCCTCCTAGTACCCTGACAAATCTGAATTCTAAGCCAGAGTGACCCGCGGGTCCTGAGCCCGACACACACCCCCCTCTGCTCCCACCCTCCACTTCCACCCCACTTTCCACTCAAGACGCCGACACCAGCGTCAAGGACAGCCACCAGCTGCCTGCTGAGTGCCCGCCCTGCCCTTTAACAAGCCTCCACACCCGTCCCCAGCTGCCCGGACCGAGGGACACTTTGTCACCACCAGGATTCACAGGCCCAGCTGACCGAGACCTTCCTGCCTGCCGGGGGCCACGTGACAGGCTGAGTCCAGTATACCTGCCCAGAGCTTCACCTGAACCAGGGCCGGGCTCCAGTGTTTAGAACCAGACACACCTAGCCATATGACCTCGGGCAAGTTACTAACCCTCTCTGAGCCTCTGCCATTTGTAGCTGACCCCAATCTGGCGTGCTTCCCAGGGGGCGCTGTGGTAAAAATCCACCTGCCAATGCTGGAGACGCAAGAGACGTAGGTTCGATCCCTGGCTCGGGAAGAGGAGGGAGGTCCCCTGGAGGAGGAAATGGCGACCCGCTCCAGTATTCATGCCTGGAGAATCCCACAGACAGAGGAGCCTGGTGGGCTCCAGTCCGTGGGGTCGCGAAGAGTCGAATATGACTGAGCCTGCATGCACACACACATCGGCCTCCCGAGGAAGGAACTACTGCACACTCCCTTACCCTTCTCTCCCTTACCCTTTGAAAGAGGCTCCACCATAACGGGTGGGTTGGGAGGGAGAGGGAGGACCAGTGTGCCTTCTGACCTTGCCCCAGGAGTTGGCCCCCAGGCCCACCTAGCTCAGAGCCGGGGAGACCGCACAGGCTGAGGAGGAAGGTGCTGATGCCCAGGAGAAAGTCTGGGGCGCCTCCTAGTGGACACCAAGGGAATGTCTACCTGAGCAGAGGACACAGCCACCCAGCTTCTAGTCCCGCCCTGTAATGAGTGGCTCTCAGCTCAGAGTCGGGGTCCAGTCCTGACCCATCGCTGCTAGCTCTGGCAAAAGCCACCTCTCCCCAGGGAACCTCTGTTTCCTCATCCCCCGAACGGAGCTGATGATGACAGTACCACCGCTCGGGACCACAGCGAGGTTTCCGTGTGCCTCGCGTACAGTAATGTTTCTCAAGGTCCGGCGAGGCAGGAGTTCGCCCGAGGGGCCCACGAGTAGTGGCCGAGTCAGGGTAAGGAGCCAAGGGCTCAGACTCCCGGTCCAGTGCTCTTTCCACTCCTGGGTGCTGTTCAGCATGTCCTTGGACTCGCCAGGCCTTTTAATTCCTCCTTGTGTCTCTAGACGTTTTCAGATGTTTTAGCACTGTCAGAACAAGCTTACGGCTGTGTCCAATTAACCTTCCTGCCAACCGTTATGGGACATGATATCTTTTCCAGGGCTGGCTGGGATATCTCTGTTCCCATCTCCTTTTCAAAAGACGGAAGCCTCCCGTGAGCCCTGAGGTGGCTGTCATGTCCCTCCAGCTGGGGCCACGTGACCCCATGCAAGGCCGACCAGCTCAACCAGGCCCCAGGTGGGACCCTGTTTCTGCTCCAGGTAAGAAACTGCATGTGTATACAGGGGGGCAGGGGTGGAGGTGGAGATAAAAGAGACCTCCCCAGGGGAGAAGGAAGGTGCAGAAGGGAAGCCCCGGCCTCAGAGGACGAGTTTGCTTGGTCTCTAATGAAAAGGGCCCCTCCTGAAATGCACGCTCCTGAATTCCTCTATGATGGTGATGGGGGTGACCCTGGAGACACGAAGATCAGAGGGGAACTTGGCCCTGCCTGATGCTGTGTTTGCCCAGTGGGCTGTCTCTTTTTACCTGGGTTTTGTGCTTATCTGGGGTGGCTGGTGCACTTCCCTGACTCCTTCATGCCAGGTCCATATCTCTGTGGCCCCTAGAATCCCCCCTTTCAGCCTGGGAGGGCCCTGGGGCCTCACTGAGAATCTGAAGGGATTGCATTCAGACATTTGTAAATGCTCCGTGTGCTCAGCGGCTCAGGCGTGTCCGATTCTTTGCGACCCCATGGACTGTAGGCCGCCAGGCTCCTCTGTCCATGGGATTCTCCAGGCAAGAATACTGGAGTGGGCTGCCATTCCCTCTCCATGGAATCTTCCCGGCCCAGGGATCGAACCTGTGTCTCTTGTGTCTCATGCATTGGCAGGCAGATTCTTTACCACTCGCGCCACCTGGGAAGCCCGTATGTGCTGCATACCCAGCTTTTAACAAACCACCCACAAGTACACAGATGCACAAAGAAACTGCGTGATCACACAGCCCTGAAAACTCTCTCTCTCTCTCTCTCACACACACACACACACACACACACACACACACACACGCACGCACTGGGTCCAAAAGCTAGTCAGGCCCTTGGGAAGTGGGCCAAGCCAGGGGTGTGAATGGATAGTTGGGACGTTGTGTGGGTTCCAAGCAGACAGGGCTGTGTCCCCTCCCAGACAGGTGTCCTTGCAGAGGGAGGCCCCCACGAGGGTGTGGGACAGTGAGGACTCACTTAGGTCTGAAGCTGGTAAACTGATCCACGCTGGGGATCCGACGCCTTCATGAAGCCAGGGTGGAGCCAGCCCTGGAAGTTCTCCCCTACTGATCCCAGCTGAACCAGCTCTTGCCTCCTCCCTGTTCAGCCCCTTACAGACCTTGCCCCACCTCCACTTTCATTTTTCTCCCATCTCCCCTCCCCTCCAGCTCCTTCCCTCCGGGTCATCCCCTCCCGACCTTTGCTTAGCTGGCCCTTTACCGCAGTCCCTGACAGACACCAGCTTGCCCTCCAAGACCCTTGCAGGATCTTAGCTCCCTGACTGGGGATTGAACCTGGGCCCTCGGCAGTGGAACCGCGGAATCCTAGCCACTGGACTGGAAGGGAAATCCCAATGCCTCCTTCTCAGAGAAGCTTTCCTGCAACCCTCTCTCTGATGCAGGATCAGTTCCTGCCTCCTGGTGCCCTGGGGCCCATGTACACACCTCTGCCATAGCTCCAAAGCCTCCCTGGTGTGACGATCCGAACGAACCTAACTCCTGGACTCTACTAACGGGGGCTGTGCTTTTTTCTCCTCTGTACTAAGGGCAATGGGAGCCTGGGCAACAGTTTTGATGGAGCTTGTAGGATCAGATTTGTGATCTCAAAAGGTCACGAGGCAGCTGACTGCCTGGTGGAGGGAGGCAGGGAGAGGGAGCATGGGACTTCTAATTGTCAAGATAGGGGGCTAAGACAGGAGACGTGAGCGGGTTCAGGAGATATTCAGGGTATAGCCTCCCCCCACCACCAACCAGTGGTCCCCAAGCCTGGATATGCACCCGATACCCTGGGGGAGGCTTTAAAAAACAGATTCTTAAGCTCTACCTTGATACCCCTAAATAGGATCTCAGGAATCAGGGACAGAATCAGTAATTTTTTAAAAAATTGTGATTAAAAAAATACATTACATAAAATTTATCATCTTAACCATTTCTCAGGGTACCTTCTCATGTTAAGTTAATTCACATTGTTGTGAAAAAGATCTACAGAACTTTTCTTATCTTACAAATCTGAAACTCAACACTCATTAAAGAACTCACCACCCCCACCCCAACCCAGGCCCTGGTAATTACCACTCTTCTTTCTTTTTTTTTTTTCACTTATTTTTATTAGTTGGAGGCTAATTACTTTACATCATTACAGTAGTTTTGTCATACATTAAAATGAATTAGCCATGGATTTACATGTATTCCCCATCCCAGTCCCCCCTCCCACCTCCCTCTCCACCCGATCCCTCTGGGTCTTCCCAGTGCACCAGGCCCGAGCACTTGTCTCATGCACCCAACCTGGGCTGGTGATCTGTTTCACCCTAGATAATATACATGTTTCGATGCTGTTCTCTTGAAACATCCCACCCTCGCCTTCTCCCAGAGTCCACAATGCACCACTCTTCTTTCTGTTTTGAATGTGACTACTTTAGATGCCTCATTTAAGTGGAATCATGCAGCATTTGTCTTTAAAAAATTTTTTTCTTGATTTGGCTGTGCCGGTCTTAGTTGCAGGATCTAGTTCCCTGACCAGAGGTTGAACCTGGGCCACCTGCATTGGGAGTGTGGATTCTTAACCACTGGGCCACCAGGGAAGTCCCTCTGTAATTTTTAGGATCCCCAAGTAGCTCAGATGAAGGTGGCATGTGGCCCAGAGTTTGGAAACTACTGTCCATGTTACCCAAGCTGGAAGGACCCCCTCTCCCTTTCCCTTTGCTCCTAGGAGAAAAATCACATCCTAGTGCCCTCTGACTTTCAGAGGATGGTGTTCACTTTGACCTCTGGGGAGAATCATCTCTCAGACAGGATCCTGAAGAAAACTAAAGTCAGACCAGATAATAACCCAACAGCCCATATTATTGTTCGTTTTCATGATCTACGTTTATGCAGTGTTTTAGATTCTAGTTACTCATGTCTGTTCCTGAACCAGCAGCACCAGTATACTTGGGGGCCGGTGAGAAAAATGTGGGGTCTCAGGACCCACTTGGGGTTCCTCTGAATAGTAAAGCTCTAGAAGCTCAGCTTTGGGGCTTAAAGAGTGGGTGGGCTGGGGGCTGGGGGAAGGAGAGGTCGCTGAGAGGCGGGGGAGGTGGCCCAGGTTGATATGGGCTTGTTGTGTCTCTCCCACACCACTGCCATGGTCTTGAACTTGAATAAGTTCAGCACTCCAGGCTCAGCCCCTTAGTCACCTGCCTCCTGGTTAGCCCTCTGGGGCTCAGCTACAAGTTCCCAAGGCTCGGCCTCTGGGTGGGACATGGGCTGTCTTCTTTGCAGCCCAGTCATGGAGGATACCCTGCCCTTGGCCAGTTCCTTCCCCAGCCTGGCCTGACACAGACCCTTCCAGCAGGGCACCAGGTCTTGTGACATCCAGCACTCCCATCAGGTCCTCGCAATGACCCTGAGAGATCCTGGTCATAACAATGGCTTACTGAACATGTATTAAACTCCAGGCACTGGGAAAAGTGGCTCAGGCTTCCAAGGACACCATGAGGTTGCCACAGGGGTTATCTCTACTTGGCAGATGAGGAAACTGAGGCTCAGAAAGATTGAAATGAGTTGTACAAAGTGATAGGACTTAGCACACAAGTGCTGTAAGTCCTAGAGCTAGGATTTGAATTTCCATTAATCTATCAAGTCTGAGTTTTTAAAAAATTTATTTATTTGGCCTTGACAGGTTTTATTAACAATTAGCCACATGTGGGATGTAGCCACAGGGGGATGTGCCCCCTGAAGGAGGGCATGCCAACCCACTCCAGTATTCTTGCCTGGAGAATCTCATGGATAGAGGCGCCTGGTGGGCTACAGTCCATAGGGTCACACGGAGTTGGACATGACTGAAGTAGCTTAGCTTGCTAGCTTGTGAAATGTATTAATAGTTCTCTGACCAGAGATCGAATCTGGGCCTCTTGCATTGGGAGAAAGAAGCCTCAGCCACTGGACCACCAGGGAAGTCCCTGTTATGTCTGAGTTCTTAACCAGGATGCCTCCTTCTTGCTGTCTTCTTACAGAAGGGGACCCTGAAATTCAATTCCGTAATTTACCCAAGTCAAATGACTGATAAGTGCCAAATCTTGGACTTGAACTCAAGACTGTGTGCCACAGACCCCCAGTTCTTCACTGATGAACCTGCTCTCTTTATCCCAGCAGCGTGTCCGCGTGCTGGTCTGTCCACCCCATTTCCGGCTGCATCAGACTCTTCCTGCCTGGGTTATCATGTCAGTGCTAACCGGCACGGCGGACCAGGGTCCCTGGAGCCACAGCTGCAGCCAGGAACGCAGGGAGCTCAGCACTGCGGGCAGAAATGGAAAGTGACACTTCCTGGCCCCACGGGTCCGTGCCTGAGCGGGGGAGCAGATCGCGCACCTGGGCACGGGAGGTGGCAGAGCGCAGCAGCTGTCAGAGGATCGGGAGGCGGAGGGAATGGAAACTGACAGTTCACCCACCCGGGCACTGCCGGGCACCCAGCACCACAGCTGGCTTGGAAGCTGGCGGGGGCAGGGCAGTCGAGCTCCTGGGGTGACCCCTGGCTTTCAGTGGGCTCCCCACACAATGGCAAGAGGACCAGGGTGTGTAAGCGTGGATTCAAATAGCGGGTGACCCCTCATCCACTCCATAACTGCAGTGCGTACATGCTCAGTTGTGTCCGACTCCTTATGACCCTACAGACTGCAGGCAAGTTGCTTAACCGCTCTGGGCCTCAGGGCCTCGTGTATCAGATGTGGACGGTCATAGTACCTCTGGCATTGCTAAGAGCCTTAGGAGTGTCAGCATATATAAAAATGCCTAGCTCTCAGTAAACATCATCATCTGAGCTGACCAAGTCCAAGAGAGGCAATGCACACCCGGCCGATGTGGGGGACAGATGAACTGTAACTAGGAGAAGCTGGTCATACCGGCACACAGCGAGATCTGGAGCTGCAATTGTTGTTGCTGCTGTTCTTTAATTGCTAAGTCGTGTCTGACCCCTTTGTGACCCCATGGACTGTAGCCTGCCCATCTCCTCTCCATAGGATTTCCCAGGCAAGAATACTGGAATGGGTAGCCATTTCTTTCTCCAGGGTGTCTTCCCAACCTAGGGATCGAACCCATGTGTCCTGTTTGGCAGGCAGATTCTTTACCACTGAGCCTCCAGGGAAGCCCATATCAGTAATAGATATTATTATTAGGAGCAAGACAGGCTACAAAATTTGCAGAATCCGGTACAAATGAAAATGTGGGGTACCTGTTAAAAAATGGTTAAGAATTTCAAGGTAGCGACAGCAGAACACGATCCCAAGCCTCGGTCCCTGAGCTACTTGCACATGTTTTTGTTGAGTCGCTCAGTGGTGTTTGACTCTTTGTGACCCCATGGACTGCAGCACGCCAGGCTTCCCTGTCCTTCACTATCTTCCAGAGTTTGCCTAAATTCATGTCCACTGAGTCGGTGATGCCATCCAACCATCTCATCCTCTGCCAACCTCTGCACATGTTAGACACCCGGGAAGCTGGCCCTGATCAGGAGATAGGACTCCCCAGTCCTTAGAGTGACTCCGTGGTCTGTCCTCAGGAAGGTTGCCATTCTGCTTGATGCTTAATCTAAATGAGGGCTTCCCTGAGCTTGCCTTCCCTGGTCTCCAGATTATTCCAGATGCATTTGTGACTGGGCACATCCAACTTGTCCTGCATGAGAAGGAGGCCCTTGGGGCTGTTCCCTGGACTTTGAGCCCTTCCAGACAGGCCCAGAGTCCTTGAATGTTAGGGCCCTTTGAGATTAACCCCAGGCCCACCCCAAGACAGGCAGGCCCTGCCCAAGGACACACAGGATGCTGCGGCAGGGTAGGATGAAGACCCTGGCCTCTGAGTTCTGCCTGGGAGGTCTGTCTCAGGGAACCAGCTGACACGCAGTGGGGGTTCCAGGCCCGGTGGTGGGAGAAGGGTGTGTGTGGGGAAGGGCAGTCTTCTGTATGGATGATGGGTTTTCAGCATGGGGGAGGGGAGTTTCTGTTCTCTTGGCTTCTCTGTTTTCTGCGATGGCACACACTGCTTTTGTAAGACCAGGAAAAAAAATACCATAAATGAACCTTCAGTTAAGGAATAGCACAGCGTTCTCATAGGAACCAAGAAGACAAGCCCTTGATGCAAAGTACATTCAGAGGGAAGAAAAATTTTTAAAAATAGACGGTTAGATCAGAGCAACTGATCTTGTTGCAATAACTCCTTAAGGCTCCCCTCCCTACCTACATGAGAACCCTGGTTCCAGGGACTGAGATGTCTCAGTTGGGCTCTGAGATTTTGGGTGAGGGCGTGTGTGTGTGTGTGTGTGTAGTGTGCTGTGTGAGTGACTGAGTGTGTAGGGCGAGGGACAGTGAGTCCCTCCAGAAGCCAGGCCCCAGGGGAGACGAGCGCAGCAGATGGCCCCAGAGAGCATGCTGTCTCTGAAACCAGGCGCAGTAGAGCCGGAATCCAGCCCCATCAACGGCTCTGGTTCTCTGAGCTGCAGTTTCATTTATAAAATGGAGAAAACGACGTCTGCTTCACAGGTTTGTAGCTGTGGGGATTAAAGAAAATGAGCTGGCTCAAAGAGTCAGCACGTAGTAGGTGTTCAATCACCAGGAACGCCTCCCTCCAACCTTGTACTGACAACCTTATGACCCCTTTCCCTTATGCTGACATCGTACTGAACGGTTTGATCACCGTCGCTGGTGATCTGATCCCAGGGGAGGGCAAGGGGAAAGGTTGGCATCGTAGAGGCCATGGCATCCTCAGGGGGTCACCACTAAGTCTGTTCTCGGCCGGATGGACCCTTCCCAAGCTAACCAATGCCCGCGGAACCCTTGACGAGACCCTAGCGGAGCCATTTGGTGGAGCGTGGAGACCCCTAGTGGCCTCACGGGGGACTGCCGTCTCCTTGGGAAACCCACCGGGAGCGGAGCTCCTGTGGGGACTCTCCTCTGTGTGGCGATCTTTCCTGAGTCCCTATTAAATACCAAAGCTGGCACCAGGTGCTGTGGAAGCAGAGAGAAGAGAAGCCCACCACCCCAAGGGCACCCATCATCAGGAGCGTTGCAGAGGCCGTTCCCTGCGGACTTATACTCCCATATCCATCCACAAGGAAGGGAACGCGGGGGTCAGCCTGGGACCTGGGTCAAGACACCCCCCCTCCCACAAAGCACCTGGAATAAGCAAGATTCAACAGTTATTATGATTATTAAGGGTATAAAAAGGCAGACACTTTGGGTTAGGAGTCATGCTCCCTTGCCCTTCTCCGAGCACGTTGGAAACTGCCAGATACTTGCATAAAATAAGTGCTTTCTCATATGGCATCTCATCTGATCTCTGAGGAACAGGTACTAATGACTAGCCTGTGGAAGAGAGAGCTGGTGCTCAGGGAGGTTTAGATAATTAAGTAAGAGTCAGGATTTGAACTCAGGTCCGTCTGGCTCCAGAATCCATGCTCTTATGCAAGAGGATCTGCCGAGTGGGGTAGCCAGTGACTTGCCAAGCAAACAGACTCACCTCTCCGGGCGTCAGCGTCCTTATCATTACAGGCCAGATGCTTTGCTTTTTGTTGTTGTTGTTGTTTTTAGGCTCACGTGGGCACTGGTTCCGACTCTGCATGGGGATCACTGGATTTCCTTGGTCTGGGTGCGTCCTGGGCCTTGGGATCACAAAGCATCTCAGGTGATTCTGAGATGCATGGAGGACTGGGACAAGACCCAGAGGTTAAACTTTATTTATTCTGCCGGGTGGTATTAAGCCTTGGGTGGGCAGGAGGGGGCTTCCTCCATCTCCCTGTGTCCAGTTCTGCTCAGTTCTCTTCTGTTATTTATTTATTAGAGAAAAATCACTTCCTCTAAAGTATACGGTTCAGTAGGTTGTTCAGATGGTAAAGAATTCACCTGCAATGCAGATCTGGGTTCAATCCCTGTGTCAGGAAGATCGCCTGGAGGAGAGCATGACAGCCCACTCCAGCATTCTTGCCTGGAGAATCCCCATGGACAGAGGAGCCTGGTGAGCTACAGTCCATGGAGTCTCAAAGAGTCAGACACATCTGAACGACTAAGGACACACAGCACAAAGTGTACAGTTCAGTGGGCTTTAGTATGTTCCACAAGGTTGTGCAAACATTATCACAGCAGATTTCAGAAAGCTTTCATCACCCGCAAAAGAAACCCTGTACCTATTAGCAATCCTTCCCTATCAGCTCTCCTGCTAGCCCCTGGCAATCTCTAATTGACTGTCTGTATCTACAGATTTGTCTTTTCTGGACATTTCACATAAATGGAATGTACGTGGCTTTCCGTGTGCACCTTCTCTCATTTACCTTTATATCTTCAAGTTTCATCCTTGTAACATGCACCAATTCCATATGGCGACATCACATTAAAAACATCCACTCATCAGTTGCCAGATGGTTTAAAGGCTCTGATGTTATCTTGGCCGAGAGAGGTGACTGGATTTACCCAGGTGGAGGGGCCAAGGGTGGCACCTGGGAGGCTGGGCGCTGCCTCTCAAGCCTGCGTGAAGGAACACCCAGAGGGGCAGGGATATGAAACCAACCCTAAAAAGCTCCAAGGAGGCAGATCCTGGGCAGCCGTGAGAGGTGGGCCATAACTGTTCCCTCCCGCTTCCATGAAAATAACCAGAGACCCGGGCAAAGTTGTATCCACAAAACTGCATCATCGCAGCACAGCTCAACAGTGAAACACAGAAATAATCTGGGTGTCGAAGAAAATAGGGAACTCATTCCATAAGCGATGCTACTGCTATCCGAGGGAATACCATGCAGTCAAATACGATGCAGTATCAGCTCACTTTTATTATAGTGCCAAAGCCTGCTTGTGCATTTCCCATGTGCTGGCCCTCATGGCTCAACCCTCATGATAAAAACATGAGGTAGGTGCTCTTAGGATCCCCATTTTAAATGAGGAGATGGAAGTAGAGAACTGTTAGGTAACTTGCCTAAGGCTGTGCAGCTAGAAAGAGGTGTGGCTAAACTCTAAACCAGGGTTGGCTTGCTTAATATCTCTGTTCTATCACTTCTCCGAGGGTAGAAAAAAATTTACCAGCGTGAGAAACCATTCACAAAATATTAGTTCAGTGAATAAATCAGTTCATGGAATAATATGCAGGGTACCAAGCAAGACTGGAAGGAAATACACCAGACTGTGGATAGGAGGGATCTCCGCACAGTTGGAGCAAGTGTAATTTTTGCTTTCTGCTCTGTGTTTGTATTTTCCCAGTTAGGTACAATACAAGGGACACATTTTCATTTTCAGGAAGAAAAGTATTTTATTTGGTTCATGTAAAAAATAAACAACATTCATATACAGATGGTGGGAATTTGATATGGAGCATTCCCTACAAAGGGCAACATTTTAACATTTATCAAAGTAGCAAATGCATTTGCCCTTTGACTCAGCAATCCTGGGTGGCTCAGATGGTAAAGAGTCTGCCTGCAATGCAGGAGATCTGGGTTCGATCCCTGGGTCAGGAAGATTCCTGGAGAAGGGAATGGTTACCCACTCCAGTGTTCTTGACTTGAACATTTCATGGACCCAGAAGTCTGGCGGGCTATAGCTGCAAAGAGTCTGACACAACTAAGCGACTAACACTTTTTCGCTTTTCAGCGATCCTATATCTACATTTTATCCTATAGGTAGAGCTGTTCATAAATGAATACGAGGCTACTCCCTATACCATTGCTTGTTATAACAAAAGCTTGGAGGCAAATTAAACATGCACTGTATATAAATAATCTTTGGAAGGACTACTATACAGTTGTAAAAAGAATGAGGATGCTTTCTATTCTGCTAGGAAAAGAGCACTGGGATATTTTTTCAGTGAAAAGGGCAAAATTCAGAACCATGTATTCATAACATTACCTCTGTGTGAGAAAGTAAGAAAGGGAGAAAATATTTTTTGTCTGCTTGTACTTTATCATAATGCTGGCAGCCAAGGTGATAATCAGAATATTTAACAGTTAGCACACAACAGATTACAACTGGCCTTATAACCACTGCAGAAAGGACACCCAAGGAACTATGAAGTGACTGCCATTAGAGACATGAAAATGGGGTGCATAGGACAGGGGTGGGAACAAGACTGACTTCTCAGACTCTGCCATCTTATACTGTTTAAATTTTTGATTCATGGCACTGAATTACCTGGTTGAAACATCATGATTTCAAAAACACCACATGCAAAACTGTGGCTTCCAGTGCCTGCTATCCCCCTGTCTAGGACATGGGAAAGCCTCGGAGGAGAGAGCACTTGGATTGCATGAGGGCTGGGTATCAGGGCATCCTCCGTTGTTGTGGCCCAGGCATGTAGGTGAGGGCATAGGTAAGGGGCAGAAGTGTTCCTCTGTCTTCAGAGGTCCCTGCGGGCTTTCTGGTGGGAGCAAAGGTCTTGAAGCTTCTTCAGCTGCTTTGACTTGGCACAGTGCCTGGCGCATAGTAGGTTCTTAGGAAGCATCTGTCTAATTAATTGCTCCCCTGCGGGCCCGATTATTTCACTGTTGGGGTGGTAAGCCTCTTACCTACACCGATCTGCCCCGTGGCTTAAGCCATGGAGTTGCTGGGCTCAGGACCACATTACTTTAATCAGATAATCAGATTACTCTTTCCCCTGCATCTGGCAGAGACCAGGCATTACAGAAAGGGAAATGAAAGCATAAAGTGCCCATCCCGTTGGGCAGACATTTATTAAGCACCTGCCACGCATAGGTCCTAGGCCTAGGTTCTGCCACGCAGCAAGCCTCTCCTGGGGCAGCCGTTCTCCCAGCACCCCTTGCAGCTAACGTCAATGGTGCACTCACAAGCAGCATCTCTCTTGGTCCTTCCCCCAGTCCTGCTTGGGATGTCATGCTTAGTCTCTTAGTAGTGTCCTACTCTTCGCAACCCCATGGACTATAGCCTGCCAGGTTCCTCTGTCCATGGGGATTCTCCAGGCAAGAATACTGGAGTGGGTTGCCGTCTCCTTCTCCAGGGGATCTTTCCAACCCAGGGGTCAAACCCAGGTCTCCCACATTGCCTATGGATTCTTTACTGCCTGAGCCACCAGGAAGGCCCATGGGAAGTGCTTTCATTATTCAGTGCCTATGGGTGCAAGTGACACAAACCAGACTCAAACGCATTTAAGCAAGAAGAGATTTGTATTGGCTCATACAACTGAAGGTAGGTAGGTTTCATGTACAGTGAGATCAAGACTCTAGCTGTTTCTGTTTTCTTTCTTCTGTATCCCCTTTGTCCTCAGGCTGGCTTGCCTCATAGTTGAGAGATGTCACCAGTAGGAGGGAACAGTATGTTTCCCTGTCTGTATCCATCAGAAGAGACACATAGCTTTCCAGATCTCTTTCAAGAATAAGGAAGATTCTTTCCCCCAAATTTCAAAAGCTTCAAATAAGTCTAACCTCACATCTTATGAACACAGATTGACTTAGAACTTCCCACCCTGTAATCCAATGGTTCTCAACCCTGGGGCTGCATGTCAGAATTACACAGGGAGTTTTTTGGGAAAAAAAAAGTTTGGTTCCCAAGCCGTTCTACCCCAGGTCCCATTAAATCAGAAACTTTGTGGGTAGGGCCCAGGCATCAGCATTTTGGGAAAGCTTCCTGGGTGCTTCTAATGCACAATGAGAGCCTCAGAGTTAGGCTTAGGGCATTGTCTCCCAAGGAAGTCGTCTGTCCAGTGACAGAGAGCTGGCCTGACTGAACCAGAAAACTTCACACCTGTGGCCCACTGCTGGCCCCCGCCACCTGCAATAGACCAGCAATTAATAATTTTAATAAATCCTATAATTTTCTTGTAAGCAGAGTAATTATATCGCTTAGCAATTTGTGTGCGTGCTAAAAGCATTAATTTGCTCAATGTAAACATCTAAAATATGCCACAATTATCGTAAGCCGTGTGAGCTTGTCTTGGTTTTTTTTTTTAATAAGCTGGGAGCTTACAGAACTGGATGTAGCCCAGAGCCTCTGGGCTCACGAGAGATTCCTGCCTGATGTGGGCCCAAGCTGAGTCACTTGGCCCAGGACCCTTCCCTTCTTTGGAGGTTTGAAATTTTGATCCCAATTCTTCCTTGCCCTGTAGTGGCTTTGAGACGTTACCCTTTCACAGGGGCCTCGTGGTGGAAGGGGGGCCCTTCTTGCTCTTGACTGTGAACTTGATCATGTGACTTGCTTTGACCCTTGGAGGATGAGGTGAATGGGGGTTCTCAACCTGCTTTCCAGCTGAGCTTGCCCCTCCCCCCTTTGCCCATCTGCCATATCCCCAGGAAGAACACATCCAGCTGTGGGCCCCTGCAGGCTGGGCCCCAGGAGGAGACGTGCATCTGAGCTGACCTGGCCCTTCTGCGTGGAGTAGAGCCACACGGCGAAGCCCAGCCCCTCTGCAGACCCATGAATGTGAGAAGTTGTGATTGTCCTTTTAAGCCACTGAGTTTGGGGACTTGCCTGGTGGTCCAGTGGCTAACAATACACCTGCCAATGCCAACGCAGAGGACATGGGTTCAATCCCTGGTTCGGAAAGATCCCACGTGCCACGGGGCAACTAAGCCCATGTGCCCCAACTACTAAAGCCTGCACACCTAGAGCCCGTGCTACTCAACAAGAGAAGCCCAAGCATTGCAGCTAGAGAATAGCCCCCACTCACTGCAGCTAGAGAAAGCCCACGCACAGCAAAGAAGACCCAGTACAGCAAAAAATAAAAAAATTAAAAAGCCTTAATAAAACTGGTGACCTTCAAATGACAAAAAAAGAAATAAGCCACTGACTTTGGTCGTATTTTGCTACACAGCACAATTGCCGCCTTCGTTGCCTGATACACCTTCCCAGACTATGCAGTGGACAGACATACCCCTAAACTCTTTTGGTCCCAGAGAACATTAGGGACCAAGCATAGTGACAAGAAGGGTCTGAACAGAAAGCATTTCCCTTCTGCAACCCAGTGATAGCATCCTATGTTTATGAAGGTTGTGGCCAGGCCTTAGGCCAAGCCTAGTGATTATAAGCATAGGTTATTTTGGAACCAGTTTGCCTGGGTTTGAAGCCCAGCTCCACCACTTGCATGCTGTGTGACCCCGAACAAGTCACTTAACTTCTCTGAGCCTTGGGTACCTCACCTGTCCAATGAAGATGTTAATAAGCTGTTTGCCTGCTTCTATTGTGCAGATGAAACAAATTAATTTGTCTGAGATGTGTAGAGCAGGGCCTGGCACACATTGTAAGCATTATATAAGTGTGAGCTCCTATTTTTAAGCACCGTCCATGCATTTAATTCTCTCAACAAAGCAACCGGAGAACCTTATCACTGTCTTGTGGATAAAGGAACTGAGGTTAAGAGGGGTTAAATAACTTGTCCAAGGTTACATAACACGTGAGTCACTGAGCCAAGGTATGAAAACAATTCCTTCTGACTCCAAAACATTTTTTATCTCTGTATCCAGCACACTTAAAGCAAACGTGGTGCTTGTCAGGAAATGAGGCACGTTGACGAATGAATGAACGGGCAAGGCTGATAGACAGCAGGCTGGACCGTGACCAGAACTCCTTATCCAGTGCTGTCTTTACTTTCCCCAGCTTTTAACTGGGCTGGGACTGGCTGGTGAGTGGGAACCTCCTCCAGAATGGTGTGGGAGGATGGAGGGCCATGGAAGCTGCCCTAGGTCAGGAGGCAGGGTCCCACATTCCCGTCCTGGCTCTGCCCCACCCACCTGGGCATCCCTAGGCCAGTGGCTCTGCAGACGCTCTGAGACCCAGTTGACTTGCAGGTTAAAGCAGGAGCCTGCAGGAAGGAGAGACAGGGAGCAGCAGGGCAGCCAATGCCAAGGTCTCTCTCCTGTCCTTCGCTGCCTACGACAGGCTCTGTCCTCCGAGGGAAATCTGAGCCCTGCTGAGCTGGCACATTCTGGGGTCTAGACAGCTGTGTCCCCATGCCCCCCAGCCCAGGGTGAAGACCTGTGCCTCCAAAAGGCAAGGACACGTGTGGAACTTGCTCAGGGCGTCAGCGGGCCCTGGGGTGGACCTATAGGCTGAGTCCAGAGGGTTCCAGAGTCAGATACGCCAAGGTGTCTCCTGACAGAGAAGGGCAGATCAGACAGAGCCCTGTGGCCCGGTACAGGGGAAAGAGAAAAGACCTAGAGGCAGGAAACAGCGGTCACTTCCCAGCTCTGGTCACTTAGCCACACGGAGCCTTAGTTTCCTTGGAACAAGAGTCACGATTCCTGCATCTTGGTGCCGCACAGTAGCTCCTAACGGGCTCCCTGGAGGGAGAAGTCCCTCCGTAATCTCTAAGGGCTTGGGCCCCAGGAGGTCACTTTCTGGACTTCAGTTTCTGCGTCTAAAACGAGAGCAAGGAGCTCAGAGGATGCTTCAGCCCAGCCCTGCGAGAAATGGTCAGTGCAAGTCAGCATGACTCCTGAGATGGAACGTGGCTTCTGGGGTAATGTTCTGTGAAGGAGACCACCGTCAGCCACCGCCTGTCCTCACCCAAAACACCTCGTGACCGAGCCCAACATTCTTCTGGTGACACAGGAGACAGAAGAATGAACGTAACAAGGCCAGAGGGAAACAAGGAGGTGAAAGCTGAAGGTGGAGCATTTGGCGAGGTAGCCAGTCTAGTCCTCACAAGTCTTTGTCGTAACAAAGTTGAGTGTGAGTCGCTCAGTCGTGTCTAACTCTTTTTGACCCCACTGACTGTAGCCCGCTAGGTTCCTCTGTCCAGGGGATTTTTCCAGGCAAGAAAGAATACTGCAGTGATGGCAGTATGGCAACACTGATGACCATTTCTCCGGGGGATCTTCCTGACCTAGGGATTGAACCCTGGCCTCCTGCATTGCAGGCAGACTCTTTACAGTCTGAGCCACCAGGGAAACCCGTCATAAGAAAAGGACTTGCTAAACCAAAAGAGACCTAAGTGCAGCCAACCAGAGGGTCACGGCAGTACCCGAGTCTACGTCGGCTTAAAGGATGTTTGGGGGCCATAGAAGGATTCTGAATACGTGCTGTGCAGTAGGTAAGACAAAAGTGTTTTGTTGGAGAGGTCAAGATTGTTAATGGCGGGGGGAAGGGGGAAGTAGATTACAACGCAGCAAGGGCTTTATGAGCTTGTCTTGATGATTATATATATTTATACGCATAAACAGAGATCTGGGAAGACAGACAATAAGGTATTTACAGTGATCCTCCCCAGATGGTAGGAAGAGAAATGGTTTTGTTTTCTTATTTTTGCTTATCTCTGTGTTCCAACGTTCTGCGATGTACATATACAGCTTTGGCGATAATCAAAATTTTTTAAGATAGAGAATTTCTCTGCACAGTCCCTAACTCTGACGGTTTCCTCTGGCCTTAGCCTCCTCTCTGAGCCTCTGCCCCGTCTCCAACCTGCCCTCAACACTGACCAGGCACTGGTGTCTTCATCACAGCTTCCCTTCCTCCCACCCTCTCCCATCATGTTTCCACGCGAAGGAGTGTCCATTGAATTGCAGTCATCTTCTAGCCTCTCTCTGTAGTTTACGCCCTCCTCTTCCCCTGCAGAGAAGTGATTGATGGCCAAGTTTGGGAGGCCTGCTTGGGCACGCCCGGCCCAGCCCCTTCTCTTTCGGAAGCTTCTACTCATCTGCACTTGGGCGGGGGATTGCGTGGTTTGGGTGGGTGAATGTCAAGTTCAAGGGTGGGGTCATAGGAAGTGCCCTTGGCCAAGGATCTGAAATCACAGAGGGAACCAATTTGATCTCTGTCTGTGCAGCTGCTGTGTGTTTCTCCCAGAGGGAGAAATGAGGAGGGATCTTGACTGAATTCTCTAAGCCCAGACATCTCGCTCTTCCTTCCCCGGTGGCCACTGCTCTCCTGCTCAATCCAGGCCCCAGTGGAAGCCCGTCTTCTCTCAGTGGACCTTCAGGACTGAGTTTCTGTGAAGAGGAGACATCCCTGGCCAGGACATCCCTGGCAGGTGGAGCTGAGGGTGGTGGTGGGGCTTGGGGATCCAGCAGAGGAAGCAGCGCGGGCACAGGCGTTGAGGCTGGATGGCCACGTGGGTGGCGGGAGTGAGCAGAGAGGAGGCTGTGTCCTGTGCCCAGGCTCAGCGAGGCCAGGCTAAGGGACTCTGACTTCAACGTGGGGCCACAGAACGGTTTTAGGTCCAGATGTGGCCTTGTCACCTTCAGATATTGAGACCATCTCTTGGGGCCACTGTGTGAGCCTCAATCAAGAAGGAAGTGGTCTGGAAGTAAGGGGACCAGCAGTGGGATTGTAAACCCAGAGCATTTACAGGGGAGAGAAAAGAACTGCTTAAAAGAATAAATGGAGACTTCCCTGGTGTCCAGGGGTTTGGAATCTGCCTTCCAATGAAAGGGACCTGGGTTTGATCCCTGGTCGGGGAACCAAGACCCCACATGCCACAACTAAACCTGTGTGCTCCGAAGACCAAGCCGGAGCGCCACAGTGAAGACCCAGTGCAGCCGAATTAAAAAAAAAAAAAGGAATAAATGACGGCAGCCTCCACAATCGAGTGAGCTGAGAACTTCGTTTCAGAAACAATCACACCTGGTTGGCAAGAGCTCAAGGAGGGATTTTATTTTGGGGGGTAGGGGTAAAAATTATTAAATGTTTTTAATACCTAGGTTTTTTTATTGTTGACTTCAAGTATTTACTATTTAACTGAGAGTAATAACAAGTCTGAACCTTGAAAATAAACAATGTTAATTATTGTTTATGTGAAAAAGAATGGGTTATTAAATTATGCAGAGGTGGGCCTTTGAGAGGTAGCTGGCAAACCCGGCAGACCCAAGCCCCTTTCAGAAGATAAATATTTTGCAAATATTCTAGGGCTTCCCTGGCGGCTCAGTGGTAAAGAATCCGCCTGCCAGTGCAGGAGACGAACACTTGAATCCTGGGTCAGGAAGATGCCCTGCAGAAGGAAATGGCAACCCACTCCAGTATTCTGGCCTGGGAAATCCCAAGGACAGAGGAGACTGGTGGGCTACTTTCCATGGGCCGAAAAGAGTTGGACATGACTTAGCAACTAAACAGCAACATTGCAAATATTTTGTTCCCCTGTTGCCAAGCTGAAATGGAATTCCTAAGTGATCACACATGCCCTCACACATGTTTTTTGGAAGGCAAATCGATGTAATATCCTGACCACAGTATGAAGAAGAAATTAAAGGGAAGTCATTTATAATAAAATAATTTCAAGGTGAAAATGCACAAGCGGACTGCGGAGGAAACGGGCTGCCGTAGCCCTGACACTTGCTCCTGGTGGCCCCACTGGGAACATGACAGCCACAGAGGCAGACGGACCCAAGTGGTCCTCCTGACAGTGACTCACACACCACGAGCCGTGCTGAGGCTGGTGACGTGAAATGGGCAACGAGTCCTGGCAAAATTCCGAACAAAACAAAGGACAATCTTCTCCTTCCGTGTACATAATAGAGTTGTGTTCCTGGAAGATTCTGTGCATATTAGAAGCGTGCAAAATTACTTGGTGTTTATATATAATAACTGATTACACACACACATTGTGACTAAGAAAAACAGCCTTACCGTTTTCCCAGACCCTTCCTAATTGAGTATCATTGTCTTAGAGCCTCTTCTACAAGACAGCAGCTGAGACCAAAATGTAGATGCCCTGCAGAATCAGCTTTGCACCCTCTGATGGCTAAGAGGAGGGAGGAACTGGAGAGGAGGGTCTGGAGAGGGGGTTGGTGAACAGGCTCCAAGAAATGGCCTCAGGTCTGGGCCACAGGAGATAGCAGGCTGGTGGGCACTTACTAAGATAGACAAGAGATGCTAAACGTGGTGAGGTCTGTGGTTCATCGTAAGTTGTTCTGATGCTGCACTGTAATCCCCTCCTTGATCTACCTTCCATAAAATCAGTTACAGGGACTTCCCTGACAGTCCAGTGGTTAAGACTCCAAGCTTCTACTGCAGGGGGTGAGAGTTCGATTCCTGGTAGGGGAACTAAGATCCCACATGCAGAGAAACATGGCCAAGAGATTAAAAAATAAATACATAAAATAAAATAAAATCAGTTGTAAACAGTAGTACTTGGTGAAAGGGAAAGTCGCTCAGTTGTGTCCGACTCTTTGTGACCCCATGGACATTACAGTCCATGGAATTCTCCAGGCCAGAAAACTGGAGTGGGTAGCCTTTCCCTTCTCCAGGGGATTTTCCCAACCTAGGGATCAAACCCAGGTCTCCCACATTGCAGGCAGATTCTTACCAGCTGAGACACAAGGGAAGCCCAAGAATACTGGAGAGGGTAGCCTATCCCTTCTCCAGCGATCTTCCCGACCCAGGAATCAAACCAGGGTCTCCTACATTGCAGGAGGATTCTTTACCAACTGAGCTATGAGGGAAGCCCTTGGTAGTACTTGGTAGGGGATGAATAAAAATGATGGCTCTGCCCCCTAACTACCAGTCACTGGAGGCTTTACCCACATCAACTCATATGACTGTTCACCAGCCTGAAGAGGAAGGGCCACACTTGCCCCTATTTTATAATGAGCAAATCAAAGCCCAGAGAGACAGAGAAGCTTGCCCAAGGTCAGTCAGCTGTCTGTCAGTGGAAGAGCTGAGCTTTGAACCTGGGCAGTCTTGCCCTTGTTGTCCAGCTTAATCACTCCATCAGCAAGGGCCAGGCCTGTGCTTGGGTGAAGCACCTTGGAGAGAAATCATAGCAGCAGGTGTGTATGTGTGGTGGGGGGATACTGCGATGAGGTTGCAGGAATCCAGACTAGGAGATACCAAGAGAGCAATCACGAGCATCCATTGGAGATACTTGGAGACGCGGTGAAGGATGACTGACGTTCCCAGTACGAAGAGTGTCTGAAGCCACTTCACCTGGCTCTTTCAAGGCAGGGGGACTCCAGGGAGGTGGAAGGTTTGAAGCATTCCATGACATACCCTCATGCTTTGGTAACCTCCAGTGGCCACACTGACAGCCAAGGCCTTCTGATCTCTTTTGTTTTCTGAACTCTTACATTTCAGTTTGACCTATTCCCACCCCATTTATTAATAGTTGTATTTTTGTGAAGTCACGAACTGAGAAAATATAACACAAAAGATGACTGCGAATACTGAAAAGCTTTCAGTCAATTCAAATGTTATTAACCACAATGGGATCCACATACATTTGAAAAACATTACCTATGCAGAAGCCAAATGCCTTCCAGCTACAATGCTTGTGGAACCTACAGGCAATGCTGGGTTGAGGTCACAGGTGGGAAATGAAAGCCATAGTGTGTGTGTGCGTTACTCGCTCAGTCGTGTCCAAGTCTTTGCGATCCCATGGACTGTAGCTGGCTAGGCACCTCTGTCTGTGGAATTCTCCAGGCAAGAATACTGGAGTGGGTGGCCATTCCCTTCTCCAGGGGATTTTCCTGACCCAGGGATCGAACCTGGGTCTCCTGCATTGCAGGCAGATTCTTTACGGTCTGAGGCACCAGGGAAGCTCAGAAGCCATAGTAGAGGCAGGCATTAGTCAAACAATCCCCCAGGTCCCAGATCACCCCATAGGGCGGGGGTGTTTAGGGTCACCACGAGAGTCCTGACCCATGTCATCTGCTCCCTGCTGATACTATATGTCCCGAGGAAAGGCTCTGACTGGGTGATCCTAATGCCACACTTTCTGGGATTCCTGGCCCCAATTTCAATGTGTGTAGAAGGCTTCCTCACAACAACAAGGAATTCCCCCACACCAGCAGGGTGCCTGAGAATTCAGTTCAGTGCTGACACCATCTGCCTGGAGATGGCATCAGATTCCATAGGTTAAAGGTTCAGTTCATCCAGACTGCCCTCCACCGCAGGTGCCAGGCACAAACCCAGGTTGTTACCTGTGTTTCTAACTGACCGACTGTAAACCGAAGTTTCCTCCTCAGGTGTAGTAAGTTTGCTAGAGCGGCTCACAAAACTCAAGAAGCCAGTTCAATCACCAGATTACGGGTTTATTACAGAGGATATTAAAGAACCCGACTCAACAGCCAGATGAAGAGGGTGCGGTCTCGAACAAAGGAGCCTCTGTCCTCTGGGAGTTTGGGGCTGGCCAGGAAGCACAATTGATGCTTTTGAACTTGTGGTGTTGGAGAAGACTCTTGAGTCCCTTGGACTGCAAAGAGATCAAACCAGTCCCTCCTAAAGGAAATCAGTCCTGAATATTCATTGGAAGGACTGATGTTGAAGCTGACTCTCCAATACCTTGGCCACCTGCTGTGAAGAACTGACTCCTTGGAAAAGACCCTGATGCTGGGAAAGATTGAAGGCAGGAGGAGAAAGGGATGACAGAGGATGAGATGGTTGGATGGCATCACTGACTCAATGAACATGAGTTTGAGCAAGCTCCGGGAGTTGGTGATGGACAGGGAAGCCTGGCATGCTGCAGTCCATGGGGTCAGAAAGAGTCGGACATGACTGAGTGACTAAACTGAACTGAGGCAGCACATGGAAGCATTCTGTTTCCCCTACATGTCAGTTGTCGGAACCCTCACGCCTTTTGTTTTTTAATGGAGGCTCTATTACTTAGGCATGATTGATTAATGCATTGGCCATTGGCAATCGATTCAACCTCCTTTTCCCCAACCTGGAAATCAGTCCCACTCCTGTATTCAGGGTGGTTCCCCTGACAACAAGCCTCCATCCTTAGGAGGCTTCTTTATAGTGCAAACAGAAGTCAGCTCATTAACATAAACCTAGTTGCGGTGGAAAGGGGTTTGTTGTGAATAAAAAAGGGCTCCCCAGGTGGCGCTGGTGGTAAAGAACCTGCCTGCCAATGCAGGAGAAGTAAGAGGCACAGGTTTGATTCCTGGGTCAGGAGGATCCCTTGGAAGAGGGCTTGGCACCCCACACCAGTACCCTTGCCTGGAGAATCCCATGAACAGAGGAGCTGAGAGGACTACAGTCCATAGGGTCACAAAGAGTCAGACAAGACTGAAGAGACTTAAACACATACACACACACACACACACACACACACACACGAATAACCAACCACTCATTTCACCTCTGTGTCTCTGAAGACAGATTTCATGAACCAAGGACAAGAGACCACATATCACTAAAAAAGATGCTCCCATTGATCATATTGCAAAGCAAATTCCAAGGGCTTGGGGAGCTGTGAGCCAAGAACCGTGGACGGGAACTAAATACAGGAGAAATATATTTCAGTCAAATGAATGACCAAGGGTATACTTCTTTTGAATCACAGCATTGAATACTTATTATAGAATGATTCCACGGGGTGAAGCTTAGATCAACCCCCACCAGGGAGTTAACTGACCTTCTGTCTGGTCCTTCAGAATGGGGGCCCAGGGCTATCAGCTCTGAACAATGGAGTCATGACAGGAGGTGGGAAAGGAAACAAATTGGGTCACATTCCTAAAAAAAAAGTGGATGGAAAGTCGACTAAAACAGAAAGGAGAGACCATCCCAATGTTAGCAAGGATGTGGAGTGACGGGAACTCTCATACATGGTTGGCAGGACTGTAAATTGGTAAAGCCACTTTGTGAAACTGGAAGAACTGACCAAACCTAACATACATATATCCTATGACTCAGCAAATCTATCCCTAGGAATGTACTCAACAGAAATGGGTGCACGCACATGCTCACCAAGACGTAGAAACAAACGTTCACAGCAGGACCCTGTGCTCTCACTGCCAAGGGTCCAGGCTGAATCCCTGGTCAGGAAACTTAGATCATACAAGCCACGTGGCATATGGCCAAAACAAAACAAAACACCCCACAAACAAACAAAAAAATAGAACAAATGAAAACAAAGCAAATAGGTGTTTCGGCAAATCAAAATATAAAACAAGCAGAAACAAATGAGCAAATAAGTTGCCAACCAGAAAACAAATCTTGGCAGGGATGTGGAGAAATTGGAACCCTGGGGCATTACTGAGGGGCGTATAAAATGTGCAGCTGCTATGGAAAACAGTATGACGGTTCCTCAAAAAGTCTAACATAGAATTAGCATATGATCCAGCAATCCTACTTCTGGGTGTTAAAAACAAGGTAACACGACCAAAATACAGTTGTGCATGCTAAACCCCATGTCACCAAACTGAGGCTGAATGGCAGTTTTGGCTCTCCCAGAAATGGAATCTTAACCCAGTCAATCAGGAATTGTCTGATCAGCGTTAGTTAGGTCATCTGCCTGACTGACCCCTGCCAAGCCCGGAAGAAAAGTAATTTTGCAATAACCAACCCACTTTTTTTGCCTTGTGTAACTTGCTTGTTCCCGTTCCCTTCTGCCCACAAAAGTCTTTCCTTCTGTTCAGCTCCTTGGAGCTCCTTTCTGTCTGCTAGATTGACTGCTTCCTGATTTGAATCCATTTTTTCCAATTCTTAAAAAATTTAACACGCCTCAGTTTATATTTTGACGTGGATACATACCCAAAATAATCGAAAGTGGGACTTGACCAGATATTTGTACATCCACGTTCATAGCATTATTACTGCCAAAAAGTAGAAACAACTCAAATGCCCATTGATGGATGAAATGTGGTCTATATATACAACAGTACATTATTTAGCCTTAAAAAGGAAGAAAATTCTGACATATGCTACAACATAGATGAACCTTGAAGATATTATGCTGAGCAAAATAAGCCAGACACAGAAGGGAAAATATTGCACGATGCCATTTATAGGAGGTACCTAGTACAGTCAGATTCATCCAGACAGAGAGTAGGAGAGAGGTTGGGACGGGCTGGGGAGAGAGGGGAATGAGGAGTCCCTGTTGAATGGATACAGAGTTTCAGGATGTGAAAGTCGCTCAGTTGTGTCTGACTTTTCGCGACCCCATAGACTATACAGTCCATGGCATTCTCCAGGCCAGAATACTGGCGTGGGTAGACTTTCCCTTCTCCAGGGGATCTTCCCAAGTCAAGGACAGAACCCAGGTCTCCCACATTGCAGGCAGATTCTTTACCAGTTGAGCCACAAGAGAAGCCCAAGAATACTGGAGTGGGTAACCTATCCCTTCTTCCCGACCCAGGAATTGAACCGGGGTCTCCTGCATTGCAGGCCAATTCGTTATCAACTGAACTATGAGGGAACAGAAAAATTTTGGAGACGGTTGCACAACAATGTGAATGTATTTTAACACCACTGAAACATACACTTTAAAATGGTTAAAAGAATCATTGGAAAAGACCCTGATGCTGGGAAAGACTGAAGGCAAAAGGAGAAGGGGTTGGCAGAGGATAAGATGGTGAGACAGCATCACTGACTCAATGGACATGAATCTGAACAAACTCCAGGAGACTGTGAAGGACAGGGAAGCCTGGCATGCTACAGTCCATGAGGTCACAAAGAGTCAGACTCAACTTAGCGACTGAACAACAGCAACAAATATTTCACCACCATACACACACATTTTTTTAAACTACTAAGAAACAGATGTCTGAGAGCAAATGCAATCCCTGAGGTTTCTGGGGTTCTTCCTGCCCACTGAAGTCCGTCGGGTTCTGTCCCCTCTGATATCTACCCTCCCAGGAAGACCCATTGCAAACTGCCTCCAGTGCCCTGTGGTGCAAATGCTTGCTTACCTTCTTGACAGGACTTCAAAAGTCAGGGAAAACATCAAGGTCCTACTGTATAGCATGGGGAACTATATTCTGCTTTTTTTGTTGTTGTTCAGTCGCTAAGTCGTGTCTGACTCCTTGCGACCCCATGGACTGAAGCATGCCAGGCTTCCCTGTCTTTCACTCTCTTCCAGAGTTTGCTCAGGTTCATGTCCATTGAGTTGGTGATGCTATCTAACCATGTCAACCTCCCCTGCCCCCTTTTCCTTTTGTATTCAATCTTTCCCAGCATCATGGTATTTTCCCATGAGTCGGCCCTTTGCATCAGATATCCTGTGATTAAACCATAATGGAAAAGACTATGAGAAAGAACATAATATGTATAAGTGAATCACTTCACTGTGCAGTAGAAATTAACACAACATTGTAGATCAACTATACTCCAATAAAATCAGTTTTATAAAAGGCAGGGAAGTCTCTGAAAGGTACTCGCTCTCTTTGGAGCCCATTGGGAAGCCATTGTCATTCACGAAATTCTCAAAAAGGCCACCTTCTGATTCCCAATTCAGAAAGAAACTGATGATATTGATTTGTTCAAATGGGTCAGCATCGAGTTCCTGCTAACTGTGCGCGTGTGCGGCTTAGAATGTCTCTGGGACCCCAGGGTAGGGCTCCCGGAAAGCGCCTTGGCTGAGCACCTAACAGCAAGCTCAGCACCCTGCGAATCATCTTCGCCACTGCCTGTCCAGGGCAATATTATTATTTTCTTGCAGGAAACTGAGCCTCAATGAAGGTCTCACATCCAGGAGAGGGGTGTGTGGGCTGGCTCGACTTGGCTCCAAATCCTGCTTGTGGACCTTCAAGCTGGGGCCTGCTTTAGGGAAAAGGAGGCTCTTTGAGCTTGGGGGCAGCTCAGTCTTTCTTCCAAGGTGAGAGGAGGAGGGAAGAGGGCAATGTCCACCCTGTGAAGCCTGTCCACACAGAAGTCCTTGCACACCCGGCAGACCTCTTCACTGGAAGTCTGTTTGTAGAGGAGGCTTCAGCTAGAAGGACTTCCAGTGTTTTCTACAGAATACATGTCTCCTCCCACCTTTGCCTGCGTCTTCACCCACTGTCAGGGTCTCCCTGACCCTTTCCAGAAGGGACGCCTCGGGAGAGTATATAGTGTATGTATGTATGCATGTGTGTCTGTCTGTCTGTCCCTAGGAGGAGAGCATGAAAGGAGAAGTTGATGACTCAGAACAGGGCTGAGAGGGGTGACATGGGCGGGAGTAGATGTGGGGGCCCTCCTGAGTGGAAAGAGCCCCAGAATGGGAATCAGAGTCTTGAGTTTTAGTCCTCACGAAGCTTCCATCACGCTGTGCAACCCAGGGGAGGTCCTGGCCCATCTCTCTGCCTCTGTTTCCTTGTCTATACAAGGGCAGGGTGAGAATTCTTAATTGCTAAGGTTCATCCACCAGTTAACACAAATATTCATGGAGCCCCTGCTCCAGCCACCAGCCAAGGTCTGGGGACTGAGAAGACTGACCTGTCCCCTGCCTCCCTGGAGCTGGTCTAGTGGGGAAGCTAGACAGAGTGACAAGCAAGCACATGCGCACTGTTTGCTCTGGGAGAGAAGAATGGAGGGGCAACAGACACCCAGAGCCGACAGACCCAACCCAGCCGCAAGGATGGGGCTCAAAGAATCAGCTCAGAGGATAGCCTGCTTTCCTCCCGGCCTTGACCCTGGGTCCCCAAGAGGCTCTCTGGTTGCTCCAGATCCCAGTAGGGGCACATGGATCCCAAAATAGAGGTTGGGGGGGGCTCCCCACTCCTGCCTTCCTGTTGCGCCATGGGGTAACTGCCATTCTCTGAAAGGAGAACTCCTCAGAATCAACCGGAAAGTGCTGAGAGAAGCCCAGGGCAGAAGGGCCTGGGGCACATTGCTTTGTAAAGGGGAGCAGCTGAGACCGCGGTAGTTCTCAAGGCTCTTCCAGGAGGCAAAAGCAGAACTAACACACCCTCAGCTGCCGAGAAGCAAGCGGGTCCTGCTACACAGTGGTTCTCAACCTCGGCTGCCTGCTGGGGTTGCCTGGGGAGCTTTGAGAACTCCTGATGCCTGAGTGCGATCCCCAGAGAGCCTGCTGTCACTGGCCTGGGGTGCCGCCTGGGCAGGTAATTCTAAGGTTCTGAGTTGAGAACCAGTGTCCTAGCAGAAGGCTGGGGTCTGCTCCGAGGCCGAAGTTGGTGAGTTAAGGAAGCCAAAGAGGTCAGAGGGTAGCCAACTCTGCCCAGGGGACAAACAGACTCTGTGTTTTCTAGAGAGCATGGGGACTTGGGTCCCCAGATAGATCTGTTTGGTAGTGAAGCTGGGATTAACTGCTCCCCCAACTCTGCCCTGTAGTCCTACTCCCCACCCATTGCCAGATAAAATACAGGATGCCCAGTTAAATTTGAATTTCAGATGAGCAACAATAATTATTTAGTATAAGTATGTCTCGTATAACACTTGGGACACACACTAAAAAAATTTTTTTATTGTTCATCTGAAATTCAAATTGAATTGGGCATCCTGTTTTTTAATTTGCTAAATCTGGCAACCCTACACCACCCCACCAACAAGCTGGGAGTCAAGAGCTCCAGTTTCAGATCCCAGCTCTGTTTCTAACACGTTGAGGGGGCCTTGGGAAACCCACCGCCCACCTTGGGGTTGCGGTCAGCTCCAGACTTATGTATAATACCCCTCCTTCCTCAGCGGCCAGGCTGACTGTTTCCAAGGCAGTAGGTATGAGTCACAGGTCCCTGGAAAGGCATCGAGCTGTCTTTAAAGGAAAACAGGGCCTTTCTCACTAAGAGATCAGCATTTCCCTCCTGTGGGTTTGATTCACATGGATGGTTTTCAAGAGTCTCCTTGCCCTGGGGATGCCGGTGAAATGAGACTGAAATTGAGGGTAGAATCTGGGGCTCGATGGTCTCCGGGGCGTGTGTTTCTGTCTCTCCTCCTGTCTCCTTGCTTCCTCTTCCATCCCTCTCTCCACACTTGTTCTGACATCCTCACTGTACCCAGACATCTCCCCATCCCTATCAAACAGAAGTTCATTCATTCAACAGGCAGCAGTTAGCTGCTGTGGGCCTACTATGTGCCAGGCACTGGAGCTGTGTGCTAAGGACACGAGAGTGACCCAGTCCCTACCCAAAGGGAGCTTCTCGTCTGTGGATAGGGTGCTGCGTAAGGATGGGGGGGCAAACTCAGTTACTTAAATAAATGGTTGTTCAGTCACCAAGTTGCATAGGATTCTGTGAGCCCATGGAGTGCAGCACGCCAGGCTCCCCTGTCCTCCACTTAAATGAGCATATCATGGTAAATCTTGATCTCTTGAGAAGTCTCTTGAGAGTTCCTTGGACAGCAAGGCGATCAAACCAGTCAGTCCTAAAGGAAATCAACCCTGATATTCATTGGAAGGACTGATGCTGAAGCAGAAACTCCAATACTTTGACTACCTGATGTGAAGAGCCAACTAATTGGGAAAGACCCCCGATGCTGGGAAAGATTGAGGGCAGGGGGAGAAGGGGACAACAGAGGATAAGATGGTTGGATGGCATCACTGACTCAGTGGACATGAGTTTGAGCAAATTCCAGGAAATAGTGAAGGACAGGGAAGCCTGGTGCGCTGCAGTATGGGTTTGCAAAGAGTTGCCATGACTTAGCAGCTAAACAAGAAACCTTGACAAGTGGCCTGGAGGAAAAAACTGGAGTGCTTGGAGAGCCCATCAGTAATTGGGAATTGACCTCCTGGGAACTGAGAGCTTAAGAGTGGGGGAGGGGACGGCCATCCTGGCAGAGGGAACAGCACACACAAGGGACACCTCTGAAGAACATCATGACAGGCTTGCCTGGCGGGAGGGTGGACAGAAGAGCAGAGAGTGGCCCAAGATGTGGGCAGACATGTTGGCAGGGCCAGACATGCTGGATGGTGGCATGAAGAACTTGAGGGTTTTGTCCATCTGATGACTGAGCAGTTCCACCAGTTCCACTCCTAAGTATCTACCTGGTTTTTTTTTTTTTGTTTTTTTTTTTTGTTTTTTTTTTTTGTTTTTTTACTGCATTGGCTCTTCGTTGTGATGCACAGGCTCTCTGTTGCAATGCTCAAGCCTTCTCCAGTTGTGGCTTGAAGGCTTCTCTTGTCGTGGCACACAGGCTCTAGAGCATGGGCTCAGTAGTTGTGGGGAGTGGGCTTAGTTGCCCCAATGTATGTGGGATCTTAGTTCCCCCACCAGGGATCAAATCTGTGTTCCTTGCATTGGAAGGAGGATTCTCAACCACTGGACCACCAGGGAAATCTCATATCTATCTGTATTAGCTTTCTATTGCTGTAATAAACTGACACAAACTTGGTGACAAGTTCAGAAGTCCAAAATGGGTCTCACTGGGCTAAAATCAAGGTATCAGCAAGCCTGTGTTCCTTCTAGAGGCTCTAGAAGGATAACCTGTTTCCTTGCCTTTCCCAGTTCCTTGGCTCATCTCCAAAGCCAGTAATGGCTGGTCAAGTCTTTCTCACATTGTCATCTCTCTGTTTCTCTCACCTAGCTTTCCCCTCCTACTTATAAAGAAGCTTTTGATTACACAGAGCCCACTCAGATAATCTAGGATAATCTCTCTATCTCAAGATCAGCTGATTAGAGAACTTATTTCCACCTGCAACCTGAATTCCCTTTTGTATTATACTTGAGGGCTTCCCAGGTGGCACTAGCGGTAAAGATCCTGCCTGCCAATGCAGGAAACGTAAGAGATGTGGGTTCAATCCTTGGGTAAGGAAGGTTCTCTGAAGGAGGGCATGGCAACCCACTCCAGTGTTCTTGCCTGGAGAATCCAATGGACAGAGGAGCCTGGGGTCCATGGGGTCCATGGGGTCACAAACAGTCAGACACAACTGAAGCGATTTAGCATGCAAGCACACACTATAATTAAACATACAAGTTCTGGGGATTAGGACACGGACATCACTAGGGGTCATTATCCTGTCCACCCCCAACCCAAGAGAAATAAGTGCAATATCCACTAAAAGACTTTTATAAGAATGTAGCAGCCTTATCCACTAGAATCCCAAGCTGGAAAAAGCCAGGGCAGCAGAATAAACAAAAAAATCATAGTATACTTATCTAATGAAATATTGTTGCTGTTGTTGTGGTTTAGCTGCTAAGTTGTGTCCTACTCTTTTGTGACCCCATGGACTGACTGTAGCTCATTGGGCTCCTCTGTTCAGAACACTCGAGTGGGTGGCCGTTTTCTTTTCCAGGGCATCTTCCTCACCTAGGGCTCAAACCTGCATCTCCTGCATTGGCAAGTGGATTCTTTACCACTGAGCCACCAGGAAAACCCTAAGGAAATATCACACAGCAATAAAAAAACAGTGAACTACTGGTATACATAATAACATGGATGAATCTCACAGACATAATGTTTCTCAAAAGAAGCCAGACACAAAAGAGTCCATGCTCTACGATTCCATCTGTAGGAAGTTCAGAAACAGACAAACCTAAAGTGTAGACATACAATTAGTGTCTACATCGGGGAGTGGGGTAACTGACTTTTATGGGCACAAAGAACTGGAAATACTCTGTGTCTTAGTCTGGGTGTGATCACAGGTACACACATATGGGGAAATTCATCATCCATACAGTTTACTGTATACCCAACAAAAATTGGGGTCTGTATTCTAAGAGCAATAAGAAACCACAGCGAGGTTTCAAGCAGTGACATGATGTAATCTGATGTTCTTTTATAGGAGGTCGCTTTATCTGTTGGGTGGAACACTAGATGAGTAGTGGGAGCAGTTAGGAGCCCTTGGCAGTGGCCCTGCAGAGAGGTAAGCGTGGCCCGTACCTGGGTGGTACTGGTAGGGATGGACAGAAGTGGATAGTTGCAAAGATATTTAGGAGGGGCAATCAATTGGACACGATTTAGGACATAGTTGGATAGGCGGAGAGATGGAAGAGTTGATGGACAGATAGGTGAGTGGATAGATAGATGGATGGATGGATGGATTTGTGGATGAGTGGATGGATGTGTGGGTGAATGGAGGAGTGAGTGGGTGGGTAGGTAGGTAGGTGGGCAATGGACAGACTGGATGGAAGAAGGTGAGTGGGTGAATGGGTGGGTGGGTGGATGTGTGGGTGAAGAGGAGGTGAGAGAATAAGTGGGTGGTTGAGTGGGTAGATGGATGGATGAACAACCTCAAGAGGACTCTCTGCTCTTGTTATTATTGTCCAGAAAGTGCAGATGAATCACACTAGTCAATAAGCATGCAGTCTTTCTCCTGAGACATCTGTGTTTATAATCCCATAGCTCCCTAGTGCCCCAAGGAGAAAAACTAGTTACTACAATGCCCGTTAGGGAGCAGACACTTACAAATAGGCTGGTTTAATGAGATGCGAGGATCCCCCAATCCTTTGGGCATTACAGTGAAAGTACTAGTGATACCCAAGTGAATGGAGGATGAAGTGGGAAAACTTTCCAGAACTACCCCCTTGGAAGTCATCAGTCCTTTCTCCTCCCCATCAATACCACCACCTAGACCATCAACACTCTCACCTCCTCCAGTATCTCCACCGTTATCACTCCATCACCATACAAATGTGTTGAGACTCTGATTGCAAATGATGCTCACTCAGGTAAAAGGCATGGGTTGCAGGCTCCCCTCGGGTGGGAGAGGATGACTTGCTTCTTGCACAAGACCTCAGCACATCCCAGTGGTAGCTGATTTTAATCCTCATGGGTCCAGCCCCCACTTACAGGCTATCTGCCCCCATGACCCATTCCTATATCTCGTAGTGGGAGGATCAAAAAGGCAGGAGAGCAGCGATTTTTAGGGGAAAAAAGGGCTGAAATCCTGCCATGAGAAACCCCGGGTAATCCTGAGCTGGCTCAGGTGTCCCAAACCCCAGTTCACATGCATTCATTCCCTAGACCTCGAAACTGGCTAATTTCTCTCCCTGTGGGAGTCTGACAGCTCAGCCTCCAGAGCTTTTCTCTCCTCTCCACAGGCAGAGTTCGTGCTATTTGGGTAAATAACATTTCTCGTGGTTGTCAGATGTTTACCCGGTGGGGCTTACCTGGTGGTGGGACTGAGCTACCCCTTCCCATCCGCCCCACCATGGGTGCCAGGATTCTGGGTGGGAGCCAGCATCCTACAACACTCAGAGATGGGGGACCCAGCACTGGTGAGTGGGCAATGATTTCACACCGACTACTGGGAAAGTCACATTCACTATTTCACTCGGGACTTGGACATCTGGGAACAAGCTAAAGTCACCATGCCCAGAGCTGATTTCATGCCTTATCCTATACCCTGCATCCAAGCTAAAATGTAGTCATTAGATCTCTAGCAGCCATGAGCAGATACTTTATACTTTAAAACGCTGCATGCTCTGAATTCCCGCTTAAGCCGTAAGCCAGTAGGCCGCATTGACGTTCCCTCCCTCGGGCTGTGAGGAAAGGCAATCAGTCAGTCGCTGGGACTAAGGGGCAATGCAGTCAGGGGGTTGGTGCCCAGCTCAGGAATGCTGCAGTTGTCTTTCTGCAGGCAGCTCTAGCCCGACGCAATCACCGGCCGAGCCATCCCACCCTGCAGCTGCTGGAAGCCAAGAGTCTGAGGCAGGGCACAGCTGTGCCAGCTGTCGGAGACAGATTACTCTACGGAGCTGGGCCGTGACTCACATTCCAGTACAGGGGAAACACGCAAAACTTAGACACCGTCTTTGGGGTGCCAAAAATCATCTCGGTTTTGTCTTGCAAGATGTTCAGCTTGCAGAGTGTGGGGCAGACGGAGGAACGGGGCGGGGAGGAGGCGAGCGAGGGGAGTAGATCTGTCTGCAGTTGACTCTGCCTGTCACACACCCTCATCGCTCTAATAACAACACTCAGCATTTAATCAGCCCCTTTGCAGAAGCAGACGATGTCATGCTCATTAATTAGTTAATCCACACAGCCCCCCTGGAAGGAGGAGCCATGTTATTATCCCCACTGGGACCCAGAGGGAAACTGAGGCCAGGGTGGGAATTTGGCATCAAGCTGAGGGAACACGGCTCGGCAGCTGGACCGGGACCAATCTCTGGCTCGTCTCCCATCCTGGAGCCCTCAGTCTTGTCTTCCTCCGTGACTCCAGTCTGCTCACAGCTCTGGTGGCCGTCTACAAAGACACCTGGCCAGACTCTGTCAGAACCGGGGCTGACGGCTTTCTCAGGAAGGGCAGATGGGATGATGGAGTGGAGAGAGCAGCCTGGTGGCTGGACCAGGTAAGGGCCCCAGGGAACATGTGTTCCGAACCAGATGTCTGGTAGGGTACGTTCCTTCCAAAGGGTCTCAGAACTAGGGGTGGACGCGGTGATGTGAGTTTCACCAGCGTCAAAATGTCTGCTGTCTGCTTCCCGTTCAGGCAATTCTTGAGTTTCGATTGTCTGGTGGTTTCAGGACTAAAGGGAGGGACGTTTCCACCAGGGGGCACAATAACGGTTCCGCTGAATTGGAGACTGGGACTGCCACCTGGCCACTTGGGGACACTCATCTCACACACACACAGACACACGCATAAGAGTGATACAGGCACGCAGGGTCCCCATGGAGTACCTTCTACGCCTTCATGCCCTACGGTAAAGGCAGACTGTTGTGATGCTTTACAGTTAGGATCACCAATAGCTCAGGGCCTCGAGGATGGACCCTGGAGGAGGAAATGGCAACCCATGCCAGTGCTCTTCCTGGAGAATCCCGTGGACAGAGAAGCCTGGCGGGCTGCAGTCCATGGGGTTGCAAAGAGCCGGACACAACTGAGCGACTAACACACAACTTCAAGGATGGGGGCTCGGGTCAGTCCACCAGGAAAATGAGATGCAGGCAGGAGTTAGAGGAAGGAAGTCATAAACACCTTTTAGGAGTTTGCAAACAGTTGCAAAAATAAAGATTGCAGCCACTATCTTGTTGGTTACTGGAGTTGCTGAAGATGAAATAAATCAGCCCTCCTGCTTTTCTTTTTAAACAGCAACGATCACCATTAAAACACATTTTTCATGTATTTTCTTCTCCTTTCCACCCGTATTTGGAACAGCAGTGCTTCTCAAATGGTGATGTGCACACATAACACTGAGGGATCATGCCAACCTGCTGAGACGTGGAGGCCTGAGATTCTGCACTTCTCACAAGCACCCCCCTCCCCATGGTGCTGCTGCCACCCTATGAGCATCAGGAATTCAGAGGACATGGTGGTGGTAGTTAAGTACCCTTTAACTCAATTGTTAGGTGCTCAGATGGGATCACCATAACCTTGAGGAGAAACGGACATGGACAGCACCTTGAAGATCTTGAACCTGGATATTCATCATGACATCAAGTCTGGAGGTAGCTGACCAGGGAATACTGGAACACAATATTGTTTGGTGAAGATGACTCTGAATGAATGGGAGGAGGTTCTGTGTGTGTGTGTGTGTGTGTGTGTGTGTGTGTGTGTGTGTGTGTACATACATGTGTGAATTTGTATGCACTGGGCAGCTAAGGGGGTGGAATGTAGCTGCTATGATTGACCATGGCCCAAGCTGGACCAACAAAACTTTTTCTTTTGGGAATCTAGAACTTTGAACCAAGGGAATGTTTAATTTGGCAGTTTTGATTCTGATTCATTGCAGTGATCTAGACAGAAGGTCCCTGAATTGCTACGCTACAATCAGTCCTTAAATCCTCCCTGATACCCTGCTCTTCCGAGGCTGGGAAGGTCCACCTCTTTCTTGAATCCCCTAAGGTATCCAATCCAGTATTCGTCCTCCCTGCCTCCATTTTTCTTTTTTTAAAGCAAACTGGAGTTTGCCTTCAAAATAACCATGGATAATACAGAACTCCTTCCAGAAGTAGCTCCCACATGCTTCAACAGAGAGGAAGGCTGCCCTGGACTCAGTCTCACTTTAAAGCAAAAGTTCAGAAAATTTTCAGGAGGGTGATCTACCTCAGTTCCCCTTCACATAACTCCCACTTACACCAAACTGCTGTGGGTCACCCTGTTTCCTTGGGATGACAACAGGGCCCCCGACAACACTTTAGAGGCACTCCCCTCGCTGAAATATGCCGCTCCCCTCTTTGCTCTGAATTCAACTCCAGCTTTGAGACCCAGCTGGGTCCTCTTGGCCTCCAGACCCAACTCCCTCCCCCAGGGCTTTCTTAAGGGTCCATCTAAGAGCTCCACCGCCCGCCGTCTCTGCTGAGCGCCTACACCGCAAGTACCCTGTACTGTATTTGTCTAGTACCCCCGAGATCCAACTCCTGGAGGTCTGGGCCTGGGTTCTGCTCATCTTTGTGCCCGCTCACTCCCCCAGCTTAGCTGGAGGCAGGGGGACAGTGGCGCTGTTGAGGGAATGAATGGATGCGTGTGAAGCAGAAGAGGAAGGGCAATTTTCTTCATTTGCCAGGAATTCAAAATTGACCAAGAGCCCTTTTGGAAGCCAGGCGCTATGCTGGGCCCCAGCGGGGTGGACGGCAAGAGGACACAGATGGTGAAGATGCGCTCTAACCGCCCCCCATCCCCCTTACTCCAAGGAGCGCTCTGAACCAGGAGGAGGTGGAATCCAGCTCCCTCTTTCCTCCCCCCAAATGAACTAGTTCTCCAGTGATCCTACACGCTTTTTTTTTCCCCCTCTCCCACGCTAAACCCGGTCACGCGGGGCCTGCAGGAGGGGGACCCAGGCGGCTCCCTTCCCCGCATGCCGAGCGGCGGGTCGTGCCCCTCCCGGCCGCCCACGGAGCCCCAGCAGCGGCAGAAGCCCGGCGCCCACCGCCCCCACGCGCCGGGCCCCAGCCCGCGAAAGACTCCGCTCCCTCCGGCCTCGGCGCCACTCCCCTCCCTGGCACCAGGGGGCGCTGCCACCCCACGGCCGTCGCCATGGTCACCGCTGGCGGCGGAGTGGGGTTTACGTAAAGGACGCAGCGTCCCCCGGGGGGCGGAGGCGGCCTTCGCGCCGGCGCCGGCGCCCTGCGGAAGCGGCGTTAGTGAATCGGGGCCTTGGGGAGCCCAGGATGGAGGTGGCGGTCGCGGTGGTGGCGGCGGGCCGAGCCCTGCGGCGGGCTGGAGGTAAAGGGGGACGCGGGTGCGGCGGGCCGGGCCCCGGGCTTGGGCGCGGTGAGAGCGGCGCGGCAGCTGGGCAGTGTCCAAGGCGCGCGATGGCCCGCCCGACGGGTCCGCAGGCGGAGGTGCGGCTGCCGCGCGCACCCGTGACAGGTGTGGGATCCGTGGAGCCCCCGGCACCGATGTGGGAAGGGTGACACGCGTGGCGCGGGCGTGGGCAGCGTGGTTCTCCTGGCACGGGTGTCAGAAGGAGACTCACCCCCACCTTGGTGTGGTGGTGGCCGCCCAGGTGTGAGGCGGGCGCAGCCCTCTGTGCGGGCAGGTGATGGGCATGGCCATCGGACTCCTGCTGGGGTGGCGGTGGCCAGCCGGTGGGCGCATGGTGGTGCCCCTGGCAGGGGTGTGAGGAAGTGCTCTCATTAGTAAGGTGTCCAATGGTTCTGGCCTTGAGATGGTCCGGAGTGATGGCACCCAGGGCTTGAAGAATGTGTGTCCTCAGCATGGCAGGAGTTCCTGGCTGTGACTGTGAGAAATGGCCCTGGCACAGCCTAGTGCTGGGGCAGCCTGGCCCTGCGAGGGGAGAATCCGTGGCCCTCAGACCCTGGTAGGCGGGCAGAGTGAATGCCTGTCCTCCCCCTCTGGGTATGAGGAGGGGTATTGCTTCTGGCACAGAGACCCACCTTTAACGTCTGCTGGGTGCACTGGGGGACTGAGGAATGCAGAAGTCTGGGAGAGGGTTGGTGTCCTTTATAATGGACATGGAAGAGAGCTACCAGGAGATGCTTCTACCTTGAAGACCCTGATGGTGACCCAGACGGAGACCTGTCCAGGCACTAGCCTCGTCCTGGGCTCATGAATTCATCCAGCTTTGGGGAAGAGGGGAGGGGTGGGTGGTTCTTAGCTCTGCTCCATATCTCTGAACATGTGTCCTGAGACATTTGCAGGGCTGAGAGGTGGGCCATGTCTGTGGGCAGGGGGAGGCGTAGGGCTCCAGCCATCTGTGGTTCCCGGGTCCTGTGTTTTCCTTGGGGTGATGGTGTCTGTGATGCTCAGAAGCCTTTGGGTCCAGAGGATCATTTGGGGCATGTTTGAAAGACGAGTCGGCAGCCACCAGGAGTGTGTTGGGGTTGCGTCTGCCCTCACCGATCCTTTGGGAAGCTCTGGGTGAGGGTCACACTCAGCATCACATATGCCCTACTTCACAGAGGGGCAATTTACAGACCCACCCCCCACCCCACCCCCAGAGAAGTCTTAGGATGTGGGAGGAAATTGTTAGGTCTTCGTGGATCTCTTGGGGAAGTAGAATTGCAAGAGAAGAATAAATGAGGCTGGGCCTTTAGGAGTCCAGAAAGACCAGGCTGAGGGTATAGGAGACTAGGGTGGGGCTGGCAACTCGTTTGCCCAAGTGGGTGCTTGGAGATGCTGCTGAGGTTCCTCAAAGCTGGAGTATTGTCCGGTGCCTTTGGGGCCAGAAGACTTGAATTCCAGTCTCACCGGTGTGACCTTGAGCAGCTGACTTTACCTCTCACAGCCACATCAGAAGGTGGTCGCAGAGGATGAAAAATGGTGCCTGCAGAAACCCTTTGTGAAGACCTGTCCAGGGGTCAGGGATTATCCTCAGGTGAAGAGACCAGGGCCGGAGACCGAGGAGGTGGAAGCATGGAATGTGAGTGGGGAGGAAGGGCCTGTCGTAGGGAATTAGAGGCCCTGAGCGTAAAGGCTCCTGGTGGGGAAAGTGGGATCTGTTGACACTGTGAGTCAGCTGCTGAGCTGGAACCAGGCCCCAGGTTTCCCGAGGACGGTCCGAGCATGGCCGCAGCCACTGGAGAGCCCTGCAGGAGTGGCCTGAGCAGGAGAAAGCCCTTCACTGGGGCTGCAGATGTGCCTTTGGCCGTGCCGGGCTGGGAGGTATCTGTGGCTGGCAGATCTGGGGTACCCGGGTGGGAGCATGACTTGGATGTGTGTGTTTTCTCTTGAGATTTTACTTTGGTTCCCGGTTCAGAGGATGTGAGTGGGCGGCAGCCACATCTGTGTTTTGGGGGGCCATGGCCTAAAGAAAGCCAAGTGGGTCAGAGTCACCAGAACATGGGGCGGGGTGGTCCTGTGATGGAGGTGGAAGCTAGATGGTAGGAGGCTGGGGCCCATGAGGAGTGTAGGGGGCAAGGAGAAGGGGTGAGGGACACCCTCAGAGCGAGCCTCTTGAGAGCGGACAGGTGTAGCAGGAATCCCCCAGGACCCACTTCTGCCTGAAGGGCCGACCCAGGTGAAGAAGATGAGTGAGGGTGGCTGCCAGGGTCTTTACTTTACGCCACTGGGGCCCAGTTACTAATAATGGGCTGCAGAGTCTGAATTACATACCCCACGGCTCGAAAGCTTCACACTGGCAGGCCGGATTCCATGAACCCAGGCCCGTTTCTCCAGCGTTCCACAGGAGTATCTGCCTTAGCCAGCAACCCATTTCACAAGCTTGGTCCCCAAGGTAGAAAGTTTTTGCCCTATGTTCACGCTGCAGTGTCACGGCACGAGGGGTGGAGGAGGATACATCCTACCAGGCCCCGGATGGTGAGCTGACTTGTCCAGGCCAAGGACTGTGCCTTCCCAGGGGTCGCCACCTGGACACTGCTTGGTGCTTCCTCGGCCACTTGTCCCCAGGTCATCCTTGGGGTGCCAGAGGCCTATTGTATGTGCTCCCCGCGGCCCCTTTTGCTGTCTCCCCAGGAGTTGCCAGCACTTCAGCTCCTGCTTGGAATGCTCTCCTAGTGAGAGTCCATTCAGAGGAAGCCTCAGGCCTCCCCAGTGTGAATATTGAACGATCATGTCCCCTCAGCGCACCCTCCACACCTCTGCCTGTTTGTTCTGATTGGTGGCTCAGCCTTGTGGTTTGGGGATCCAGAAGCCCTTTGCAGCCACCCCTTGCCATCTGCCTGGGAGGCTGGGACTCTGCACAGGCGAGCTGGGTGGCAGGCGGGGGAGATGGGAGAAGCCAACCTGGGAGGACCCAGCCTCTGTTGGCCCGAAGCAGAGCAGGATTGTCTTCCGAGTCCTCAGGGTTTGAGGCCACCAGGAGGCCCGCCAGGTCACCACCACCCCTTGTCATGGTTTTGAGCAGATTCCAGCTGAGGGGAGGGAACTGGTAACACAGGAGTGGCCATTGAGGGCTCTCTGGAGCCAAGATTTTTTTCAGCTCTCCTCAGTCCTATTCCCCTTTCTTTGTCCATGTTTCTCCAAAAGTTGCTTAACTCAGCTCCTGGCAACCTTTCCACCTCAGCTGCCTCGTAAATCATGGTGCCCAGCTGCTCAGCAGCAGGGGTGCCAGGGGATCGGGCATCTCTGGACAGAGGCTTCTAGGCCACAGCTGAAGGCACGGACCCTCCCTGCATCCCCTCTCTCCAGGACCAGAGAGGGATCCTGCTCAGGGTTTAATCACCTGTTGGCCCAGCGCTCCATCTGAGTTCAGTTTCTCCCTGGAATTGCTTTGCCTTACACTCCAGCAGGGGCTTCCCTGGTGGCTCAGTTGGTCAAGAACCTGCCTGCCAATGTGGGGGACCGGGGTTTGATCCCTGGGTCAGGAAGATCCTCTGGAGAAGGGAAGGGCAATCCACTCCAGTGTTCTTGCCTGGAGAATTCCATGGACAGAGGAGCCTGGAGAGCTACAGTCCGTGGGGTCGCAAAAAGTCAGACACGACTGAGCAACTAACACACTCAAGCAGACCAGGCATGTGGCGCTGGGGAATTATCAATGCGGTCAGAGGACAATAAATCTAGCGCCGTGGAGCCTGGGACGTTGTGGGATGTGGTTACGTCCCAGCGGGCAGGGCTGAAGGCTGTTTATCTTGTCCTTTTTCCTTTCTGATTCCGACTTTGGCTGCACGGGATCTCTCTGGTGGATGGGGCAGTGGGTGTGCTGGTGAGGAGGATGCAGAAAACCATCCTCCCTGTGGGGTCCTCTTGGCCACTGAGGGAGGGTTTGGGGGAGGTGATGTAGAGGGAGTGGTATGGCCACCGTCACGGGCAGAAGTACCCCGATCCTCAGCAGGATCCTGGTGGAGATGGGCAGGGGTGGGGCCGTTCCCGCCACAGGGCTGCCGGGCGAGTGCACGTGTGCGGAGCCGCGTGTGCCCGTAAGCAAGTGTTTCTGTGGGAAGTGAGGGCTGAGCGGGAGGAGCGCCTGGTGGTGGGGGAGCCCGTGGGCTCCTGTGTCTGGCTGGCCTGGTGTCAGTGGGTGTGTGCGCTGGGGTGTTGCTGAGCCCCTTGAAGCAGGAGAAAACAGTGGGAGGCGGGGGGAGGGGTCGCCTTCCAGCTCAGGGAGGGGGAGCTTAACGTCTCGTTGTGATTCTTACCGGAGCAGCCTTTCTGCTTTCTCAGTATTCCTTAGAAGGAAGCCCAGGCTGGGGGGAGTGGTTCCAACACCCGTATATGCTCACACAACGCCTGCTCCCGCCTCCTCCCCAAGCCCCCGGGGAAGTCAGCCGGGGACAGTCCACTCGGTGACAGAAGAGAGCAGCATAGCCCATGGGCTTTAGAACTTGGGACTCTGGGGTCAAACAGACCGGAGTTCAAATCCTGGTGCCTCTCTACACCTCAGTTTCCCCATCTGTAAGATGGGGACAGTAAAACCTCCCAGGGGGAGCCGGGGTTATAAGGACCGCATGCCTGGTGAGTAGAGAGATCACAGTCGTGAGAAGTACCCTCACTAAGTGCTTCTGCTCTTGCAGTCAGGATCTTTCCCACAAAACAAGCAGCTTTGTCCTGATCTGCATATATTAGCACCAGGGGGAGATGCAATAGGGCATGTCCCTTTTCTTGATGAGGAGAAATTAGCTCCACCCTACCCTCGGCATGGATGGAATCTGGCATATCTGTCAATAGAATCATACTCAAGATAACGTTGTGGTCCCTGGTGTATGTTCCCATTCCGCTGGAGCTGATAGTTATTTCTTGAGCACCTTCTGAGGGCTGGAGGTCAGTGAGGGCCATGAAGATGAAGTGGACACGCATGCATGCATGCTCAGTCGTGTCTGACTCTTTGCGACCCCATGGACTGTAACCCACCAGGTTTCTCTGTCCATGGGATCTCCCAGGCAAGAATACTGGAGTGGGTTGCCATTTCCTACTCCAGGGGACCTTCCCCACCCAGGGATCAAACCCACATCTCCTGCGTCTCCTGCAATTGCAGGCGGATTCTTTACCACTGAGCCACCTGGGAAGCCAAAGTGGCCATACCATCGCCTACAAGGTATGGAATCTGGTGTTCACAACCTATTGAGAAGCTATGAGATGGACCTGGAGGTCTCCACTGTAACATCAAGAGGTGGGTGCTACCGGAGGTCAAAGGAGAGAGAGCGGCTCAAACCACAAAGATCAGGGGAGACTTAAGTGGCCATGGCCTTTAACCTGGCCAGCCAGGTGATTGTAGAGGAAACGGCAGCAATGGCTGAGAAAGCGAGGGGCTGACCTTTTGTGATCTGGCTTGACCGTGGGAGCAGGAAACGGAAGTGATAAAAGGTTGAGAAGTAAGTTGGGGCTGGGTCCCCAAGAGCCACAACCATGAGGCAGAAGGTCCGGTCCTTGAACATGGGCAGTCACTACAGTGTTCTGAGTGAGAGTGTGCCGGGAAGAGGTGTTGCTGCAGGTGCCAGGGGGAGCTGGGGGGCGGGAATGGGGAGGCTGGCACCCAGGCAGTGGCTGCCCTCGGGAGGCCGGGAAGGTAGAGGCCACGAGGTTTGTCACTTTGGTCAGTAAGAGGTGGGGCCTGGGGCAGAGCCTCTTCTGGGACTCAGATGTGGCTCCCACACTTGCCTTCCAGCTGCTTTGACTCGGGCCGGGGGGGGGGGGGGGGGGAGTTTCCAGGCTGGGGGTGCGAGCAGGAGGCTGTCTGGGATGCCCTGAAGGAGGCTGTGCTCCTTCGTCCCCAAGCACCCAGCAAGGGGGCTCCAGTGTTCCTCACACTTTTTGCCAGGCTTCTGATCATATTCTCATTGTGTTACCCCTTGAAATTTTGCCTGCCCGAGTTCAGCCCAGGAGGTTACTATTCTGGGAAGTTTCATCAGAAACCCTCTTGGCGTCTGAGAGCTCTCCGAGCTGGAGGCTGGGTGGGAGGAGAGCTGGGCTTAGCTTCACCTGCATTTGGGGAGCTGCTTCTGAGGACCAGCTCCTCCACTGGAGATGCCCGTGGCTGCACACCCTGCGGGCCGGGGGCGGGAGGGTGGGCCGTGCTGCGTAAGGTGAGGCAGTTTGCCGCCCCGAAGAGGCCCCTTGTCCTTGCCTTTCCCGGAGCCATTTAATTAATTTATGATTGATGTTCCTGGACTTCCTTGAGGTTAATTTATTATTGATGTCTCTTTATTATATACAATCCGCCTTGCGCCTCCCAGCACACGGCGGCTCCCACTGGGCCGGCCTCACGTGGGGTGAGCTCTGTGAAGCCTCTCCTCTGGCTCCCTGCCCCCACCCACCTTAGGGCCAGAGCCCTGTCCTTGGCTCTTGCCAGACCCTTTCAGGTTTGAGGGGTTGGGAGGCCTCAGGGCATCTGTCTCCAGGAACCTTTGCTCAGCCACAAAATAACAGTAATAATAACAATAGTTTCCATTTTGTGACTGCTAGGAACTCAGCCTGGGACAGCATACAGCACAGAAAGAATCCCACTTACTCCTTGTGATTAAGTATCCCTCTACTTCCCCATCCCACTCCACTGGTGTCTTATAGGAGGCTCAGAGAGGGTGAGTTACCTGCCCAAGGACACACAGCAAGTAGGTGGGAAGCCAGGGCTTGAGCCCAGGACCCTACCCTCTCCTCTCTGAGCCTTGCCTCTCCTTCAGGCCTGCACAGTGCCCACATCTACTGTGATGCCTTTCTTCCCCACCCCCTGCCATTGCACTCCAGGACTGTACTACGTGACGTGGTCAGGGGGTGTAGCACCGGCGCCCTTCTGAGCGTGTGTTGTTAAATGTTCATGGCTTGCTCCCCTCACTAATGCATGTTCTCACTGAAGACCAACAATGATGGCAAATAGCACCTACCAAACATGCCAGGCGCCATGCAAAGCACTTTTCATGCATTAGCTCATTTAATCCCCATCACCACCTGAGAGGCAGGTGGTATCAACCCGTTTTATAGGTGAGGTGTGGAAATGTGCTCTAGGCAGTCAGCTGACAGAGAGCAGGGCTTCCTGGACTCCAGCAGCCTTGAGATACAGGGTGCTGGCCTCGTCCCCCTGTTATTCTCTCCTCTCTCCATCTCCTCTGGCCTGTTTATCCAATATCTGTATATTTATCCAGCGGCCTCAAACCTTTTGCTTGTCTGGTCTGATGTGTTGGGCTGCCTCCTTTGCCGTGGGGATCAGGAGCACCCATTCCAAGGGTCCCAGCATGGGTGATTTTAGGGAGACAGCAAGGCAGGTGGAGGCTGCCAGGCTTGGATCCTGCCTCTGGCTCTGCTGGGCAACTTCAGATGAGTCATTCAGCCTTTCCAAGCCTCAGTTGCCCCATTTGTATAACAGTAACAATGATATTTACTCTGTCTCCTTCTCTGGCTGTGCCCATGCTCAGAGGCGATGCTGGGTGGGAAAGACACTCTGCTGGTCAGGGGTTAGAATTGCTTGTGTGTGAGATTCAAAGCTTCAGGAGCTGGCATGAAGGCCAGGAATGCTTCCGACCCCGGGCCAGGGATCTACACCCACGCTCCGAGCTGCCTGCACAGACTAGTGAATTCCATGGTTTACCAGCTGGAAGGCCTTGCTTGAGGACCCTGCTGGGCCAAAAGCTGGGCAGGAGGTCCCTCAAGGGGGCCAGGCCACAGTCTGGTGTCCCGGATGGCTGACCAGTGTGCTTGGGCCCTTTGGGGGCCACCCCGCCTGCCCTGGGGCCTTGGGTCATATGGAAGTGCACGGGGCCTGCCTGAGCTTCAGACCTCACCACCTGTCTCGTCTGCCACTTGCCTGGGCAGCCTGACCAGGTTGCTTCAGGCAGGTTCGGTGCGGACAGAGGATGCCTCACCACGCCGCCCCAGGGTACCTCCCCTCACCCCTCCAAGTATGTGGAAAGCCTGGTGGAGAGGTGAGCCCCGTGTCTGCTCCGGAAGGCGGTGAGACTGTCAGTCTCCCGATGGCAGGCTTCCCAGGGCATTGGCTAGAAACCCTCTGGTTTCTCATCAGCTTTACTCCGAGCACGTCTTAGCACTGGACCAGGTCTGGGGGCGGTGGGGGGGGCGGTTCTCCCCCAGGCCCCGGGGAGGAGGGCAGAGGCCTCAGACTGTGGCAGGGGCGAGGCCCGCCTGGCATGGCCGTTGGAAATCTGTGGCCGGGCTGCAGCGAGGTGACGGCTGGTTTCATTTCCCAAGTTTCCGCCCTCTGCAGGCGGGGATTACATCAGACTCTGCTTCATAGGAGCTCCGCACTGCCCTGGGCCAGCTGCCCCGCCGCAGCTTCTGGCCGGCCCGGATCCTCCCGGCAGCCCTGGGCCCAGTGGACCGTCCTGGCCTCTGCAGTCTCATTGGATGCACTGCCTCCTGGTTGGCACTGCCCATCCAGCCCTCTCGGCACGGCCGAGCCTCCCAAGACCACGCTGCCCCTCTCATTCTTCCAATCACCCAGCACCAATTCGTTCTCTCTCTCTTTAAAGTCACTGTAACATGGGCCTGCGAACATGGACTTCAGCATAAAGCTCCATTCGAGTCCACTGCTATGTGGGCAAGTCCCTCAACTCTCAGAGCCTCAGTTTCCTCATCTCTAAAGGGGGGGGGGGTGGTGTCTAGTGGAACATGGCACACCGGGCAGCTGTTGGGATCAAATGAGATGCCACCTCTTTGGACATTGCACTCAATGCCAGGAGCACTGTAAATGTTAGCTGCCGTCCACTCATCTGTCCCCCCAGGGGACCCCCGCCACTGCTTTCGTGAGGCTGCATCTTGCAGCCAGGCAACCCTGGCGCTTCTCAGGGCTGGCAGTGGCCCGCCGGCCCTCTGGCGTCCAACCCTGTACCCGCCCCAGCACTCTCCGCGGCGGCCCGTCCCTCTTGGTTCCTCTCCTAGTTTGGTTTCCTTCCCTTTGGCGCCTCTTCCATCCGGCTGCCTTTTTTTCTTTCTTTTTTTTTTTTTTTTTCATCCACCTTTTCCTCCCCTGAGGTCTCTGGGAGAGGCCAGTCTTTCCTTAGAGAGTCTCTGACCCCTTTGTGCCAAGCGGCCGTCCCCCCACCCCTCCCCCTCCCCACGACTGTGGGAAGGTGGGCCGTGGGTGAGACTGTGCATCCCGAGCGTGGGGGGTCACGACTTGGACTCACAGCCAAGAACGCGGGCAACCTTGACAAGTCCAGAGTCCCATCCGGTCCTGTCCAGCCCTGGGAGCCTGTCGGCTGGGGCAGCCTCTCCTGCGACTGGAGGAGGCCAGCCTGCGGGGCCACAGAGGTGCTTCCTGAGCCAGCAGACCCCGCTGCTTCATCCTCCTGGGTTCCGGGGACTTGTGGAAGGAGAAGGCGCGTCAACCCCGGTGTCCCGGAGCCAGAAAACCCAGCCACATCTGGAGTCTCTTTCCTCCTAGGAAGTCAAGGAATGTTTCTCAAGAGGTGGCTTCAGACTCATACCTTTGAGAGAACTTGGTCTTCCGCCCAACACCGTCCCCGGGACCCAGGCCAGCCTGCAGAGCCAGGAACAGCCCCGCCACTTGTAAAACTCCCATCCACCCGCTCTCAGGGACCCTGGTCAAGCAGCTACTGCAGGCCAAAGTTCTGTGCCTGGAGCTGGGAGTAAGCAAAGTTACCACCGCTTCCTCAGAGAGTTCCCAGGTTAGGGCCGGATACATAAACAGACAATGTAACAACGGCAACAAAGCGCCAAGAATCCTCTCCCTGGCGGGCACACCTTCCTCAGTGCTCTGTCTGCGGTTAACTCATTTAATGCGAAGAGCAGACACAGCCCTGGTGCAGTGGGCGCCCACCCAGCTCTGTGCTGGGGCCGTGCCCTGGGAGGGAGGCACGTGCGTTTGACAGCTGAGGGACGGGCTGAGGATCTCAGCTTCCTTGGAGGATTGAAGAAACCTACTCAATGCCGTGTGTTTGCAGCTGGCCGGCTGGGCCTCGGACCCTCATTGGTCTGGCCCCTGCTCTTGGGTGGGGGGGTGGTGTTCCTTCTTGCTCCCCCACCTGGCATTGGGTTGGGGGACCCCTTTAGGCCCAGGAAGGACAGGTTCCTACAAAAGACCCCTCCTGGAGCCACCCTGTTGCTGAGAAGACCAGCCTCCCGTCTCCTTTGTCACTGCCCATGTGTGGGCCCATCCGTGGCTCAGACCCTGCGCCTTGGCAGGCCGCAGGGGGATGGGGGGGCTTCCTCTCACCCCCACATCCCCTGCCAGCCTTGCTGAGCTGCTGCAGATTGTTCCCCTTGTTGCCTGCCTGCTCCTCTGTGCGGCGTAATAAATGGCTAACAGAGGGCCCCCATCCTCTGGGCCCGCCTTCTCCATTTTTTGGCCCCTTTAGAGAACCTGATCCCTCCCCCCTCCACCCCAGGTGAACCCTATTCAGCAGGCTTCCAGCAGTGGTAACTAAGCCAGGCGCCCAGCCCACCACCTGCTCAGTACTTTATAAAAGTTTAACCTTAATGGTGTAATGAACTCCCATCATAAAGCGGCTGGAGCAGTGCATCCTGAGATGTATAAATTACAGGCGCCTCTGAAGTTGTAATTGGAAATGGCAGCAAGGGGAAGGTTGAAAGGGGCCAGCCTCATTGGGCTGAGCACAGATATTCTCTGCTGCCTTTCAAAAGGCACACATAGAGCTGAGTCTGGCTGCGAAGAAAGAATGTCCTCAGACCAAACTGAGCTCCTGGTAGCTCCACCCCAGTTCCCGCTTCCTGCCCCCACCCCCGATGACCGTGTCCACAGAGCCTGTAGGTTTCAGGAGGCGCAACCCCCACCCAGACCAGGGCAGAGTGGGCCCAGAGGGAAGGACGCGGGTGTGGACACAGCAGACCCACCCCCAAGCCCCGTCTGCATTTCCCTGGGAGCACTTCTGAGCAGTTGGTTTGATTCCCCTGGTCTCTGAGGTCTCACCTCTTGCCATGATTGTGGGGCTTGAACGGAAAACTGCAGAGGGTGTTGAGAGTTGGGGTGAGGAACCCGGGCTCTGGGGCTGGACCATCAGGCTTACTGTTGCAGCTCCTGCTGGTGGCACTTATGAGACCTTAACAACGTCACGTAACCTCACAGCTGCAGAATCTCGGCTGTAAAATCAGGAATAATTGACCTGCGTCGGAGGAGTGTCAGGAGGATGACACAGGTTGACGGAGTTCAGGTCCCAGCGAAGTGCTGCTTTAGGGACTTCCCTGGTGGTCCAGTGGCTGGGACCCCACACTTCCACTGTGGGGGTCATGGGTTCCATCTCCAGCTGGAGAACTAAGATCCTGCAGATTCCCTCTGAGGCCGGTGGGGCCCAGATCTGCCCCCTGGGACGAGGCTCTCGAACTCAAGGCTCACCTTGAGCGGCTGGGGCAGTGTTCAGGCCCTCAGAAGAGCTCACCCAGTGCCCGCTGTGACTGCCCTTCCAGGCGGGTGCCCGGCACCTGCACTTGCCCACTGTACTTGCACACGGTGCCCACGCTGGTTTAGTCTGAGTGCTCCTGCGTGTGGCCCATGAACCAGCGGCAACGCCTGAAAACAGGTTAGAAAGGTCAGAATCTCAGGGCGCCCTTTCCCACACTAAATCAGAATCTCTGGAGGGGGGCCCAGGACTCTGCAGTTCAAGCAGCTCTGAGGTGCCTCCTCGGCTCACTCAGGGAAGAGAAGCATGCTGGGCCTCATCCTCTCCAGGAGGGCATCTCTCAGTGCCAGGAGGCTCACCCAGCCTCAGAATCTCCTGGGGCTGACCTTGATGGCCTTGATGGGCTCAGCTGTAGGTTCCTGGGCCCTACCTAGGACCACTGGCTTTCACAATGCCTGGTGGGGCCTGGGAACCTGCCTTTACCCACCTCCTCTCTGCCTAGTCAAGTTTGAGAGTCCCTGGAAATCACTCATTGTCTGAGAGTGGTGGAGAAGGGCAAGACCCTTCTACCCACCTGCCCATACTGCACACAAGGCCCTGCCTCTGCTGGGGGAGAATGGACCCTAGATGGGGGCCAGGAGCCCCCAGTAGCCAGCACCACCCTGCCTGGGGGCCCGGAGCAGCTCATCCTTGGGTCCAGCTGTGGGGCTTTTCTCACAGTGAGAAGGGGAAACAGCCTAATGGCCACCAGTAGGAAATTGGTTGAATAAACTCACATACTGCATGCACATGGACTGCTGTACAATAATGAAGGAAGACTGGGCTAGAAAAATGTTTAGTGAGGAGAAATATTCACCTTCTCTGGCTCAGTTAAAAAAAAAAAATGTGGCAGGTACGGAATGATCCTGTATTTGAAGAGGAAAGAATGACTACACAGATCTTAATAGTTAATAATTTTCCTGGAGGGATCCTGGATGCTTTCTGTTTTTTTGTTTGTTTCTGTTCTCTGTGGAGAACATGTACTTTGTGATAAGAAGGGAAAAGAAGGCATAGGTAATCTTGTCTGGTCCAGGGTCCTCAGGCCACAGGTGCCAGTAGCAGCCCGGGACCCCCAGAACAGTGTTTCTCTTGCCCAGCCTGCCCCCCGGGGTGTCCTTCCTCTTGGTCTCTTCCTTTCCCCTCCAGGCTGCGCCCAGTGTTCCCCAGTCCTTCCCACTGTTTCTCCACTTTTTCACTTCCTCCCTTCTTTAAATTTTCCCCTGGTGATGGGAGGGCACCTCCTCCTCCTCTTTACACAAGAGAGATGAGTGGGAAGGAGAGAGCCAAGGGAGGGGCCATGGGAGGCCCCCTGCCCACCCCCCGTCCCCCAGCTTGCAAGCCTCAGGGGACAGACTTCAGTTTTCATCAGGGCATCATCTAGGAAAAGCCTAAGCCTAAATTCCAGAGGCTAGGCACCTAGGATGTGCTTGAGAAGTAACGGTTGACATGAAAGAGTCTTGGAATGAAGCCAGGGACAGGACAAGGACCCATAGCTGTGTGACCTCAGGTACATCAGCGTACCTCTCTGGGCCTATTGGAGTCTTCACCACTAAGATTCAGGGAGTGTTGAACTCTGAGTTCCCTGAGCCCTTCCAGCTCTCGTCTCTGGTGAGTCACATACCTTCCCACTCTTGCTCCTTTGCCTGGTTTTGTAAGCAGTTTGTGCAGTCCAGGAAAATCTCACCTGTCCGTTCTGGCTGCTCAGTTGTTGCAGGAAGGGGGACCCCTTCCAGGACCTGAAACTGGGCTCTTGTCTAACACTCAGAAATGAATTGTCCGAGGAGACACATGTGCTGACAAAGCAAGAGATTTTATTGGAAAGGGCACCCGGGTGGAGAGCAGGAGTGTAAAGGAACCCAGGAGAACTGCTCTGCCATGTGGCTCGCAGTCTGAGGTTGTATGGTGATGGGATTAGTTTCCGGGTGGTCTTTGGCCAAGCAATCTAATTCAGAGTCTTTCCTGGTGGCGCACGCATCGCTCAGCCAAGATGGGTGCTAGCGAGAGGGATTCTGGGAAGTGGACAGACACGCGGTGTCTCCTTTCAACCTTTCCCGAACTCTTCCGGTTGGTGGTGGCTTGTTAGTTCTGTGTTCCTTACTAGGATCTCCTGTCATAAAACAACTCATGCAACTGGTTACTATGGTGCCTGGCCAGGGTGGGCGGTTTCAATCAGTGTGCTTCCCCTAACAACTCCCCCCTGAGAGACTTCACACTCAAGATACTTCTTGGGAATTGGGGCGGAGGTCTCTTTCTTCTGCAACTTCTTCCTGCTGTGCATGGGCATAGGCCTGCCTAGCAGAGCAGAAGTCTCTCTCTCCCTGATCTAAGTTGGGGTGTTCCACATCTGAAACCAGCTTTCACCCTTGTAATAACAGCAATTTAGTTTGAAACTGTTGGCACCTCTCAGAGGTGAAATAGAAAGGGGCCAAACAGGAGACCTAACAGGATGGTCATCACTGGTTCCCAGAAACAGGAGGCAACATTTGGGGTGAGGGCTGCAGGGTTTGTGACTTTTTTGGTGGTGAAGCAACAGAGCTATGCTCCAGGACTCTTGTGTTTAGTCTGAAGCTACCATCCTCCACCTGGGTGGGGGCTCCTGTGACGTTGCTCAGTCGTGTCCGACTCTTTGTGACCCCATGGACTGTAGCCTACCAGGCTCCTCAGTCCACGGAATTTTCCAGGCAAGAGTACTTGAGTGGGTTGCCATTTCTTTCTCCAGGGGATCTTCCCAACCCAGGGATCAAACCCGGGTCTCCCGCACTCCAGGCAGAGGCTTTACCCTCTGAGCCACCTCAAAAGACACTGTTATGCATATTTCTTTGAGTAGGAACCAGGACCCTGTCTGGAGACTGTACCACCATTTGATTGTTTCTCCTGTGTTTCTGTATTCCCTCCCCTCCCTGATTAGCAATTGTTTGAATCCACCCTTTGGAACTCAGGGAAGGTCAAGGAGGCTGAATGAAGCCTATATCCTACAGATAAGAAATGGAGAACACACAGCAGATCTGTACACCAGAGTCGCCACCCCACAGAGTCCTGCTCAGTTTTAATTTAGGGAACAGGGCAACTATGACTGTGATAACTTCCTGTCAAAATGGGGCATAGGACTGCCTCAGCTTGGAGAAGAGACACTGAATTGGAAGTATTCCTGAGTTCCAAGTCCTACATCTGAGCCTTGTATGATTAAAATCTCAATCCCTTCGTCTGCCATTTTGTTGTAACAGACCCAATTAGTAGTAGCTGGAGGAGGGATAACTGGAATTTTAATAGACAGAATAAATCTCTTTCTTTTTAGAAGAATGGGCCTGAAACCCAGTCTGGACCTGGCACTTTGGGGAGACTTTTAGCCAGATGGCCAGTTGTCTAGTTTTATAAAAAGTAAGGTAGAAGTTACTAGCTTCCAGCAGACATTGTTTTGAGAATGATGGCATCTAAGCCTGACATGACCCAGAAAACTCAAGTGTTTAGCAATACAACGTCTAATCTGAAATTACACCCATAGTAACACCTGGTTATTTCCCAGGATGTCTGAACCATAGCTGAGTACTCTATTTTGACTTTTAATTGTAAAATTTTCCTTAATAGCCAAAGCATATGTCACCATTAATGATGTCAGTGTTTCTCTAGGTATGAGAAGATGCAAGAATTGGGACTCATAAAATCTCCTGAAAAGATCTAACTATTTGAAGGCCTGTTCTGCCAGTTTTTCTCAGAGCACGGAAGGCCTCATTCTTGATTTTCACCCTGAACTCCTTTCAGGGCCATTGAAAGTCAGCAGTTGCAGTGGCCATGATTTAATCTCTGTAGATGTAGATAGCAAGTGTCAGTCTTCAGTTGGCAGAGCCCCTTTTTGCTCATAAACTTGACCATGATTTTGAGGGGGGCATTTCATGACCATTTTATCCCATGGTACTGAGAATGTCCATTCTCAAGTTTGGCAAAGATTTTGTTGACAGGCCACTCAATGTGCTGTTACTGGACTAGGCCACAAAACAGTATCCAAAATTCTCTGGACCACCTGTCTTACTAGCCTCTTGGTCCAGGAAAACATTCCCTGTTGTTGCTTCTTCCCATATCTAGAGTTACACTGTTATCATCCTCGATCTCATAGGGAACTATATACTATTCTATCAGAGGCCTCAGTCATACATTTGACAGTGTAAGAAACAGCAATTTTGTAAAACAGGTGAAATACAAAGAACATAGCCAGCAGTATTAGTAAAGTCACAAGTAAGACTTAAGTTAAGAGCTTCCATTAGATGTAGCCCAGTATATCCCAGGTCGTCTGACTTAGTCTACTCTGTATGAATCTTTATCTTTCAGTGAAATTATACATTGGCACCTCCGTCTATAAGGCACATAGCCCAGTTTTCTAGTGTTACTAGACTGATTATCCTTAGTATGATTTAATTGTTTCTAACACAGGGGAGACTTTAAACCTAAATTACCATAGCCTGGTGTTATCTATATAAATCCATCTCATAATCGTGGGAGATTTCTTTCTCCCTTGCTGAAACTTTTCTTGTTGCTCTGATTGAGCTTGAGTAATAGAAAAAGGCTCAAACTTATGGCCAGAATCAGAGTAGGCATTATTAATTGGCCCAGTGAGGGGATCCCGTCTATTAGTATCACAGTGACCTGAATATGACTATAATTTTTTTTTAAAGTAAATTTCCTCAGGGCCAACCAGTTAGAGTCTTGTAGTAGAGAAGTTTACCAAAGTAACCCAGAACTAGATACAGGTGATTGGCCACAAACCCAGCAATTGGATTGATTTCTAAAACTAGCTTAGGATCAGGCCTATGAAAGAAAAGCATTTGATTTATATGCAAAGGTCTAAGAAGTCAAGAAAACATTATAAATGATCATACGAATCAGGTCCAGCATCTTGGGCAAGCTGTCTACCTCTGCTGTCGTCTTCTTCTCATCCTGGTGTAGTGTAGTTTCTCCTGGCAAAAAGTCCTTCCATCCGGGTTGGAGACAGTCCCTTAAATTATGTCTTTTTCCAGTCCTGGTTGTAGGTCATGAGGCATCTGATCTTCATCCAAAGACAGATTACTGAGATAAGCTTCAGAAACTAGATACAGGTAATTAGGGTGTGTTTAGGGGTGTTCTTTAAGAATTCAGTTAAATTTTGCTTGGGTGTTCTTTAAGAATTCAATTAAATTTTGCATTAATATCACATAACAGCAAAGAACTATCCAAGAAATGAGTCTTACTACATGCAGCCCTCCATTAACAAACTGGGATTTAACATTTTTTGAAATATCTTTTTCTCCCTGAAGTTACCCTCATTTTTTTCCCCTCATTTTTATCAAATACAACCAAATTAAAGCTAGTTTGTTTGCAAAATAGGTCTGTTCCCACTAATTTTGGTCTGATGATTTATATAACCATAATTGATTATAGACTTTTTATTTTGCTGAAACATTCATAGACTCTCAGACTGAACTTCTAATATAAAACAGGGCTGGGAAACTCACACCAAAGGCTTATCACAGATTTTGCCTAACAAACCTAGATGAACTCTTCCCTTTTTAAGTTCTCAAAAATTCCTTGAGATTTTTGTACCTGTTAGTGAGATAACCTTCTTAGCTCATTTGATAAACTTACTGGAAACCTAAGAGTTCAAATTTCTGGAGGAGTCAGATAGAGAGAAAATATAATTGTTTTGTTTATAATGTATAATTTTACCAAATTATTTTCATAATTAGTTTTGAGAGGAAGGTTTTCCCTGGAAAACACAAGATTCAAACTTGTAATTTTTCAGATAGAAACCATAAAAATTACAAGCGTATTCGCTGGTTCATTCCGTCCTTTGTTAACTTTTGTGAACGCATCAGGTTCCTCATTAGAATACCAAGACATATGTTAAGAACTCCATATAATTTCTAGGATATCTGTATTAGTAATTTTACCATACATTATAACATGAGTGGATTTATTACTCATTTGATAATCTTTTTTATGTAATTTAACCAACCAAATAAACACAGTTTAATATCTCTCTTTGGGATGTTTCAGGGGCCCTCTGAAGCACCCCAAAGTTAGCTAGAGGTCAAAGGAACTTCAAAAGAATTCAATTTAGGAAGTTTTATCGAAAAGATCAATTAAAAGTTTAGAACATTTGGTCAGATTTAGTCAATGTTGATGGGTGTATCATTTAGCTTGTTGATACGTCACAATGGGCGTAAAGACCAAGGCTCAAGGTCGAGTGAAAGTCAGCTCCGCCATCTTGGACCTAATTGACTCTAACCAGTTTTCTTATGACGTGTCATTCCTAACAAAATCCATTTATCTAACTAATTGTAATCCAATTTTATAAAATCCTGATCATGCATAACTCTTTTTAGTATTTTTTCATACCTTTTTTTTTTTTTTTACTGAAAGCACACTTCCTGCTTTCCTTTAGCAACCAAGAGCTAACATTTATATTAGCATTTTATAGATTGGTGAGCATAAATACCAGTGATAATTTCTAAAACCCTTGCTTTCTTAAAACATTTTGGGATGGCATCAGACATTATTCATTTATAGTCCCAAATCTCTTTAGTTTTCCTGTAGAAGGAAATCAGTGTTTAGTAGTAAATGTTTCAAAATCTTATTTTATTTGGAAATGACCTAATTATTTAATAGACTTCCAATACTTAGTTTAGTACAACTCTTAGAAATTCAAGTTACGCCAATCTGGAGAGACTACTGTAGACAGATATTCTTAAAGAATAATTATTCTTAATAGAGTTTATATACAAACTCATATCTCATTTACATTTTTTAGAAGTTTTTTCACTTGAGGTAATTTCCTTGTTGACAAACTTGTAACAGATATAATATTTAACTTATATGAAACCTAGGTACAATGAAAATATTCTACTTGATTACTGTAAGACATGTCTATATTAGATAGGTCAACAAACAAACATTAATATCAGGTATTTAATACTGAATATTTCCCAGTTCACCTAAACCTGGAATTTATTGTTTAATTTAGAATTATTTGATTTGTAAGTGCTTACTTTTCTTTAAGCCAGTTAAATAGAGCTCATTTACAAATTAACCTAAAAAATATTACCCAGAGACAAAGACATACCAAGACATATTTAGACAGACACAGTGAGAGATCTAGCTTCATTTTCTAAGTTTGGTCATGAATTAGATATTACAATATAAAATTTACTAGTTTATAAAAAAAGTTGAAATAAATAAAAATTTTAAAGGCTTTTTCCCTTTCCCCCTCAGTCTCAGGAGTTAGAGATGGTCTAGATAAGTGTTGCTGAGAGCCCTGGTCTCAAGGCACAGGGAAAGAAAATCAAGTTCTAACAAAATGGCAGCAGGTCTAAACCAAATGGTGGCCAAAGGAAAACGGCCATCAAAAATCACAACACAGAACAGAGTTAAAACACACACGTATAAACCTGGCAGTCTTCATCAGACACTCCCTTAAATATAAGAATACAGTCTCTCAGAAAACCTTCTATAGAGACACAAAACTTCAAAAGGAGGAAAGGAAGCCAGGTTGAAAGAAGGGGGAGGAGGCGGGAAAGGGGGCAAAAGGGGTGGCCTTACAGACGTCTCCTGCCACCTTCTGACACCCAGGCGTTACGGGACTTTTCCCTGGGCTTCCAGAAAAGGGAGGACTGGAACTCGGCCCTACCAGAACCAAAATTCGAGTTCTCTGCCAAGAGGAGGTGATCAGTCTCCAATCTTCAGCTCAAGCTGAGGCCCTTCGACCAGATTCCTGCGTCCAGTACCAGGGGACTTGAAAAACGGGAAGGATAGGAAGGGCTAAGGAGAGGACAGAGAGAGGGAAGGGGAGAGAGGTCAATAAAGTCTCTTGTTCCTTACCGGTCGGGGCACTCTGGCCAGTTGTCCGCATCAGGAGGAGACCAGGGACAAAAGGGTCCCAGTTGTGGCCACTGGGTCTGGTCCATTTGCAGGCAAGCTGGCCCCTGAGTACCCCGAGTGGTCAGGATGTCAGTCTCAGGGAAGAAGAGTCCCCACCAGAGTCGCCATTTGTTGCAGGAAGGGGGACCCCTTCCAGGGCCTGAAACTGGGCTCTTGTCTAACACTCGGAAATGGATTGTCCGAGGAGACACATGCTGACAAAGCAAGAGATTTTATTGGGAAAGGGAGCCTGGGTGGAGAGCAGGAGGGTAAGGGAACCCAGGAGAACCGCTCTGCCACGTGGCTCGAAGTCTGGGGTTGTATGGTGATGGGATTAGTTTCCGGGTGGTCTTTGGCCAATCATTCTAATTCAGAGTCTTTCCTGGTGGCGCACGCATCACTCAGCCAAGATGGGTGCTAGCGAGAGGGATTCTGGGAAGTGGACAGACACGCGGTGTCTCCTTTCAACCTTTCCCGAACTCTTCTGGCTGGTGGTGGCTTATTGGTTCCATATTCCTTATCAGGATCTCCTGTCATAAAACAACTCATGCAACTGGTTACTATGGTGCCTGGCCAGGGTGGGCGGTTTCAATCAGCGTGCTTCCCTTAACACAGGGAGACTGTGCAGAGGCAGCTGCTCAGGGCAGGGCCCTCTAGGCGAGGGTGACGAGAGGAGCAGGAGGGAGGGGGACCCATGGTGCTGGGAAGGCCACCCGTGGTCGAGGGCTTGAGGGTATCTGAGCGTCCCCGGGTCTGATGCTGGCCTCCCACGAGCCCTCCTCCGTCACCTTTGCCCTGCCTGTGGTCGGGTGTCATTTTTCATCTTCTGCCCAGAGCTGCCTTATCCCAGTGCCTCCGGCCCGGCTTTGCAGCCAACACTCCGTTTCCATCGGGCCCCAGCAGCCCTGAGTCTCTCCCCTGTGAGCTGCTGTTTTCCAGTGAGTGGCTCAGTGGGGAGAGAGGGTGGGAGAAATCCATTCAAGCCGTTTGCTTTAAAGACATTTCAGTAAGCTCATGGGATTTGTGGTCACATCTCTTCAGTGCTCTTTGAAAGAAATGGATGGGCTTTGGGTCTCTCCCATCACCAGCTTCCCTGCCTGGCAGCAACCCAGAAGCTGGAGCTGGGAGCTAGCCCTGATGCTCAGCCCAGAGCGCCTCCAGGGCAGAGGTGGGGGGGGTGGGGTACAGGCTGAATGCTGGCTGGGGCCAAGCCCCTGCACAGGCTGTGTTTGCCCCCAGGGGTTCTGGGAGGCTAGTGTGTATGGGTGCAGGAGGAGGGGGAGGACAAGAGTGACAAGTGCCTACCCTCCGGCCTGGTGGTGAACTCCTACTCAGTCGTCAGCACCCGACTCGAAGCCTTCTCTGTCTTGCCTTGGGCTAAGCAGCTGTCCTTGCTGCGGGGTCCCTGGCGTTAGAGCCCTGTATTCACTGCCCCGCATGTGGGTGTCCTCATTATTCTGCACTGTGAGCTCATCAGGGTTGGGGCTTGTCACTTTCGTGTTCACAGCCCGGAGGCTCCTAATTAAGAGCTCATTGAGCATCGGCTGGGGCGGGGCAGGGGCCTTGTCTGCTTTCCCACCCCTGATCTGAGGGTCGAGGATGCTCAGAATATCTCCCTGCCCTCACCTGTGCCCAGAAGGTGGTCCTCCCTGGGCAGGTTTCGGGCTGGGAGGGAATGAAATAACGGATTGGGTGGGGTCGACAGTGAGGCACCCGCTAGGCAGGATCTTGCTCAATGGGGCCCCCCGCCCCAGCACTCTCAGGCAGCCGGCAGTAAAGAGGTGGCCGCTAACCGGTCTGGCGGGTTTGTGGGGACCTGGCTGGGTTTCTTGAGGGACAGGACGTCCTGCTGGGGCAGGCTTTATGTCCGTCCTCTCTGTCCTCCCCACTCAGGCTGCTGGCCTTGCTCTTCGCTTTGCTCTGCCTCACTTCTCCTGGACAGGGCCTTGACCCTGCCCTTCCTGGAGACCAGGACAGCTTGTGGTGGGGGTGCCCAGGCAGGAGACCGGCCAGGGCCCCCCAGGAATGAGGGAGAGATACCGAGGATACCAGGAACATGCTCTGGAGATACCGAGACCCCAGGAAGCAGAATACCCAGAGGCCGGGGTGATGGGCGCTGGGCTGGAACTGGCGGCCACCATAGCGACCATGCTCCTGTCTCCTTCCCAACCGCTGCTCCAAGGATGAGAGACCAGAGCCCCGAAGAGGCCGCAGACCAAGGCCTAGGCCTGGAGCTCCCATTCGTAAAGCGTCTCTTGAGCAGTTACTCCTCTCTGCCCCGCAGCCAGGCTCCCTTCTCAGGGAACAGGGCATGGGGGTGGGGAGCCCTTGGGGTGTTTCTCTCACCCTGCGCCGGGAGGGGCTGGGCGCCCTGCTCCGGAGGTGTCAGCGGAACTGTCAGTGGGTGCCGGCGCAGGGATTCCCCTGGCTGACTCACTCACCCCGGCCTGCCTGTGCCTCAGCCCAGGCGGGAGCCGTTTGTGAAGGTGTCACTCACTCGGAGGGTGTCCCAGGAACCAGGGGAGCTGGGGCTGAGCAGCCCTGGGAGGCTGGGGGCAGATTCGCCCACGGAGCCCTCAGGCCTCCCTGGACCCCTGCACCCAGCTGCCTCCCTCACCCCTCGACATCTCCATCAAGCTCAGGGCTCCCACTTTCCAACACAAGAGGAGCCTTGAGGCCTCGGGGGTCCTGAGTCTGGGCCTGGCTGCTCCCTGCCTCCCTGAAAGATTCCCCCCAAGGGTGATGAAATGCCTTCCCTCCGGAGAACAGAGAAGCCATTGATTCCCTTGATCCGCCCGGGCACTTCAGAGCCAGGGCAACCCGATGGGGACTGAGAGGCAGGAAGTGGGGCCAGGGCGGTGACCCAGCCCGGGGGCCAAGAGCCCCTGGAGAAGGAGAGAAAACTGCAGGCTGCCCCCCGAGAAGAGTTCACACAATCCAGTGCGCGATCTCCAGGCCCACAGATGCCCCGCGGAGCCTGTCTTCAGACCCTCTGGAGAGCAGGCAGCGGGATGGAGGTGTTGCAATCACGGCGTGTTGGGGTGGGGGGGTTGCTGGGGGAGGACCAAGCAGACAGAAATGTGGAGCGCGCGGCTGGAGAGAAGGCCTGTGGGGGCGGCAGCAGCAGGCTGCGTGGGGCGAGCCGGGCTGGGGATGGGATGGGATAGGAGGCACAGTTATGGGTGATTGCCCCAGAAATCCTGCCTTCTGGGTGCCGAAGGGAGTTGGGGGGGCTGCCCTCTGACTTCTCCAGGCTGGAATGGCAGGGGCCGGCAGCCCCCTAACCCCCCCATCCCTTCGGGGACTGGGCTGCCCAGGGCTGAGTGAGCTCCATGGAGGGGCATTCAGGACCCTGGCACAGTTCAGTCTAGGCAGGCAGGCTTCTCTGCAGCCCACCTGCAGAAACCACCCTCCTGGTCTGGTGAGAGAGGCCAAGGGTGTGGTTGGCCGGGTGCCACGGGGCAGCTCCAGCGTCTCTGGTGAGCGGGCCACCCAGTACCCCTGCAAGCATGCCCAGCCTTTTTGGCCACATGAATCCCTCTGTGAGCAGGCTCCGGGCAGGGCGACCCGGGGGGAGGTCCAGAGCAGGCCTGGGGCACAGCCAGGAAGACAGGCCTCTCCTTCCCTGGCTTTCAGCTCGGCCCCCTGCTGCAGTCAGGGGCATGGAGGATCAGGGAGGCCTGGTCCAAACCAGGATGGGCCCTCGAGGCAGGGCCAGCCCCCTTAGCCCTCCGAGGGCTGCCTTCTTTAAAGGCCAGAGAACAGCCCTGCATGGGAGCCTGCTGAGGCCCCGGGAGCCGGGTCCCAGGCCAGGGTTCATGCTGCTCCCAACCTCCCGCTGACCTCAGGGTGGCCTGGGGCAGGTTTCCACATCCTTTGCGCTCCCTTCCCTCCCTGAAATGCGGGTGTGTGACTCCGTGGTCCAGAAGGTCCCTTCTCACCCAGATGTTCTCCTGTTGCTCACTGAGCTCCCCCAGCTTAGAGAATAAAGGAGGGCCCGAGGACCGTCTCCTACTGGGCCTCGGTGGCCAGGTGCCCTGCACCCTGGGGCAGAGCACAGGTGCCCTCCTGGACTCTCTGTGTCTCCTCCCTCCTCCCTGGGGTGACGGCTGAAGTGAGATGGTGGCCGCGAGCTCCCAGTACAAGGCCTTCCGGCAGGCCATCCGGCTCTCACTGAACCGGTGTTGTTACCCTTGTTATGATGTCTGCAATGTTATTATCATTGTGATGGACTTGTCCCCTCAGAGCCTGTGGGGGGCTCCCTGGAAGAGATGGCTCGAGTCCTGGGCTGGCATCGCCTCCCCCCGCCCCCTGCCCCAGCCTGCTTGAGAAGCAAGAGGTCAGGCGGGGGCAGCTGAAAGGTCTGGGTGGTGGGAGGGGGCCTGGCCCCTCTCGGGCTTGGCTGAGCCCGCCGGCGCCCATCTGCGGAGGGGCGGCCGCCCTCCGAGAGTTGGCTGGGAGACCTCCGAGCCGAGGAGCGCGTGTTCTCCAAACATCTTGTTCACGGCAGATGGCAGCCACGACTCCCTTTCCCCTTGCAGTTCCGGCTGCACTTCCCTTCCCTGTGCTCGCCCTCCTGTTAACTTTGCTTTCTGCTTTGGGAGACAGCCTGCAGCCCCCAAAGCCGCCTCTGACTGTGGGGAAGCTTGGTGCGCAGAGCGCGGACGGTGTCCAAGCAGAAGAATTCTCGAGCCCCCATCAGCTTGGTGAGGGAAGCTGTCTTGCCTAGGTTACCACACACTGCCTGAGTCTCTTTGGCCAAAAAAGTCCAGTGGAAAGATCTCGGAAGAACAAGGGCCTGGGACTGGTTTGACGTTTCTTGAGCAGCTGCGAGACCCCAGGCATAGTCTGGGTGCCAAGGACACAGGCAGAGGGTGCAGTCCTGCCCTCCATGAGCTCCCAGCTTGGTGGGGAACCAGGGCACCTGGGGCAGGAATGGAGGGGCACCAGTCGGATCTGCCTCAGGGCTGGCAGGCTTCTGCGGGCTTCACAGAGGAGGGCGTGCTTAGGCTAAGCCCTGGTAGGTTGAGGAGTTCGCGGAAGAATAGGACTAGAAAAGGCATCCTCTGCCAGGAGAATGGCCTGTGCCAAGACACGGAGGCATGACGAACTCTGATGCCGCAGAGCACTTGACCATGGTGAGTGATAGAGCAGATGAAAGCCAGGTGGTTTCACCAGCGTGTGCCATTCAACCCCAGAGTAGGGTCTGTGAGGAGGAGCAGACCGTGACCCTCTGGTTGCTCGTGGGGCAGGGCCAGCCTGACACAGAAGCCCTGCATTGGAGCCAGTGGGGCCCTCGGCAGCTGGAAGGAATTCTGGGATCTGACTCATGGTTGCCCTGAGTTTGGGGCCAGCAGGAGCATCTTCTGTTGGTAGAGCACTCCTGCTGGTGGAGCACCTCCTGCTGGTGGAGCATCTCCTGCTGGTGGAGCACCTCCTTCTGGCGGAGCACTCCTGCTGGTGGAGCATCCTCCTACTGGTGGAGCACTCATGCTGATGGAGCACCTCCTGCTGGTGGAGCACTCCTACTGGTAGAGCACTTCCTGCCTCAGCTGGTGGAGCATCTCTTGCTGGTGGAGCAGCCCCTGCTAGTAGAGCCATTGTCAGAAGTCTCTCCCAGAGGCTAAGACAAGGGGGCCATGAATAAGCGTGCCCTCAGAGGGTGTGGTGCCCAGACTCCCACGGGTGCTGCCCCTCATTCTGTGACCTGCCCCAGCTTCACCCCACGTCCATGTAGCACTGGACAGAGCCTCCGTGAATCAAGACCCTAGTCTATGCCAAACCGTGCTAAGTGCTCCCACACAGGCCTCCTCCCAATTAACCTTCACAAGAGCGGTACTTGTGGGCATTGCCCCAGGTCCCGAGACTTGTTCAGAGTCACCCAGTCAGGAACATGGCCAAGGTCCAGGCCCAGGTCAGCCTGACTCTCCCTGGCAGCCTCCTGCTCAGGTACATACCCTGTCCCCTGGAGAAGGCTTGGTGTACAGGTTGGGGTGGGGGTGGCCCGCAGTGTTTGCTTTTCCCAGCCCTGCTTTTGCCCTGCCGCCAGCACCTGGCTGACTGTTTGCCCAAGGATCTGCCCTCCAGTAAAGTGGGTGGGACTGGGCAGGGGTGGCGGACGAGTGGTCCACTGTTTTTGGCTTCCAGCTTTTCCGTGTAACCGAGAAGGGCTGCGCTGCCCGTAAGCGCCACACCCTGCAGTCTGACGCTGCCCCGGCAGTGCCTGGCCTCGCCCGCGCACAGCATGTGACTTTGCACTGCTGGGCCTGGCATGCCTGGCGTGCCAGGGCAGCAGTGGCAGCGGCAGCTGGATGGTCAGCAAGGAGCAGGAGAGGTCCCCAGAGCCCTTGAGTCAGGGCAGCAGTGTGGAGGCGAGGCCTGGCATCAATGGGGCTTTTGTGCAGCCAGGGGCAGAGGAGCACGTGGCCTAAGCTGGGAGCATCCCACCGGACACCTGTGTCCCTTCCTTTCCTGGGGCAGCTGCGCCTGTCCACGGCCCTGCTCTCCGTCCCAGAGAGGAGAGTCTGCCTTGATTCAGGCCTTCCCTGCCCTGCCCTCACCTCCTTTCAGATGAATCAGAACCAGAAACTTCCCTGGTCCTGGGCCCGCCCCCACCTCTCCTCCTGAGAGCGGCATTCACCGACTGGGGAATGTGTTTGGTGGCTCCCTGAAGTCACAGGCTGGATCTTTGGGACCAAGGGGAACAGATTAGGTAAACAGAGGCTGGGAGGGTCTCGCGTCCCAGTGGAGAAGGAGCCGTTTCTCCCCTGAAGCTGGGACCCCAGGGAGAGGCCTGAAGGAGCTGGACAGGGAGCTGGCACCCCTCTCCCTGCAGTCCTGCCTGTGGCTCAGGTCCTGGAGAATGAGGGATCTTGCCCTACCACGGCGTGCCCACCTTGCTTTGCACTGTGGCCTTTAGCAAGCCCACTGCCATGGCCCGTGGTCACTCCACCCCTTGGTACCTGCCAGACAAGCCGTGAGGACCAGCAGGCTGTCACCAGGGGGCTGGACTGCACCCACCATGGGCTGAGAACTCTCTACACAGAGCGCAGCCGGGAGCGCGTCCTAGCTCAAGTTGGGGACGGTCTTCCCAGGGAGGCACGGCCGTGTGAGGTTGTCTGGTCACTCCCATGGTGGCCCTGAGGGAGCTGGCTGTGTGCTGGGGCTAGGGAGGCAGCCTGGTGTCTCCACCACCACCTCTTATCTGGGGAGCAGGACCTACGTGGAAGAGGGGAGTGCTGGTCCTCCGAGGCTGTGATTTAAGTCACAGATTTAAGTCGGACACTCAGTTGTGTCCAACTCTCTGCGACCCCATGGACTGTAGCCCACCAGGCTCCTCTGTCCATGAAATTCTCTAGGCAGTAATACTGGAGTGGGTTGCCATTTCCTTCTGCATGGGATCTTCCCAACCCCGGGATCGAACCTGCGCCTTTTGCATCTCCTGCATTGGCAAGGGGTTCTTTACCAGCTGTACCACCTGGGAAGCCCCAACTTGCCCACAGGTAATATAAACTGAGCCCAGTACAAAGCCTGGATTCTCGGACAGCGAACCCCATGCATCTCCCCCCTCTGCCCCCGACCTAAACCAAAGTGCTAATAAATGAGCCCATTGATACGTAACCCCCACTTTGGATCCCTCTGGCTTTTTTTCTCTGAGGAGCTCCGAGCACTTCCCAGATGTGATCTCACGTGTCCTCCCAAGGCCCAGAAGAGCTGAGAGGACTCCAGATGCCAAGGGTGGGCGGGCCACACAGAGCCGGCCACAGGGCCGAGAACCAGCCTGCCCGCCGTCCAGACCTGCCTTGGTCCTCTGCCTCTAGTAGGGGGAGACTGGGGCGTGTCTCCCGCTGGGCCTGCCCTCAGCCTCCAGTCTTGGTCTCCTGATGGTGCAGGAGGAGGGGGGACGCTGGGAGAATCCCGATGAGGCCCCACGGGGGCGGGGGTGTCGAAGCCCAGGGTTCTGTCTTAAAGGGAAGTAATCATATTTTGAGGCTTTTTATAGTGCTTTCCTTCTAAGAAGCCTCCGCTCTGTCTTGTTCTCCTCCCATTCCTAGGAAGTTGACAAAGAGCAGATGAGGGTCACAGGGAGGAGGCAGAATGAGGATCTGCAGGGCAGGCCCTTTCCCTGGTCATCTCTGGTTCCCACCCCTAGCCAGCCCCCAGCCCAGGAGGCAGCCACTGTTCCCATGCCCATTGTCTGGAGAGGAAAGAGGCTTCAAGGCTCCGCAGTCACGGGCAAGTCACCGATGGCCTAGGTTTTGGCCTTGGTTCTGATTGATCTAAAATACTGGGCCTAGAATGATCATTCCTGGCCCATCTCCCTCCCAGGGCAGCCATGCGGTGGTATCGATATTTCAGTGTCTTTCCTAGGATTATGTCTGCAAAGCAGAGGCTGAAGGCCCTTGGCAAGTGAGCATTCGGGAGGAACAAAAAAGTGAGTCCTGGGGAAATGGGAGAGAGTGTGCATTGCATGCTCAGTCGTGACTGACTCTCTGTGACCCCATGGACTGTAGCCCGCCAGGCTCCTCAGTCCATGAAATTCTCTAGGCAATAAATAATACTGGAGTAGGTTGCCATTTCCTTCTCCAGGGGATCTTCCCGACCCTGGGATCGAACCTGCATCTCTTGTGTCTCCTGCATTGGCAAGGGGTTCTCTACCAGCTGTACCACCTGGGAAGCCCCAAACGGGAGAGGACTGAGGCTCTAAGAGGGGAGTCATTCTCCGGGTGTTCCCTTTCCTCCTGCTGACAGCATCCCTGGGATCCTGGGGAGCCCCCGGCCCCCCGGGCTGCAGGCACGTGGGTCTCTCAGGGACCCTGTTGTGGGGAGGGGGCTCGAGTGCTCACCACACCCTGAGAACACAAGCCCCGGTCTCCCCGCTGACGTGTGCCTTCCCTTCAGCGGCAGGCTTTGTGGTGGGGGGTACCACAGGCCACCCTCCCATGGACAGGCAGGCCTGGGTGCCTGCTGGGAGGCCAAGGGAGCAGGTGCATCCATGCAGTGGAGCCCCTTAGCCAACAGGACACCCCAGACAACTGGCCGCATCCTGGCTCCACTGTTCAGTGTCACCCCAGCAGATCACCAGCACCCTGACCCTGCATTTCTGCATCATTGGAGCAACGATGGCGCCGCATTTCTCCCCCGCCTCACCCGCAGTGTGGTCTTCAGGCGCCAGGGAAGCCCGTCCGTGGCCTCTGCTGCAGGAGAGCCATCCAGGCCCGAGCTGGGACTCAAGGCACATGGCCAGTGGGTGGAATGGAAAGAGCTGGGGCTGGAAATCAGGAGTCTGGTCCTGGGCTCCACTCTGCACTGGATTCCCCAAGGCTGCACTTTAGATGTGGCTCCTGCCACCTGCCAGGCCCTCTGCTGAGGGCTGGGGACACACAAGGGAAGGAAACAGACAAGGCCCCTGCGCAGGAGCCACATCCTGGTGGGGAGACTCAGACAGTAATGTGCGTGCTAAGTCACTTCAGTCGTGTTCCGACTCTGTGTGACCCTATGGGCTGCAGCCCACCAGGCTCCTCTGCCCATGGTATTCTCCAGGCAAGAATATCGGACTGGGCTGCTGCTTAGATAGTAAACACGTCAACCCGTGAATAAACCAGAGAGGGTTAGATGGTGGAAAGTGCTGAAAGGGAAATAAAATGGTAATGTGATGGAGAGGGCCTGCGGGCTGCCCTGAGGCTGGGCAGGAAGGCGGGAGGAGGGTGCATGAGCTGGGATCGGAATGATGGGGTGGGCAGGGGGGTGCTGTGTCCAGGAGACAGGACAGGCTTGGCTGTCTGAGGGACAGAGAGAAAACCCGCGTGCCTGGGGCTTGGTGAGCAAGGGCAGTGTGGAGGTGAGGGCAGGCCGGCCGGCAGAGGAAGGAGAGTGTTTTCTACATGTGATGAGCTCCGCATGGAGACTGGAAATGGGGTGTGGGGGCGGGGGGGGAGGCTGGTCGACTGGCAGAGACATCCTCTCTCCGAGCCTGTTTCCCTGCTTTAGTGCAGCACACCACCCCCCTCCCCCGGGTGGTGGCATGTGTGGTCAGAGCCAGCGGCCGGGAGAGTGAGGAGATGAGCACGGAAGGAGGAATGCCTCTTCCCTCAGACTCGTGATGGGGGTCCCTCGGCTGGGGGAGTGCAGCCCAGGGATCACCCCTGAGTGGGTGCCTGCTGGACAGACGCCCTGGCCTGCCGCACCGCCCGAGGGCAGAGCTGAAACTGGGGAGTGGGTTCCCCCAGGATGCGGTGGAGCGGGGCGTGGCCCATCCTCCCCTGCCTGCAGGAAGAGACCGGGCAGGAAGTGCTCCAGGCGGGCAGCCCCGGGTGACGGCTCAAGGCTCTGAGGTCTGATGTAGTGCCGGCCCCTCCGCCTGTCTGGGGGAACCATCATCAGGCCGGGGCGTCCTCAGCAGTACCTGGCCTGTCGGTCACTGCCATCTGCTGCATCTCGGTCTGGCCCCCACTCCTCTCCCCTATCATGCCCACCTTGGCCCGGAGCTTCCCACCCAGCCCCAGGGTGAAGCTGGCTCACAAGACCCCAGGAGGCTCTCCAGCGCATCCCTCCCCTCGGCTCCCATCTGGCTGGTTCTGGTCTTCACTCCATCCTCCAGGTTCCCCTCCCCGTCCCGCACATGGACCTGCCGCCCTCTCCGAGGGGCCGGGTTACTCCACCTTATACTTCAGATCTCAGCTCCGGCTCCCAGTTCTTAAGGCAGCTGCCCCTCAGCTCTGTGCTGGGGCTCCGATGAGGACCCTTCTTCTGACCACAAGTCGTAGAATTTTTCACTATCGTATGTGAAGATTAGCTTCTAGCCTGTCTTTCCTGTCTGACCTGCCGGATCCGTGAGGGCTGGCCCCACCTGGGCCTTTACTTATTGCTGTGGCCCCCTGGCACGTAGTGGGCTCTCTGATTGTGTGTTGGAGGGTGGAGGATGGCTGTGTGTGGGAAATTAATTTTTACGACGTTTCACCTGTGTTCACACCCTGGGGCCCCACCCCGGGGGCTGCCCCTGGCCTCCTCTCCCCTTAGGTCCCAGTGCTGCCCTGAGCCAGGGAGTCTGGAACCAAACTGGCCACACGTGGGGATTGGGGGTCCTCGAAACCACCAGGCCTGGGGCCACGCTGTGTCCTCTGCTCCCAGGTCCACTCAGCCCTAGGGTTTGGGGCCTGGACCTGCCCGGGGTCCCTCGAGGGGGAACAGGCTCACTCAGATGCCTACCACCGACTGGAAGGAGAGTCAGTGTCGAGTCCACCCAGGCTGGCTTCCGGGTGGTGGCAGGTTTGCAAGCCAGGTGGCGTTGCCAAGGAGCCGTGGACTGGGGCGGGGGGGGGGGGGGGTGGGCAGCGGAACAAATGGCCTTGGGGCCTTTGCCCATGGGCCTTAGGGTGGAGGCTGCAGTGAGTGGTCTCAGGCCTCCCACCTGTCTCCTCTGCGGACTGGCCAGGCTGTCAATCTCGGGGGATCCGGCATCCCTGGCGCTTGCCGCCAAGTGGTAGAAGGGATGGTGGTGGGAGACTGGGGTTGGGAAGCTGCAGCCATCCCTCCCAGTGCCAGGGTCTCCCCAGCCCTGGCTGAGGCCATGCTCGCCATGGGGGTGGGCTCTCGGGCTGCAAGGACATTCTGGTCAGGCTGCCGCATCTGATGCTGGCAGGGAGGGGCGCCCAGGAGGCCCCAGAGCCCACAATTCTAGGTCACCTCCTGCACCATTGGAGGCAGGAGCCATATTTATAGCAGCCAGTGGCCACCGAGGGTGGGGCAGTCAGCAGGAGCCGTGACGCAGGCCACCCCCTCTGGTCCCCTAGCTCTTGCCGACTCCCCCACCGCCACCCCCGACTCCAGAGGCTTCCTGGGCAAGCGGCGAAGGGCTGGGCCTGCTGAGGAAACAGGCCTTGTCACCCTGCTCCCGGAGCCCGGCGGGGACACGGTGCCATTCTCCGCCTGGCAGGAGCCTCGGCCCCAGTTGGTCTGGCCAGGACCCTGTCTGTCTTCTGGACCCCAGCTGGGCGCCCCGTCACAGCGCTCAGCCCCCGGCCCTGCCGGCCTGTCTCCGCGGTGCAGTCAGCTCTGGTTGAAAGGTCTGGGCCCTGGAGTCACCGGCAGCTTTGCCAGCCTCTCTGCGGCTGCCAGGTGCGTCCCTGCTGGTGGCGGGCAGTTAATGGGGCCACGGGCGCCTGCCCTAGGTCGACAGGGCGGAGACCCTGCCAAATGCCTGTCACCTCCCGCCGTGACCTTGTGAAATGGCCGAGGAGTGCCACTGGGGGCGGGCAGGGCGGGCAGCGAGTGCAGTCACCACGGCTGCTCCTCCTTCCGCCGAGGCCCCAGGGGTGACAGTGTGATGAGCCTGGGGCCCCAGGCCCTGAGGGTGAGTCCTCTGGGGAGGAAAGTGACACCCTACTCCGGAGCTCTCTCCCAGGCCTCATGTGCCCAGATACAGAGCTGGCCCTTAGGTCCCGCCCAGGCCTGAGGAGGCAGAAGGCTGACCTCTCTATTCGGGGCCTGATGAAGTCACTCCCATTGTGGAGGCCAGTGCCCCCCAATTTCCAGTCTATGTTGTCCTGAGCCACTGGGCCCATCCCCTAGCCTGGGGGGAGAAGTAGGGGGAGGCCAGTGGGGGGGCCTCCAGTGTTAACAGACAAGGTGAGACAGGAGGGCCGGGAGCCTGCAGGATGGTGAGCCGCAACTTCACTGATGAGCCGTGGGCTGACCAACCAGGACTGGGGCTTAAGGCTGATGGGATGGGCCCTGGGCTTTGCCAGGGAGGAATCCCTAAAGTGAGCGGGTATCTAGAGAGAAAGAAGCACCAGGCAGGGGCCACGCCACTAATGAGCAGGAGAGGGACATGGGTGCAGGGAACGGGCTTGCTCAAGAGCTGGGCTGGAGAGGCTGGTTGGTGCAGAGCTCAATAGCTAATAGTTGGGCGTTGTCATCTTATTTGAGAGGAATTTAGGGGCTTCCTTGGTGGCTCAGTGGTAAAGAATCTGCCTGCAATGCAGGAGACGTGGGTTTGCTCCCTGGGTTGGAAAGATTCCCTGGAGAAGGAAATGGCAACCCACTCCAGTATTCTTGCCTGGAAAGTCCCATGGACAGAGGAGCCTGGCGGGCTGTTGTCCACTGGGTCTCAAAGAGTTGGACACAACTTAGCAACTAAATAGTAACAACAAGGGGAATTTAGGAGTTTTAATGCACTTGTGAGGAGGGGGTTAATTTAGTTAAAACTGTTAACAGGTGTGGTTGGGTGGGTGTGTGTGTGTGTGTAGCCAATGCTACCAAGTATCCCGTGTATGCAGGACCCAGCTCTCAGCACTTCACAACTTTGAACTTACTCTGTCATCTCCCATGAGGAAGGCACTGTCATCACCAGCCCTGCTTTCCCGAGGAGGAGAAAGCAGTGGTTGATTCATCCTGACTTGGAAGGTCATGGTTCTGTGCACGCCTGAGTAGACAGACACTAGAACAAAAAGCAGGTTTACCCTGTTCTCCATCCAGTGGCCTTCGGAGCCCCCAGCCCTCCCTGGAGACTTGGGGTCATGTGCTTGGGCCTGACTTTGCTGTGCCCAAGGAGATGTGAGGGAACGAGGGGGTCAGAGGGAGTCTCCGAGCACCTGGGTCAGTGTTTCCTTTGGCGCCTTGTGGCGCAGGCCAGGCAGAGATGCGTGATGGTTGAATTTTCCTAGACCCCTGGGTGAAGCCCCGAGGCTCTCTCCTCCACCAAAATAGCAAGTAGAACTCTAAAATCCAAGGCCAGAGTGGACCTACCAGAGAGGTCAGGCTGTTTCCAGGGGTTTCTCAAACGTTTTTAAGCCCTGAGACCATTTAGCTCAAACACAATGTCACAAGGAGCCCCAGTGAGTAAAAAAGCTAAAATAGCGACTCTGACCAGCATAGCCTGCAAGTTGCAGCCTGCCGTGACCTGCTCCCCCCCCCACCTCCCGAGGCCCCAGGGCCCATGGAAGCAGCACCTGCCGCCTCCAGCAATGCTCCTGTGGCACACGGGGACTCTGCAGACCTCGTCCCCTGGGAGAGAGCTTGTGTTACGCAGTCACTCGATCCTTGCCCGCTTCTGCGATGCCCAGAGAATTGTTGACGTGAAACTCCATACCCAAGCGCAGGGCTATGCCCGAGATGGCTGTGCTGCCCGGGGAGGTGGCCCCCCTCTGCGGATCCTCCATAGCCCATGCAGCCCCCACCCCCGGAGTCGGGAGCCCCCCAGTACAGGCTGCAGAGGCAGGCGCGATAGGACCGATAGGACCGAGGTGGCACAGGGTATGCGGGGCGTGGGGGCGGGGTTCCCGGCGGGAAGGTGTCAGGCGAGGTGTGCCCACTTAGCAGACTCATTAGCGGCCTCGCTGGGGGCTCCTCATGAAGTGGAGGGTGCTAAATCCTCTCGGAGGTGTTGCCAGCACCCGGAACAAGGAGACTCTTCTCAGAAGCTCTGGGAAGCCAGGCCAGTGTGCTGCAGATGAACTGCCTGGTGGGGTTCCCAGTGACTGGCTCGCCAGAGAGCGGAGGCCCCGGGGGAGGCCAGGGGCCAGGGGGTCCACAGGGGGCACTGCCAGCAGGATGCTGGAGTGGGCACACGGGCATGAGCGGTGGGCCTCTGCTCCTTGGGGCATCCAGAGTCTGGGCTGGGAAGGGCCCTACAGGGGACCCCCTGAACCTCTGAGACAGATGATGGGGGGCGTCTGCAGGAGCATGGAGGGGCCTTGGGCCGGAGCTCCCCCTTCCAAGCTGAGCCGTGGGATGGTGATTCTCATCTCAGTGGCTCGTCCTGGGTTAAGGAGACAGGTCTGGTGAGGCTTCAGCCTGGGCAGGTGAGGCTCCTGCCATCTCTACCTGAGAAGGTGGGTCAGGGCATCCTGTAGGCTGGCTCGGGTGAGGGCAGGCATGGGTCAGCCTGGTGGCCAGGGGTGGGGAGCAGGGCCTTTCTGTGCAGGAGGCCTGACTCGATTGCAGAGATCAGTGGCCCTGCCACAGCTCAGGCGGTGAGGGATTTGGGCCGTAAGGATGAGGTCTAAGCACTCTCAGGAGAAGATGATGGATAAATAATGATGGTGGCAATGAACACTTGCCAGGCGCTGAGTGCTTTCGATGTGTTATTTCATTTACTCCTCACGACTCCAGGTGAAGCGGGGACCTTCGTTGTCCTCTCCTGCAGATGAACAAACAGAGACTCAGAGAAATGAAGGTCACAGACACCTCGAAGTAACAGAATCAAGATGCAAACTCAGGGCTGTCCCACCTCAGGCTGGAGGGAAGCCAGCGGTGGGCTCCTTGGAGGAACCAATACCCTCCAGGAGTTCGCATTTGAGACTGCGGGTCCCAGGGGAAGGGGGGACGCGACACAACCACAGGGGCAGCGCAGGAAAGACTCTGCCTAAATAGAAACAAACCTGTGAAGGGCTCCTGCCTCCATGCACAGACAGGCAGGAGGAACTGGCCAGGGGCTGGGAGACCAGAGCCCGGCCTCTCGGGGCCACCCCAGGGCACCTCGGCCCCAGGCACCAGAATGAGTGTGGGATGAAGGCCATTCCTAGTTTCAGGAATAGAAGCCGTCTCCAGGGAAGAATTCAGAAACAAAACCTGGACTGGCCAGAGGGGAATCTCTTCTGCTCTCCGGAACAAGTCCATTCTGGCCCGGGACAAAGCTGGAGGAGTGGACCAGGGAGGACTGACGGGCGGAAGGAGGGCCCGGCCTGACTGCCATGCCTGGGGAAGGGAGGGGTGGAGGGGTGGGGGGGGCACATCCTGCTGCCTCTCAGGGCGGCAGCCCCCCCAGACTCATCCCCCAGCAGCCAGCCTCCCTCCTGGAATAACTAGCAGGAAACGAAAGGCCTCAATTGATTCCCAGGGAGTTGGCTGGTGTCAGTGACAGGGCCCATGGCAGATGGCAAATTCCGCTTGTTGTAGACGAGTGGAAAATAATTAGCGTGAGAACGAGAAGCTGGAGCCTCTGTGCTAAACGGAGCCCTGATGAGGGCTTGTCGGGAGGGGCCAAGGGCACAGGCTGGAAGCTCGCGGCCCGGCTCTCACCAGCTGAGTGACCTTGGGCAAGGGACCTAACTTCTCTGGGCCTGTTTCTTCATCTGTAAAATGGGGTTGACAATATCACGTAGCTCATAGTGTTGCTAGAAAGATGAAATTAAAGTAGGTGATACTTATGAACTGCTCACTGCTGTACCTGGCGTGTAGGAAATGCTATGTTAAGAATTTTTTTTTTTTTTTTAATAACTGGTGATAGAATAGTTGCTGGTGCCATCTCCAGGTCCAGCCCAGCATGACTGTAGGTGTGGCCCCCAGCAGTGGGGCTGCCTCTCTGCATCTTCTTCCCTGAACTCTGTGCCCAAGCCCCAGAGTGCTGGTTTGTGGGCTGCCGCGGCTGCTCATGGCCTTCCCTGGTGGCTCAGATGGCAAAGAATCTGCCTGCAATGCAGGAGACTCAGGTTCGATCCCTAGGCCAGGAAGATCCCCTGGAGAAGGAAATGGCAACCCACTCCGGTCTTCTTGCCTGGAAAATTCCACGAACAGAGGAGCCTGGTGGGCTACAGTCCATGGGGTCGAAGAGTCCGACACGACTGAATGACTGACACATGGATGCTCGTGGGTGTGGGGAGGACACCGCAGGGAGGCCTGGCTTCACAGCCTGACTTGGCCCCTCGCTCAGTCGGTTACTTAAACTCGGAACCTCAGTGTCCCCATCTGTGATATGAAAGCATGACATGAAGTCATGCCCACCCACGGGCTCCTAGTGAGGAGAGTAGGAGGCACCTCCCCAGGTCCTTCAAGGCTGCCCTGGTTGGGGGGAGGGGGGGTTTGCAGGAAAGCTGCTCATGAGCTGAGACCCTAGGGGGGAGGGTGGCGGCGTGGGGCGGGAGCAGAGACAGCAGCATGCCCCCCCACTGCCCCGCTGCGGGCCTCACCAGACACCTGTTTCCGTCCCAGGGCCTGGGCGTGTGAGGACCCATCTCTTGCCGAAATCCGTCCACAGCCCTGGGCAGGCTCGCCTCTGCCTTCTGCTCCGGCACAGCTGACGTGTGAAAAGCAACAGCTTTCGGGCCCGGACTCCGGTTGCCCACACCCCGGCCCCGGCGGGCGGCCCCCACCCCCGCGTGTTCACTCTCTGTTGCCTCCCTCGCCGCTCTCCCCCGCCCCTCGCCTCTCCGAGCCCAGCTTCTGCGGGACCCTCACACCTGGGAGGCAGAGGGACTCGCAGGGCAAGCAGGAGGGGCAGAGACATTGTTTCCTTTGAAGTAACTCCAAGAGGCTGCTTTGAAATCCCAGCCCTGCAGCCTGATGAGGCTGAAGTAAGGGGACACATAAAGTTTCTAGCTCCGGGCTGCAGCCCACGCACCTGCAGGCAGCCCGTGGAACAGCCTCTCCTCAGCCTCAGTTTTCCTCATCTGGGAATGGGGTCGATGCTCACGGTCTCCCTCTAGTGGTGAGACCAGGAGTCTAGAGCCAGAGGAAGACCCAGACGGCGGGTTGTGGTCCCCAAAGACCTGGCGCCTCCCTTCACCGGGTGGGGGAGCATGAATAGCCCGCTCCCAGGTTTCAGAAACGCATTTAATTAGATCCTGCACCTCTGAAGTGCCGGTTAAGACACGGGCTGTGGAACCAGGGTATGTGACCCGGGGCAAATCACTTCATCTGTAAAATTCGGTAATAGCAGTGCCTCCAATGAGGACTGAGTGAGTTATGTGCACAAAGGGCTTAGAGGAGGCCCAGGACTCGATAGGCAACTGACAAATGCTGGAGGGCGCAGAAGGGCTGAGTCCCCCACTCGCGGTGGGCGGAGCTCTCTTCCCTCACCCGGAACCGCCCCGCAACCTCGGGAGATGATTGGTTACTACGTGCCGCGCCCCTCCCTCTGCGGGTGCTCCCCGTTTAAGTCTCACAAGCCAGCAGGGAGGTTAACGAGCTCCCGAACGAGCCACATAGCTGAGTAGTAGTGGCCGTGCCAGGATTCCACCGCCCCAGGAGCCCGTGCTCTGGACAGAGGTAAAGCGGGCAGGAGGCATCTGCCAGCCCACATAGGCCAAAGGGCAGCCCCGGTTGAGTCTGGCCCAGCTGGGACTGAGCCTCTAGGGGCCAGCACCCGCCCTGCAGGCTGCCCGGGGGCCCAGCCTCCCTGCGGTCAGTCCTCCAAGTCAGATGACCAACCTTCAAGACTAGTCAAGCTCCAGCGGCCAACACAGACAGGCCCAGAGGGCCTAGGAGGCAGCAGGTCCCTTTCACCGTTTTGGGAGCATCTTCTCTAAGCCCTGTCGCATGGGGCATCCCATTCATTATGGGAATGGGAGTTCTGGGCCCTCCCCTCAGAACCCCGAGGAATACAACACCTTACAGAGTGCTAAAAGACGCCTTGCATGCATGTGCATGCTCAGTCGTGTCCAATTCTTTGTGACCCCATGGACTGTAGCCCACCAGGCCCTTCTGTCCGTGCAATTTTTCAGGCAAGAATACTGGAGCCAGTTGCCTTGCCCTTCTCCAGGGGATCTTCCCGACCCAGGGACCAAACCCACGTCTCCTGTATCACCTGCATTGACAGGTGGATTCTTTACCACTATGCCACCTGGGAAGCCCTAGAGAGTGCATACAGACTACCCAATTTCCCTTTTCACTTTGGCCACAGGCAGCATGGAGGCTAATGCTAGTTTTACATGCAGCTCCTATGATGGGCTTTATGTCTTGTACATGTATGACGATTTCCCCAGCTTTCTATTTTAATTTACTTACTTTTTGTTCTCAAGTTTGTTTTTAAATTTGTATTCCACCTTTTCATTGTTTTGAGTTCCTATATAGGTACATGCAGCCTTGGATGCAAATAAATGTTAACAAATACAAAAACATCAGCCTCCCCTTAGTCCAGGCTCCTCATTCTTCAGAAGAGGTAATTGAGGTCTGGAGGGGCAGTGACTTTCTGTCCTGGGGACACTGCCCGTGGTCTGGGACTGGCAGCTCTGGAGCGTGGCTGGACCTGGCCCGATCACCAGCCTCAACCAGCAGGGCTGTTCAGGACCCAGGGAAGGTGGGCTCAGGGCTGAGGTCTCCTCCTCTGCTTTGTCAGCTGAGCTGCAGAGCCGCGGGGACCCCACCCACCGGGCGGTGGAGAGCTAGCCGCCGACGACTCTGCTTGAAGCTACTCAAGTGATTGATGCCTTCTTGCAGGTTGATCTCCAGCAAGGGAGCTCATGTGAATGTTGCTGGCTTCCAAGAGGGTTCTGTATCCAGAGTGTGAGAGAGGATCTCAGCCCAGGCTCCCTGGGGCGACACTCTCCTAATGGGAGCAGCTCTCAGGAGTTGGAGAAGGCGTGTGCTGTGTGGCAGGGAAGGGCCGGGCCGGCTCAAAGACTCTGGCTGCATGTCCGGCTCCCGCTGGGAGGGACATAATGGGAAAGCTCGGAGCCTCTGGGGCCTTCCTGAACGTGTTTCCTCACCCATAAATGGGGGCCCCAGGACAGTTTCCAGGATCCCCTCTAAGCGTGACATTCCTGCAGTGGGTGTGGGCTTTGGATGGCAGGAGGAAGGACGCTAGTCTCTTGCCTGCCCAGCCTCCTGCTCCTCAGAAGGTGTGGGGCAGGGTCTCTGAGCCTCAGCCTCCTCATTTTCAATGAAAATATGAGCGGAAGAGCCACGTTCGCTAAACATCTGTGACAGGTGCTGGCTTAAGTGTCTGCGACTCATGTAACCCTTGTGACAGTTCTGAGGTAGCTACTGTTCTTCGCCCCATTTTAGAAATAAGGAACCATGGCACAGAGAGGTTAAGTAACTTATCCAAGGTCACACAGCCAGGAAGTGCAGAGCACATATGTCTCACTCCCAGACATATGTGGAGTGAGAGTGAGGCTGTCACCCTGCATCGCTGTTGTGAGGATGGCGGGCAATTCGTCCGGGACTCAGAACATGGAAGGCGCTCAGCTGATGTCAGATGTATCCTAGTGGCCTGGACCTGGCTGTCATCCCTTCCTTCAGGCTCAACTTCCAGCCCATCCTTGGGTCCAGATGCCCGAGGCCACCTCTGCTAGGTGGGAAATCTCATGGGCTGACCTAGGGGCTGCTGGACGGGCCTCCCACAGCACATCATCCTGTCCCCTGTGGTTGAGCCTGACTCTGGCCCCTGGCCCCACTGCAGGCTAGCTCCCACCAGCTCGAGCTGGAATTCTCCGTGCCCTGGTCCCTCCCCCTGGAGCTCTCAGCACCCCATCAGCTAGGACCCACTGCTGAGGGGCACTTCTCCCTGAAGCCTGCCCCCAGGGCCGAGCCCAAGGGGACCTTCGGGTCAGGGGATGAGGCCCAGCCCCATCTCTATATAGCAGCGCCCCAAAGCCCATGGCAGGGCAGGGGACCCTGTTAGGATTCAGGTCAGTTAAGCCCAGCCATTTCTGATCAGTTAGAGCTGATCAGGGACATCCCAGTAACACCTGCCCAGACCCTGCACCTGTCACAGGTCACCCTGCCAGGAAACCCCCAGAAGCCCTGTTGATACGATCCCCCCACCCACCCACGAGTGGAGCCCGGGCTCTGCCAGGACCCATGCAGACCTCTGTGACCTCATCCCAGCCCTCTCGCTGCAGCCTTCTGGGGGCTGCGGTTGTCCCCCTTTTGCAGCTGAAGAAACGGAAGCCCTAGAATAGTTAAGATAGCCAGAGGAGAGGGTGGTCTTCTGAGAGCGATCAGGGTGGGGGTGCTGGGGAGGGACATTTTCCTCCAAAGTGAAGGATTTGAGCTAAGAGGGGCAGGAGTCATGTCTCCTACCCTTATGGCAGCTGCTTCAGGAGGATGGAGCAGTGGTTTGGAAGGACCAGGGCTGCCCAGGGGGAGAGGGGCTGTGTTCACACTCCAGGGGCAAGAGCTGGGCGGGGGGTGCGTAGGCGTGTGAAGGAGAGCAGTGCTGCCAGGCCCCCACCCCCCCACCCCGGGACTCTCCTTTGAGCATGACCGGGATGGGCAAGAAGGAATCAGCACGTGTAAGCCAGTATGCCCAGGGTATTGAGATGAGGGGTTCCCATAAGGGAGTGTCTTGTTCTGCATGAAAAGGGGTGGGGGGGTGCCATCAGGGAGGGTTTCAAAGAGGGCTGGCTTTTGGTTGGCTTACAAAGATGAGTAGGATTTTGCCTGCCAGAGGAACTAGGATAAACAAAGCACAGATTCCAATGAGGTGTTTTTAAGGGAGCAACAAGTTTGGGGGTTGGGGAAGGAGAGTGAGGGAGTGTGAGGGGGCACTGGAGTGCCTCCCCAGCCAGAAGGTGGCCCTGTGCCTGTCTGTGCCTCGGATCCCTAGGAGTTGGGGAGTGACTTCCTGCTCCATGACTCAGAGAGGGCAAGGCCCCTGCCCAAGGCTGCACAGCCTGCCTGCCAGCTGCTGCGGCCCTTAGGTGCTGCCTGATAGGCTTGGACTTTATCCTGCTGATCCCTGGAGCCATGGACGGTTTTTAAAGGAAGGGTCAGTCTGTGTGTTTTTGAAAAACAGTTTAGCATTTTTAGAAAGAGGAACTCGGAGGATGGTTCATACTTAAATCAAAGGCCTGAATCCCCATCAAGGAAACTGGGCTTTGTGAGTGGAGGAAGAAAGGGCCTCAGAGTGCCCCTCAAGTCATTCCACCCATGTGTGGGGAGCGTCCTGGGCGTTCACACCTGCCTGGGCAGTGGGGGGGATGTCCAGCCAGCAGCATAGGGGGCTCCCAGCAATGTTTCTGTTCTGCACCCCCTGAAGGGGGCACTGCCCCTCCCCTGGAAGTGCCCCTGGTCTGGATGACCCCTGCCCCATTGAGGCCCCTGAGGCCTGGGGGAGGAGAGCCAGAGGAGATGCTTTGTGGCCTCCCCAGACCAGGAAGTAGCCTCTGCCCTCCCCCATCCTGAGACATTTCCTCCAGATGAAATCACATCCCCAGCAGGGGAACAGGCCCCCATTGTGAAGGGCTGGGGTCTCGAGAGAAAGGGCGTCTTTCAGGCCCTTAAAAATAGCAGTCCTGAGATTTATGAATCCGCATGAAGTAGCGGGGTCCATCCTCCCCCCACCCCCAACAGCAGCACAGGCCCTGTCATCACCCCCCTCACCCCCCATGACCTGGTGGTGACCAGCTGGACAATCCGCTAGCCCAAGCAGGGGAGGGACAGCTCGTCCACCCGGTTCACACGCTCTCTCTCTGCTTCGCCCTCCTGAGCTAAAACTGCCGCTGGCTTCTTCCAGCGCTGCCAAGGCCTCTCGTATGGTCCGCACCAGACCCTTAGCAGGTGGGGACCATCGACATTTTACAGATGGGGAAACTGAGGCACAACTAGTAAGTCATACCGTGAGTGGGTGATGGAACCAGGGTCGGGAGCCAGGCAGCCCTGGACCTGGGATTCTGCAGTGGCAAGCTGGCCCCGGAGGTTGTGGGGTGTGGTCCCCAGACCTGTTACCCGGCACCCCGGGGGGGTCAGCCCGCAGCCACCCTGCCATGTGACCTAGGTGTGACCTAGTCAGTGCCTACAGCGGGCGGTCAGCTGGGCACTCCTCCCCTCACCGAGCTGGGGGGGCAGAGGCTGCCACTCTTCGTATCACTACAGGGGTCTTGACAGATCTTCGGCCCCCTCTACACGGGTGCCAGGCTCCCCGCCCACCCACTTATACCAGAGCCATTCTAGACTCTATAAGAGGTGAAGGGCTGGGAGAGGAGGCGGTTGAGAAGGGTTCACTGGGTGTACCCCTGAAAGCGAGACGTCCTGGGCTCCCGGCAGGGCAGCCCGCGCCTGCCAGCCCCTCTGGGACAGCCCTCCCCTTCCTCTGCTGGGGTCTGGCTTGCTGAGAGTGGCTGCTGCACCTGCAGGGACCTCGCAGTGGTTTCACATGTGTGTGTGTGAGGGACCCCCCGGGCCCAGCCCCACGCGGCTCCTCGCCCTCCGGGGGCCACCTGGCGTCGAGGAGGGGCTGGCGGCTGCCATCCCAGCTGTTGGCAGCTCCGTCCTCCCCAGCCCGGCCGCCGCCCACGGCGTCCCAGCGCCTCCCACCCCGCCCGCCCCGTCCCTTCCAACCGAAGCCGGCGGCGCGGTCAGCCCCTCGTCCCCACAGGCAACTGGAAGCCCCGGCCTCCCGCGGCCCCAGACCCCCGCCCCCGGACGCCCCGCCACGCAGCGCCGGGCTCTCCATCCTTCTCCCGCTTCCCAGAATCCGCGCTCCGCGCTCCGACTCCTCCTTGGAGAGAGTGGGATGATGTCACTTCCTGAGGGTGGGGGGAGGAGTAGGCACGACCCCGGCAGTCTAGCCCGCCCGCCCGCCAGGCCGCCACCTCGCTGAGAGCAGCCTGGCAGCGGCCGGATGAAGCGGCTGCACCCGGGAGAGGGCGACGGAGACCGGCCGGGCCGGATGTGCTGGGCCGGCCACCTGGCCCCACACTCCCTAGCCCACCCTGAGGGCCGTGCCCACCGGCTGGGGAGACTTGGCCACTTGCTGAGTGATGCTGGTCTCCACGGACGCTCTTCTTCCCTGGAGCCGTCACCGGGGAGAGGAGGACTTGCCACCCAGCCGGGACCAGGTGCCATGTAAGCCTCTGCCAGCCTGGGAGCAGCGGCCCACCAGCGCCCAGTCTCCGGTCGCTGGGGTTTCTCTGTTGAGTTGAGCGCGGGGCTACCCTGAGCCCCTCCCCGGTGTCTCCCCACCAGCCCCCTGTGGGGAGCCAGTGGCCTGCGCCACTGCCCTGGTTCCTGGGGCTCTTGGGAGGGGAGGACCGAACTCCTGGGCCCTTCTCCCCACGCCTCCCTGCGGCTAATTTGAATTCAGCTACTTCGGAGAGTTGGGATCCAGGCAGTAGAGACTGCATGGCTCAGGTGGAGCGTGGAGGGTGGAGGGTGGCTGCCAGGAGGATGGGATACCCCCAGGGCTCACCCACTGCCCTTCCAGCAGAGAAGCTGGGCACCCCGGTGACACTCCTGACCCGCCCCCCGTCTCAACCAGGTCCTTCCCTACCAAGGGGCGTCGCTGTGATTGGGGATTCTGTCTGATGGGTGCAAAATCAGGTCATAGAGTGTCCTCCTGGCATTCTAGCAAAGCACGAAACAGACCTCACTCAACAGATATTTACTGAGCACCTACTATGTGCTGGGTGCTCCCATCCTCCATGAGTGCCAGCCCCACGCATGCGCTCACCCCCACCTTCCCCAGCGCCTTCAGCCTTCCACCTCCCTGGCTTGGCTGATGCCGGGAGACAGGCTCAGGCTTGGGCTGGGAACCCCCCACCCCACACCAAGGACTGCATGCACTGGATAGGTGGGTGGGGGTCCCCTGATCCCTTGGAGGGGGGCAGGAATAAGCCCAGGTCTTTAGTGGAGCTTAGCAGTTCCTGTTGGGGTAACCCCAGGCTGAGCTGATCTCAAGGGGCCTGTGCCACTCTTGGGGACAGGCAAGTCCTCGGGGGTTAGACTGAAGCCAGTGTCTGGCTACTGCGGTTTTCCATACTGGCTCCAGGAGGATGGATATGGTGGGGGGTGGGTCCTGCCCAGGGATGGGACTGAAGCCCTGGGGATGTTGTACTAGGAGGATGCCCCTGCTGCTGGGCCTGCCTGGCCAGGAGCACAGTGGTCCTGGATGCGACCGCGGCCCGGGCAACCTGGGGGTTGTCTGCTCTGTTTCAGGAGGTGAGCGCCAGGCCCGCTGAGCCTCCGCAGAGCCGCCAGCCATGCCTGGGATCGTGGTGTTCCGGCGGCGCTGGTCTGTGGGCAGCGATGACCTCGTCCTGCCAGCCATCTTCCTCTTCCTGCTGCATACCACCTGGTGAGTCTCAGGGCCATGCACAGGCTTGGGGGTGGGGGAGTCACAGGCCTGGGGGAGGCCTTCTGACCCTCTGTCCTGACCCTGTCCCAGAAGTCAGCGCTGAAACATCCACCCCCTTTAGGGCAATACCCGCGCAGAGCCCAGAGACCCTGCCTGGCCACTCTGGGAGCCCTGGGCTCCCTGCTCCCACTGCCCTGTCCCTGGGCGCCTGTGTCCTCAGAGGGCCCTGCTGCCTGGCGGACAGTGGTCCCCTGCCCAGATCAGTTAAGCCCTTCATCCTGGAGTCCAGGCTGGGCGGGCCCGCCTGCCAGGGGCCGCCTAGCCCCTCTAATGTACACATTCCCCCAGGTTTGTGATCCTGTCCGTGGTGCTCTTCGGCCTGGTCTACAACCCGGACGAGGCCTGCTCCCTGAACCTGGTGGACCACGGCCGCGGCTACCTGGGCATTTTACTGAGCTGCATGATCGCCGAGATGGCCATCATCTGGCTGAGCATGCGCGGCGGCATCCTCTACACAGAGCCCCGTGAATCCATGCAGTACGTGCTCTACGTGCGCCTGGGTAAGGGCCACCCGCCGTGGGCGGGGGCTACTCCGGCCCTCCTCACCCCCACCCCCCTCCTGTGCCTAACAGTCATTCAGCCAGCACCGAGGGCCAGCCGCAAACAGGCAGACTCCCTGCACCCACTTCTGGACCAGGGATGGGCAGACTGCAGCCTGAGGGCCACATCCTGCCCGCTGTCTTTTTTTTTTTTTAATAAAGTTTTATTGGAACCCAGCCACACTCAGCTCCTTTAGTACTCCCCACCTCTGGCTGCTTCTGCACAACCATGGCAGAGCTGAGTCATTGTGATGGAGAGTATGACCCACAAGGTCTGAAATATTTACTCTCTGGCCCTTTATGGAAAAAGCTTGCCGACCCCTGTTCTGTCTAGGCTGTGTGTGTCTCTTCAGTCGCTTCTTGATCCTTCCCCAAACAGCCCCTCCTCCTCGTCCTGGGAGGGGGGCCCTCAGGAGCCTCGACCAGCTCCCTGAGGACACACCTGTCTCCTCCTCCTGGACTCGGGTTCCGCCGCCTCCCCCGGTCACTCCTGCTGGACACTCTTGTGCTCCCATGGCCTGAGCTTAGCCCTCTTCCTGTGTTAACTCAGGGAGGAGCCCTTTGTTGGTCTCATTTTGCAGATGAAGAATCTGGGGCCCAGGGCGGTTAATTAGCTCCCTTAAGGTCACACAGCTAACAAGTGTGCAAGTGTCAGAATTGAGATTTGAACCCAGGCTGTCAGACTCCAAAACCTGGACTCTTGGCTGCCACAAGGGGCTGCCTGTGGAGCTGGGGCTTCCAGTGCTGTCCCTGGGGTGGTGGGGGCTGGCGTCCGTTCTCCCCCCTGCTCCCCACACCCAACCCCATGTCAGCCCTGGGCTCAGCCCTGGACAGGGCACCTTGAGCAGCTGGTTCGCCCCTTTCCTCTTGTTGCCTCAAGTGCTGGAGGCCACCTCCCCGGGAACAGCCATTTCCGTGAAATGAACACCCTGTCCTCCAGTTCTCACAGCCATGAACTGTGGACCTCATCACTCCCATTTTACAGAGGAGGAAGTGGAGGCTCAGAGAGATTAGGTAACTTACCTAAGATACAGTATTAGTCGCTCAGTTGTGTCCGACTCTTTGCGACTCCATGGACTCTAGCCTGCCAGGCTCTTCTGTCCATGGGATTCTCCAGGCAAGAGTACTGGAGTGGGTTGCCATTTCCTCTTCCAGGGGGTCTTCCCAGCCCAGGGATCAAACCTGGGTCTCCTGCATTGCAGGCAGATTCTTTACCACTGAGCCACCAAGGAAGCCCCACATCTGATCCCAGAGTTCACTGATACAACTCTAATTCCTGAAAGAGCAGGGAAATGCCTCTTCATCATCCACCTTTGCAGTTACCTTCTCAGGGGAGTGTCAGGGCTGAGGGCACGTGAGCCAGAGCAGGGGATGGGATGGCCACACTCCCCGGGCCTCTGCACCTCGAGGCCTGAGAGCGGGGCAGTGGGTGGTTTGCTGCCGAGTAGCCGGGCCCAGGTTCCAGGGCCTCCCCGTCCTTCAGCCAGGACCCTGCTCTGCTTGCAGCCATCCTGGTGATCGAGTTCATCTACGCCATCGTGGGTATTGTCTGGCTCACCCAGTACTACACCTCCTGCAACGACCTCACTGCCAAGAACGTCACGCTCGGTATGTTGGTCGGGCCTGGGGTAGAAGGGCCAGGCCAGGTTAGAGACAGCAGTCCTGGGGTGGAGGGGATATAGCATCCTTAACCCTGGGTTGGGGGCTTCCCCGATGGTTCAGTGGTAAAAGAATCCACCTGCCACTGCAGAAGACATGGGTTTGATCCCTGGGTCGGGAAGATCTCTTGGAGCAGGAAATGGCAACCCACTCCATTATTTTTGCCTGGGAAATCCCATGGACAGAGGAGCCTGGCTGTAGTCCATGGGGTCTCAAAGACTCAGACACGACTGAAGTGACTAAACAGCAACGTATTCCATGGACAGAGGAGCCTGGCGGGCTACAGTCCAAGGGATCTCAAAAGAGTCACGAGTGACTGAGCACTCATGCAACCCTGAGGTGGAGGGGACACAGCCAGCCCTAACTCTAACCTTGGGATCGGGGGTCCGGGGGCCAGGTTAGAGGGCAATAAGCTCAGGCACCTTGAGACACCTTGAAACAGTTTCTGTGAGCTCGGCTGACGGATTGGCTGGGTGAGGCTGTAGCCTTCATCCTGAGGTCTGCTGTCTCCCCACTTGGGGGCCCTGGTCTGGGGGTGCACAGCAGAAGGCACAGAGCTGACCAGGGCTCTGGAAACCCACATAGCCGTCTGCCCTGTGCCAAGGATGTGGGGGGGTGGTGGAGGGTGGTCACAGTTCAGCCAGGTGATGGCCATGTAGCTGGAGGTTGGGGCTGGGGCCTTTGGAGTCTGGCTGTTGGGCCCCAGAAGCATTTTGAGGTAGGGAGGCCCCAGTGCCCCTTTCTTTCAGAGAGGTATCCCCAGTGCCATGCCCCTTGGCTTCCCACCCCTCCTCCGCAGGGATGGTCGTCTGCAACTGGGTGGTCATCCTGAGTGTGTGCATCACGGTCCTCTGCGTCTTCGACCCCACGGGCCGCACCTTCGTCAAGCTGAGGGCCACCAAGAGGAGGCAGCGTAACCTGCGGACCTACAACCTGCGGTCAGTGGGCTGGGCAGCAGGGTGGGACTTGCTGACCCTGGGGAAGACAGAGGCTGGCCCTGCGCCTCCCTCACTCCATCTCAACCTGTGTGAGTCCCAAGTGCTGGCCCAAGGTTTACCTCAGTTTCCTGGTCTGTAAAGTGGGAACGCAATCATTTCTGCCTCATGCAGCTGCTGTGAGGTTTATCAGAGTAATGAACACGGGCGCTCACGGGAGCTCCGTGCTCAGATCACCTTCGGGACTGAAAACATGACAGTAATAGTAGGAAGCACTCGGACAAGCAAGCCCAGAGGTGCGCGTATGCTGTTCGTGTCATCCCCATAATACAGATGAGGAAACGGGCACAGAGAGGTTATGTGACTTGCCTGAGGTTGCACAGCTGGCAGACAGTGGGGCTGGGATCAAGCTCAGACAGTCTGGCCTTAGAGCCCTGACTCTTAACCACTAGGCGAGGCTGCCTCTAGGATTAAGGGGGCTAGAGGAGGTTAACCAAGGCAAAAGGCTTCTTGCAGTGGGGGGGATGTTTTGTAGTGTTTTGGAGAAGGAGGGAGGCAGAGAAAATGAGGCAGGGTGTCCAGGACGGTCACAGAGTTCCTGTTTATTGAAAGAAAAAGAGCAGAGAGGCTTTCAGGGCAGGCCACAGCGACTCCCGTTCATCGAGCTTCTGTCCCAGGTTAGGCCCTGCACTTCCACGGTCGTCCGTTTCATCCCTTTGCCAACCCTGGTGCGGCTGTGAGACCCATTCTACAGATGAGCGGTCCGAGTCCCAGGGAGGGCAGGCCACATGCCTGGGTCAGGTTGGTGGGGGAGTGGAGCTGGCACTCCACCCCCAGCCCAGGGCAGCAAGGTTGGGAGCCCTCACCCAGGGGAGCGGGTTGCCCGGGCCCCCACCCCACCCTCCCATGTCCCTCCTTCCAGCCCCCCTGGGCCCTACACGTCAGCTGGGCCCTGCAGCCAGAGCCACACCCGCGCCTGGACTGGCCACCTCCCAGCCCCAAATGCCAGGTCTGGGAGCCAAGGTCCCAGAGCCCGCTGTTCGTCCCGGCGGCACAGCTGGCCACCACCACCCGTCCCATTTTGCTCATTCTGAGCACATGCCCCCACCTGACCTGGTTTCTGGACTCCTGGGGCCCTGGGGGGGAAAAAAAATTCCCCTCCCCTACTCTGGATAATTGCCTTTGGGGCCCAGGGCAGCCAATGCCTTTACAGTGGGGGTGGGGGAGGGAGGGGGTGTTGGCGGTGGCTGTCATCTGAATTAGTAAGTCTTCCAGCGCTTCCGGACCCTGTTCAGGTTGTAAGAGGCCTCAAGCTCCTAGACCCCCACCTGTTGCGGTTTCTCCAGCTCTCAGATGGGCTGGAGAGGGCAGCCCAGTCCACGACTGCGTTACTGTGACCACCTCTCCCGCTCTTCCCCCGGCCCCCTCACTCTGCTCTTAGACCAACAGAAAGTTTTTCTTAACAAGGACATTTTTCAAGCCTGCTGACCCTTCATCCGCTTCCAGGTTTGGTTTTGTGCACAAGTCATGCTGCTGCCACACTGGTGGGTTATTTTAGTTTCTGGGAGTTAGGTTGCTGCTCAAGTCCTGGGTCCTTTCTTCTTCCGGTGAAATCTGGTAGGATTTGAGATGGGTTCTTCCCACCACTGCTCCTTGGGGGCCTGACCTTGGATCTCTGCAAGAGTGTCTGCCCTCCCTTCGCTTTAGTGAGCCCCAGGGCAGAGGGGTGCCAGGTCCACGAACTTTCTGTCCAGACCGAGTGTCTTGGTCTCTGTAGCCCAACGGATGTATTAGGCCAAACTTGTCGTTGGCGCCATCTACCCCCTGGTGGGCATAAAGGGTACTGCAATATAGTATGCAGGGCTTAATCTGCCAGAGGGAAGGGAGGAAATTGTCTTTGAATGTTTGACCGCCAGTTTGGTTAGAAAGAGTTAAAGAATGTGATGCTCTGGGAACTTAGCTTAGCCGGCATGCTGTCCCTTCATCCAGCCCCCAGTAGGGGGGACTTTGGCTTAGGATATGAGGCTGCCCAAGTCCCTTAGGGCTGGCAGGTTCCAGAAACAGCAAGTCCCTTGCCCTGTTTCCTAACCCCGTCCTGTCGCTCTGACGGCACTGTGGCTTCCCCTGACCTTGTGGCCCATAACGCTGTGGCACCAAGATTGGGAGCAGGAAGCGGCTGTTAGCTGCAGAGAGGAGGCGGAGGCAGCGACCGCCTGGCCTGTCACTCCTGATGGATGCTAAGTGCCTTGCAGGCATCCAGGGTCATTCAGAGCCTGCCCCTCCTGACCACCCAGCACCAGGCTCTGAAAGGGCTGGCGGGGAGGGCGCATGTCACAAAAGCCAGCCAGCCCCTCTTGCTCAGTCTGGAAATTTACATTTTTAATGTTGGATCTGTGATCTTTATGCTCAAAACACACACCGACCTCTGGACACTCAGTGTTGGAATGGTCTCCATGGATAACCGGCCAATCATTCTCGCTTTGAGTGCAGACTCCTGGGTACCCTGCCGCCCCATCAAAGCAGCCATACCCACTGGGGCTGGGGGTGGAGGCGGGGGAAGGGCAGGGGCCCTCTCCCTTGTAAGATAATGGATCCAAGGCACTGCAGCATGCTGAACCTCATTCAGCCCTTTAAGCTTCCCCAAGTACCAGATGAGAGAAATCCTTTCTGAGAGGGGAACAGGTCTGGCCAGCAGGTCTGCTCCCAACGTGGAACAAATCAGCAGGGAGGCCCAGCACCCTGCCACCATCTCCCAGGGCCCTTGGTTAGAGCCTTTGGAGTGGGTTTCCGGGCAGCCCCCATTTCGGGCTCCCAGCTCCGAAGCCCCCCGGGTGTGCTGGCGCCCCTGTGCCAGAAGCCCAGGCTCCGGCCCTGGCCAGCAGCGCGCCATCGTAGGCCAGCAGGAGCTCCTCAGTGAGAGCCCTGCAGGCCGACAGCTCACTGGCCACCCGGCTCTGACCGGGCCCAGTTGCCCCCCCCCAGACCCTCCTCCTGCTGGGGTCCTGGGAACAGGCTGCTCTGTTACTGTAACATCTAGGCCCAGCTCTTCTGGTCCAGCCCTCTGACCTCACACATACCAACTCTCCCCCACTGCAGGCACCGCTTAGAAGAGGGTCAGGCCACCAGCTGGTCACGTCGGCTCAAAGTGTTCCTCTGCTGCACTCGGACGAAGGACTCCCAGTCAGTAAGTACTGGGAAGTCGCCGCCCCGGGGCTCAGGTCCTTGTCTCTGCCAGGTGGGGTGGGGCTGGGCTTCGAGCAGGACCGGAGGTTACAGCCTGCTCCTCAGAGGACCTGTTGTTCTTCACCGCCCGACTCCCTCCTACGTGTGAAACAGCCCTTCCCTTCCTTTGTCAAGGGACAGAAAAATGGGAAGACCTTTTATTGACCCCCTTGGAACTTAGAGATGAGTCTAGGAGAAGAGGTACTCAAGTATCAGGGTGACCTGAAGACGAAGCAAAGCAAGCAGCATCTCACCAGCCACAAGGGCTTCTCTGGTGGCTCAGTGGTAAAGAAACTGCCTGCCAATGCAAGGGACATGGGTTTGATCCCTGGGTCGGGAAGATCCCCTGGAGGAGGGCATGGCAACCCACTCCAGTGTTCTTGCCTAGAGAATCCCATGGACAGAGGAGCCTGGCGGGCTACAGTCTATGGGGTCACAAAACAGTCAGACTAAACCACATCCAGCTGCAAGTCCTGTAAGAGCAGCAGCCATGTGGTCAGTGCGGCCCTCGCTGTCCTGCGCACCCACTAGGGCGCTGCAGAAGGAAGGTGGGTCAGCAGTGGGTGGCCCCCGGGTGGGGGAGGGGAGGCAGGCCCTGGGGAGCCCTCCGTGGAGCGCCTCCCAGTGGAGCACCCCCTGCAGTGCTGGCAGGGTCCTTAGGGGTCATCTAGCCCCACCCCTCATTTTGCAGATCAGGCAACTGAGGTCCAGAGAGGTGGAGTGACTTGCTCAGCGTCCCACAGCTAGGTAGTGGCAGAGCCAGTGAGGTCAGGAGACCACTCCTGCCCGAGCCAGACAGCGAGTGCCCTCCATGGAAGCCACCGGAAAAGCCTCCAGTGGCTCCTACCCACCCGCAGCCCCTGCTGAACCATAGAGTGAGTAATGGAGTGTAAGAGAGCCCCGCCCACCCCGAGGTTCCCTGGTGGGTGGGGAGCACCCCCCACGGGGCTCTCTGGGCGGGGTCTCATCCAGGGCACACCCACCCCTCCTGGCAGGCAGACTGGTGGCTGGTGTTGGACCCTGGGGAAAAGGCTGAAGTCTTTTCTCAAAAAAGGCAGGGGGGCGTCCCCAGAAGCTGGGTCCCACCAGACACTGATGGTGGTCAGGTCAGGTCAGGTCAGGTCCCGCCCAGAGTTTTGATCAGCTCATGCTGTGTTGCTAAAACATTTGCACTGGATGCCAGGATTTAAAAATCGGGGGCGTTTGTGTCGAGTTCAGTATTTCTAGATTCGGCCCTTGCATTAGGCGTTTGAGTTTGCAGCCCTTGATTTTTCTTCTCTCACAAGTGCCAGACACTGAGGGGTGAAACCCAGCAGGAGAAAGCTGGTTGCCATGAGTCTGTTCCCACCACAGCCTCTCCTGACAGGTTAGGGAAGAGGTTCCAGGCTTCCACTTGTCGGGAGGCAGACAGGCCTCTGCACAGGACTGGCGGGGCTGCCTCTGTCCTCACGACCTCCCCCGAAGCCCCGGCCCCAAGCACAGGTGTCCTGCCTCTTGTCCAGGCACATGGTGGGGGTCCCTGCGCCTCCAGCTGTGGGCAGGAGGGGGAGGGGGCCTGAGACCCTGGGCTCCAAAGGGCCCTTGGCGGGCCATTCAGGGTCACAGCTGGAGGGAGGCGGGAAGAAACAGCGTGGAGAAAAGCAGCCAGGAGCTCAGTTTTGGCTCCTCTGCTGGAGGGAGAGAAGGGCGGAAGGAGAAACAGGCCGGGCCTGCAGGCCTTGGTCCTAGTCCTGGAGCAGGAAATGGCTTGGGGGTGTCAGGCTGGTGCCTGAGTGCCGAAGGAGCGCCAAGGACAGGAGGGCTGGGAAGGGGGGGCCAGAGAAGGGTCCCTGCAGAGGGACCCCGAGCGGACGCCCATCCCCGGACATTCACGCCCGGCCTCTGTCCTCTCTCCTGCTCCCTGCCACCGCCCCCCGCCGCCTCCCCGGACCACGTAGGACGCCTACTCGGAAATTGCCTACCTCTTTGCCGAGTTTTTCCGAGACCTGGACATCGTGCCATCGGACATCATCGCTGGCCTGGTGCTGCTCCGGCAGCGGCAGCGGGCCAAGCGCAATGCCGTGCTTGACGAGGTGAGCCCACGCGCGAATCACGTCCCTACAGTGCCCTCTGCCGAGGTCCGTCCCTGCTGCCCCCAGGTTCCACGCTCCCCTCCCTTCCCCAGCTCACCCTCAGCCCAGGGCCCCTGCTCCAGCCGCTTCCTTCTGCAGGGCCCAGAGGCTGTCTACCCCCATCTACCGTCTAATCACAGCGGCCCCATGACCCACCCAGCGCTGTGCTCCAGCCTTCGCAGCTTGCCTCATCACCCGCCCCACCTGCAACTCACCAGTCCTAGCTAGGGTCTCGCAGCATCTTGTATAAAATGTTTTCTCCTGGCCCTGGGCCAGCTCCCTCCCCTAGCATGGATGCTTTGGGTGGAAGGGAAGCAACTGGATATATGAGGAGACCTCGGATTTGGAAAGCGGGCCCAGTCGTGGAAGAGCTAGAAACCACACACCTCTTTGGGTTCTCAGGCCCTTGGGAGGCAGGCAGAGTGCAGAGCCGGGGCCTGGACCCCTTTCTCAGGCTGGGCCCGGGCAGCCACCCTCACGCGCCTGTCTTGCAGGCCAACAACGACATCCTGGCCTTCCTGTCCGGCATGCCGGTGACCAGAAACACCAAGTACCTCGACCTCAAGAACTCGGTGAGTCAGGACCACCCCCACCGCGTCCCGGGTCCCTCTCTCCCTCTCTCCCTCTGCTGGGCTGACCCGAGCAGACCACCTGCCCGCGGCCCTTGAGGCACCGGCTGCACCTGCTCCGCTGTGGGTCCCACCTCGGCCCTCCAAGCAGCCCCCTTCCTCCCAAGCACACCCTGACCTGCCTCCCTCCACATTTGTCTGGTTCTACAGGCAAGCCCCCTGAATCGGTTCCACTGAGCTCAGAATGTTTGGCCCTGGCCTCCTGAGATTGTCAAGTCCTTCCAGGGGCTGAGCTGCTGTTATTTTTGCCACGGTTGTTATTGTTATAAAAGGCAGCAAGACGTAAAACTTGGTTTCCAAGGGTTTTTTTTTTTTTTTGAGTAGCAGGAGCTCTTCTCAAGCGCCTTTAGTGGAAACTCTGGCGTTGGGTGTCCCAGTGAAGGGGGGGCTGGTCCTAGGCTAGGGGAGCCCCTCACCCAGGGCTGGAACTGCAGCCAGAGAGCGGCCCCTGCGCTGGGAGCAAACAGGTTTATTGTGCGGCTCCCCGCCGGGGGCTGTGACCTTGAGCGAGTCCCTGACCCGGCTGCGCCTATTCCCGCAGCGGAAGCGGTGCTGGGCCTGCCTTCCAGCGAGAGCCCTGGTGGGGAGGGGGATGAGTGAACTCTGGTGCCCGTAAGGACAGCGTTAGAAAGGATTCGGCTTTCACATCTGACTCACCTGGAAACGCCGGTTCTCCATCGCCCCCCAACCCCCGCTCCCCAAAGCGGGCGGGGGTTGCATCTCTCTCCAAGCAGCCCCTCCACAGCAGGCCCCCCGGCTTGCAGGTCCCCGCCTCCTTCGGGGATGCCCGCCCGGCTCGCTTTGCCCTGCGGAGGGGCGGGGCGGGGGCGGGGCCCCGCCGAGCCCCCAGGTGCCAGCGCCCCGCCCTCCAGGCGTGAGCCAGAGGTTAATTACCTCCTTCTGCGCCTTCCTGAAGAGCAGACCCAGCGGCCCGGGACGGTTCCATCCCTCTGGGCCCTGATTAAAGTCCTGCTTATTTCACTTCACGAGATGACTAATCACCGTCTTTAACTTTTACAAGGTGACTAATTCCCTCTAAGTGCAGGAGTCCCCCAGTGCCTGGGGCGCCCAGGACTGGGGAGAAGCGGCTTCCCTGGGACACGTGTGCCTCCTGACTGCCTCCCTGGGCAGTCTGGCTGATAACAGCAGCCACCGGCCTCAGACGCCTGCTTTCAAACCAGAGCCTTTCTCAGAATGATCCCGACTGCCCCAGACGCCCTTGAGTCAAGCCAGGGTCTCCCTGAGTGCAGAGCACGGCCGGGGTGATTGGGTCCCCAGCATGTCTGCATCTTCAGGGCCGGCCCTGCTGCTTCTGGCCTGGGCATCCTGCTCCAGAGGGGAGGGTCCAGACCTCTTGGGGTTCAATTGCCCTTCCCGGGGCCTGATGGCCAAGGCGGGTGATTGTGGCTCTCACCTCCCCCTCTCCCCTTCTTGGGAAACCGGCAAGGAAATCGATCCAGTGCTCTGAGTGTTTTTCTGTCCCCAAATCATTAATTCTGAGATTGGAGCAACAGGACAGGTCTCAGGAGGTTTCATGCCCTGGTTGCATGCAGATAATTAGGGAAATGCAATTATCATCTGTTGGCGTGTTCCCTCCTCCACGAGGGGTGGGGGTGGCATGGTCTGCTGCCTGTGGGGAGGGCAGCTCCCGCCTCCATCGCCTCCGAGGCTACAGGCGGGAAGGGCAGGAGGTAACCTTACTCTGCATCTCTTCCAGCATGAGATGCTCCGCTATAAGGAGGTCTGCTATTACATGCTCTTTGCCCTGGCTGCCTACGGCTGGCCCATGTACCTGATGCGGAAACCCGCCTGCGGCCTCTGCCAGCTGGCCCGGTCCTGCTCGTGAGTACCCCGGCCCTTCCCCGATCCCCGCCAGTGGCGAGTGCAGAAGGGCTGAGGTCACAATGCCGGGCCACCCATGGTAGGGCGGGGCCTCCCTAAATGGACTGGACCTGCTACCGTGCCCCCTGTGGCCCACACCACTGCACTTCTGCACCATCTCTGGGCCAGGACCTTTCTGGTTCTGCGTTATCCTGGCTGGGTTTTTGGAATTATCCATACTTTGTCATTTTCAGAGTCAGGGAAGTCAGCATACCTCTGCAAGCCTCAGTTTCCATCTGTGAAATGGGGATGGTAATACACACCTCCCAGAGCTGTTCTGAGAGGCTGAAATGAACCCAGCATCTGGCTGGCTTGCCGCTTCCTTCCCCCCACCCCCCATCTCCCTCCCTGCCCCTCTCGACCACTCCCCTCTGCCCACATCCTCCCTTCTCCTGACTCCCCTCCTATTCCCCTCCTGTGCTCTGCCTTTCTGGAAGAAAGGCCTTTCTGGGTAGAGGCCCAATCCGAAGAAACCTCTGGAAAGGCAGCAAGAAGGCCCTTTGTGAATGGCTCCAATCCTCTTCACAAGGAGTTGGCAAGACCTCACTGGGTGCCACCCTTGGCCAACTGCGGGGGGTGGCCAGGGTGGACCCTGCTTTCCTAAGTGGGCCAGAGGAGGGCTTGGCTCCGTGAGGGCCCCTCCCCTTCTCTGGCATCTCCACCTTCTGCCCAGGCCTGGCAGAAGGAGGATGGTTGCCCGGGTTCCCTGTTACGGACAGGCTGGCATGCTGGGCAGGCAGCTTCTGTCCACCACACCCCTACCCTCGGGGCCCACAGCAGCCACCCCGTCCTTCAGTGTCCTTTCCCCAGAAAGCGGGGGGGGGGGGGGGCTCTTTGGGTTGTTGTCACCATCCCCCAGTTGACTGATAGAGCCGACCAGGGCACCCCACGCCCCTCCCTATCTCTGCCAGCCCACAGACAGCATCCTTGGGAACCCTGCGGCCACTGAGAGGTCCTCGGAATGAGCCCAGCACCAGGAGTTCTGAGACCCGGGCTCCCACAGCCCTGGCAGGGCTTTCTCACTTACTTACTTACATTCCTTACTCACTGGCAGGGTAGGAACGACATTTGCACAGGCAGGGTCTGCCTCTCCCGCCGGTGGGATCTTTCAGAAGCTGGGAGGGAGATGGTGTCCCTGGCGGTCTGGGCATCTGAGGGGCTCTGCCAACAGGGGCAAGGCTGCATTCATATCAGCTTATCAGAGCTGCCAGGAGAGGCAGCAGAAAGACCTCAGACCCGTGAGGGCCCAGCTGGGTCCCTGCCAAGAAGAGCCAGGTGCCTGGAGGGTGGAGGAGAGGCAGGCCCGAAATCCCAGGCTACAGCCCAGAGAGTAGGGCTCCCTTCTCTGAGCCCAGCCTATCCACAGCAGTCCAGGTTCCCAGCACAGGCTAGAGGAAGGACTGCCCACCTGCCTCAGGCCCAGCCCTGTCACCTGGAGTTGTTTTCCCATCCCATGCAGAGCAAGGCAAGCCAGGCCTGCCTATGCGCCACCCCCCAACCCTGGGGACACCCCATTCAGACCCAGCCCTGCCCTGGACGTGTGGTTGGTCTCCTGTGGGCAGGAGAGGCCCTGCCAAAGGCCAAACAAATGCTCAGGGCTCCCGCAGCCTCTGAGCCCCTCAGCACCCAGCCTCCTCTAGGTGGGAGTGCTGGCCTCAAAGGTGCCATGGGCCCTTCCCTCCCAGGCTGCTGGCCCTGCCGCTCTCATGGTTCCCCAGGCCCCCAGATGACTGACTCGGGGGCTGCCGTCTCCCTGGTGCCTACTGTGTGCCAGGCTCTTTGTGCATCTTGGGCCTCTGATCTCACCCCAGCCTTGTGAAGTAGCTCTTGGCACCTGCCCCCCCGCCAGGCCATCACAGTCAGGAAGGGCCACCGGAGCAAGGATTCCAGCCCAGGCCTCTGTCTCCCCAGGCCACACCGTGGCAGTCACATGCTCAGTGCTGGGGGGCCAGGCTGAGGTCGGAGAGGAGTGCTAGCTGCCTGAAAACGAGCGCCTGGCCCACAGACCCAGAGCTGTGTCCATTTGGACCAGTAGTGGCAAGGGAGGGAGTAGGGGTCTCCCGGAGTAAATGGAGGTGGTTGCCCACCCCAGACCCATTCACTTCCAAGACGTGGCTTGACCCTGGGTTTTCCCGTGGAGGCCTCTTTCCGTTGGGAGGTCTGCATCAGTCCCCCAGGGGCTGCTGCAGTGAAGACAGACCTCTCCACATCACCTAAATCTAGGATTCTTAGTAAAATCTTAGCCATCAAATCAGGAAAGCAGATGGTGACTGCAGCCATGAAATAAAAAATGCTTGCTCCTTGGAAGAAAAGCTATGATAAACCTAGACAGCATATTAAAAAGTAGAGACATTACTGTGCCAACAAAGGTCCATCTAGTCAAAGCTATGGTTTTTCCAGTAGTCATGTATGGATGTGAGCGTTGGACCATAAAAAAGGCTGAGCGCTGAAAAATTGATGCTTTTGAATTGTGGTGTTGGAAAAGACTCTTGAGAGTTCCTTGGACTGCACGGAGATCAAACAAGTCAATCCTAAAGGAAATCAGCCCTGAATATTCATTGGAAGGACTGATGCTGAAGCTCCAATACTTTGGCCACCTGATACAAAGAGCCAACTCATTAGAAAGACCTTGATGCTGGGCAGGATTGAAGGCAGGAGGAGAAGTGGACGACAGAGGATGAGATGGTTGGATGGCATCACTGACTTGATGGACATGAGTTTGAGCAAGCTCTAGGAGATGGTGAAGGACAGGGAAGCCTGGCGTGCTGCAGTCCATGGGGTCGCAGAGTCAGACACAACTGAGCGACTGAACAGCACCAGGAAAGCCGGCAGATTTGGGTCACATGCTTTCTGGTTCCCTGATCCCCATATGTTGGGTGCTAGCTCCCTCTGGTGGCCCAAGGAGTAACTGCACCCACAATGGGCACCCTGCTCAGCAGCTCACCCATTCATTTTTGGGGAGCCTACTGTGTTGTGGAGAAGGAAATGGCAACCCACTCCAGTACTCTTGCCTGGTGAATCCCAGGGATGGCAGAGCCTGGTGGGCTGCTGTCTCTGGGGTTGCACAGAGTCAGACACGACTGAAACGACTTAGCAGCTTAGCAGCAACTGTGTTGTGGGCAGTGCCAAAGAATGTTCAAACTACCCCACTATTGCACTTATTTCACATGCTAGCAAGGCAATACTCAAAATCGTTCAAACTATGCTTCAACAGTGTGTAAACTGAGAACTTCCAGGTGTACAAGCTGGATTTAGAAAAGGCAGAGGAACCAGAGATCAAATTGCCAACATCTTCTGGATCATAGAAAAAGCAAGAGAATTTAAAAAAAAATCTGCTTCATTGACTACACTAAAGCCTTTGATTATGTGGATCACAAGAAACTGTGGAAAATTCTTCAAGAGATGAGAATACCAGACCACCTTACTTGCCTCTTAAGAAACCTGTATGCAGGTCAAGAAGCAACAGTTAGAACTGGACATGGAACAATGGACTGGTTCCAGATTGGGAAAGAACTATGTCAAGGCTGTATATTGTCACCCTATTTATTTAACTGATATGCTGAGTACATCATGCAAAATGCTGGGCTGGATGAAGTGCAAGCTGGAATCAAGATTGCCAGGAGAAATATCAGTAACCTCAGATATGCAGATGATACCACCCTTATGGCAGAAAGTGAAGAAGAACTAAAGAGCCTATTGAAGAAGGTTAAAGAGGAGGGTGGAAAAACTGGCTTAAAACTCAACATTCAAAAAACTAAGATCATGGCATCTGGTTCCATCACTTCATGGCAAATAGATGGGGGAAAATGGAAATAGAGACAGACTTTATTTTCTTCAGCTCCAAAATCACTACTGACTGTGACTACAGCCATGAAATTAAAAGGCACTTGATCCTTAGAAAAAAAAGCTATACAACCATTACAGTATACTAACACATATATATGGACTTTAGTAAGATGGTAACGATAACCCTATATGCAAAACAGAAAAAGAGACTCAGGTGTATGGAATAGACTTGTGGACTCTGGGAGAAGGCGAGGGTGGGATGATTCAGGAGAACAGCATTGAAACATGTATATTATCTAGGGTGAAACAGATCACCAGCTCAGGTTGGGTACATGAGACAAGTGCTCGGGCCTGGTGCACTGGGAAGACCCAGAGGGATCGGGTAGAGAGGGAGGTGGGAGGGGGGACTGGGATGGGGAATACATGTAAATCCATGGCTAATTCATATCAAGGTATAACAAAAACTACTGTAATGATGTAAAGTAATTAGCCTCCAACTAATAAAAATTTAAAAAAAAAAAAAAAGAAAAAAAGCTATACAAACCTAGACAAAGTATTACAAAGCAGAGACATCACTTTGCTGGCAAAGGTCAATAGCTTTGACTATGGTATTTCCAGTAGTCATGTATGGATGTGAGAGTTCGACCATAAAGAAGGCTGAGTGCCGAAGAACTGATGCTTTTGAACTGTGGTGCTGGAGAAGACTCTTGAGAGTCCCGTGGACTGCAAGGAGATCAAACCAGTCACTCCTAAAGGAAATCAGCTCTGTATATTCATTGGAAAGACTGCTGCTGAAGCTGAAGCTCCAATACTTTGGCCACCTGGTGTGAAGAGCCGACTCATTGGAAAACACGCTGATGCTAGGAAAGACTGAGGAGGGTAGGAGGAGAAAGGGGCAACAGAGGATGAGATGGTTGGATGGTATCATTGACTCAAGTGGACATGAGTTTGAGCAAACTCCGAGAGATTTTGAAGGACAGGGAAGCCTGGCGTGCTGTAGTTCATGGGCTCGAAAAGAGTCAGACATGACTGAACGACTGAGCAACAACTGTGTTTTTGGTGCTGGGGAGGCACAGACAAGGAAATGCAGGAGTATTTTGGAGAAAAATTGAGCTGACTGTGTGGTCAAACTGGGGAACACCGGGCAAGGGGTAGCTGTCATATGAGATGGCCCCAGGCGGATCTCACAGCAGTATGAACTTTGCACAGAGGCCTCAAGAAGTGAGGGATCCAGCCACACAGTGTCCAGGAGGAGAATGTTCCAGGCAGAGGGAACCGCAGTGCAGAGATGCTGAGGCAGGAATGACCAGTGCATCGGAGAGGAGTGGGAGGCAACAGGCCAGAGAACGGGGCCAGATGGAGCTGGGCCCTCAGCGCTTGCTCGGACTCTGGCCTTTACACTGGGCAGGAAGGGCAGCATTGGAAGGTGTTGAGTGCAGTGATGTGGCTCATCTTATATCTTTTTTAAAAAATAACTTTATTTATTTTTGGCTGTGCTGGGTCTTAGTTGCTGCACGGGCTTTTCTGTAGCTGGGGAGAGTGGGGGCTACTCTTGCTTGCCATGTGCAAGCTTCTCACTGCAGTGGCTTCTCTTGTTGCGGAGCGTGGGCTCGATGGTTGCAATTCCCCGGCTCGAGAGCACAGGCTCAATAGTTGCGGCTCATGCATGGCTTAGCTGGTCCAACACATGTGGGATCTTCCCAGACCAGGGATCGAACCCATGTCTCCCGCATTGGCAGGCAGATTCTTTACCACTGAGCCACCAGGGACGCCGCCTCATCTTTTATCATAGAAGGTCACTCTGGCTGAGAACGTAAGGGGCGGCTGTGAGTGAGGAGGACCTGTTGGGAGCCCCCGTGACACTCTGAGGCAGGCAGGCAGGGATAAGGTGGCTTGGAGCGGGGCAGGGGGCTGGGGAGAGGTGAGGGAAAGCATTTGGCATCTGGATGTGAATTTGAAGGCACAGCTAATGGATGTGCTGACAGACAATATGGGATATGAGGCGGGTTGAGGACCCGGTGGTTCTAAGCGTGGGCTGAGTGCTCAGGGGCAGGTTAGGGTTAGGGGACTGTTGAAGCAAGGGGCTAGGCCCCTGGGATCTGGAGCTGAGAGGACTGCAATCCTGGGGCATATCTGGGAGGAGGGTTTTCATGGGCGGTTGAATGGGAGCAGGGTCTGGGGGGCTCTTTGGCACTCAGGTGGTATTTAAAGCCCAAGACTGGGTAAGGCCCCGGGAGCTCGTGTCATTAGAAAGAAGAGGAGGTCCAGGGATGACCTCTGGTCTCAATGAGAAGACACGGATGAGAAGAAGCAGTCCAGGAGGGGGTGTGCCTCTGCCAGATGGAGAGAGTGAAGTGGGGCGGGAGAGACCCCCTGGGTCATGTGTTGTCAAGAGGCCGAATAAGGCGAGGCCTGGGGAACGGACTGGAGAGCTTTGCAAGGGAGGCTTTCAGAGACGGCATGGGGCTGGCTGCAGGAACAGGTTCCCGAGAGGATGGGGGAGACCGTGGCTCCATCGGGGTCCCGGGCTCTGAGCCCTCTGCCCCCCGCCCAGGTGCTGCTTGTGTCCTGCCCGGCCCCGGTTCGCCCCCGGAGTCACCATCGAGGAAGACAACTGCTGCGGCTGCAACGCCATCGCCATTCGACGCCACTTCCTGGACGAGAACATGACCGCAGTGGACATCGTCTACACCTCCTGCCATGACGCGGTGAGGGTCCAGGCGGGCTGGTGCGCAGCCTCCCCGCAGCCTGGGTCCTGCGCAGGGGCAGGAGCCCTTGGCCTGGCTGGCATGGCTCCCCTAGGTGGGCGAGCCAGAGCTGGGCTGCCTCCTTCTCCCCACATCCTGGCCTGGGCCCACTCTGGGGCTCGGATGTGAACCCCAGCCCTGCACCCGCTGTTGCGGCTTCCTGGCTCCAGCCTTGGGGGGAAGGAATTGAGGGACACGGAGAGGCACTCAGGAGGGGAGAGGGCAGCCCCTTGGACCGGGCAGGCAGGACCTCGTACTCAGGGCTCCCGAGTCAGCAGAGGTGGGAGGGCAGGGCAGGCTGGGTGCTGGGCTGGGAGGGACCTACTGTGACCCTTGCAGGCCTCAGGGGCCAGTGGAGCCAGACTCCTGGGCCCCGAAGGAAACCTGCTTCCGTCACTTCCCCACATCTGGCCCCAGCCCAGGGGCCACTGAGGCTCACGAGCTGCCCTTCTCCCAGGTCTATGAAACCCCCTTCTACGTGGCAGTGGACCACGACAAGAAGAAGGTGGTGATCAGTATCCGGGGAACGCTGTCCCCCAAGGTACGCCGCCCAGTGACCCTGCCCGCCCCCCAGGCCCCCTCATAGCCCCTGGGGGGGCACCCACCTCCTTCTCCCTGTTCTCAGCCCCACGCCTCACCGTCCTCCTGCCCCCTAGGACGCCCTGACAGACCTGACTGGTGACGCCGAGCGCCTCCCCGTGGAGGGCCACCACGGCACCTGGCTGGGACATAAGGTACCCCTCTCCTCTCGTGGGCCCCCAGTGGACCCCAGGCTCCTCCTCTCTGCTGCCAGCAGGCAGGCCTGGCCCGCGGTTGGGGCGGGGGCTCCTCCAGAGTCACTCCTCTCACCAAGAGAGATGGTCAGAGTGGTGTGGATCAGTCTGGAAGGTCCACTGCCCCCCACCGGCCGGGAACCCCGCAGCCCTGTGCAGCCCAGACCCTGCCCCACAAGAGAGAGCTCAAGGAGGCAATGGAGAAGGGATCTCACTGGTTCCTCTTAGACCCACAATCCCTCTGAGCCTCAGTTTTCTCATCTGTGAAATGGAAATAATGTGATCAAGTGTCCACCAGCCCACCCCTCATCCCCCCCGCCACCACCAGGTTGTCCTGAGGACCCAAGGGGGACGTGGGTGGGACGGGGTTGGTGAGCTTCACATCACTGACCTCACTGGTCCCTGACGGGCCCCCCTGCCTCCCCATGATAGTGACACCCACCTCTGTCCCTCCTCACCCAGGGGATGGTCCTCTCGGCCGAGTACATCAAGAAGAAGCTGGAGCAGGAGATGGTCCTGTCCCAGGCCTTCGGGCGAGACCTGGTGAGGGGTTTTTCATACTGCAAGCCCTCCTGCAAGGTGACAGGTTGGGGACAGAATGGGTGAATGATGACGCAACCCTGCCCGCCCCCCACAAGCCAGACTCGGACACTCTCCTTCCATCCCAGGCCCCCAGCCCTCTCCTCACTGCTCCGTCCCTCCCACCCCCTCTGGCCCTTTCTTCTTTTGTACCAGTTCCTCTTGGACACCTCTGCTTGGCCCCACCTGGGTGGTGGGCACCTGCTCAGTGCCGGGCAGCTGAGGCACAAAGGTGGCTCAGGTCCGGAGCTTCTGAGATGCTGAGCAGAAAGAACACAGAACGTGATTGCAAAGCAGATAGAAGGGGTGCTGCTGTGGATGGGGTGATCTGGGCCCGGCCCACTGCCCACCCCTCCCTGTGCAGGCAGGCAGCTCCCAAGAGGCTCCCAACTGCCCTTCCCACAGTCAAGCCGTCCCTGGGCTCAGGAGACCTGGTCCAGCTGTTGGGAGCAGATCCAGGGATGGGAGCAGGTGACCACATGGTCATAATAGAGCATAATCACCCATATAAAGGTCTGTCCTGGGTGCAGGCTTCTCTGGTGGCTCAGAGGTAAAGGATCCACCTGCCAATGCAGGAGACCCAGGTTCGATCCCTGGGTCAAGAAGATCCCCTGGAGAAGGAAATGGCTACCCACTCCAGTATTCTTGCCTAGGAAACCCCAGGGATAGAGGAGCCTGGTGGGCTACAGTCCATGGGGTCGCAAAGAGTCAGACATGACTTACTGACTGAACAACAGCAACAATCCCAGGTGCAGGCACATCCTGGAAAATCAGGAAGGGCTTCTCCAAGGAGGTCGCCTCTGTGCAAGGTTTTGAAGGATGAGTAGGAGTTTGTTAAATAGTCTGAGAAGTTGCTCCTTGGGTGTCTAGCTTGGCTCTTCCCCTGCCCAACACAACACAGACGTGATCCCAGGGCTCTGGGAAGCACCCTCTGCCTCCCTGGGGTCAGCCTGGCAGCAGCAGGTCAGGCATCTCAGGGCTTCTCTCTGCCCCCAGGGCCGCGGAACCAAACACTACGGCCTGATTGTGGTGGGCCACTCCCTGGGCGCGGGCACTGCCGCCATCCTCTCCTTCCTCCTGAGACCCCAGTACCCAACCCTCAAGTGCTTTGCCTACTCCCCCCCAGGGGGCCTGCTGAGGTAAGTGGTCCAGGGCCCCAGACTTGGCTGGGGCTGGTAAGGCAAAGGGTGGATGGTGAGGGGAGCTGGCTTGGGCCGGGGGCTGCACTGGGCAGACTGGTATCTGGTCATCAGGGAATCTAGGGATGGCCTGGAGGGTGGAAGTGGGCGCTCTGTCAAATACCAGGCCCACCCTGGGATCCAGCCCCAGCAAAGAGTTGCTGACAGGGTAGGCGGGGCAGGGACCCCAGCCCCACTCCCCACGGGGTCTTTTTTTCTTTTAATTTCTTTATTTGGCTGTGCCAAGTCTTAGGTGTGGCACTCGAGGTCTTTGCTCTTCCTTGTGGCCTGTGAGATCTTTGTAGTTGCCATTTGTGGGACCTAGCTCCCTGACCAGGGATCAAACCCAGGCCCCCTGCCTTGGGAGCGTGGAGTCCTAGCCACCGGACCACCAGGGAAGTCTCCCCCCAGAGGGTCTCGAGTCAAGAGACTGCCTCCAGGAGTGCTGGAGCAGAGCCCCCCGGGGACACACTGCACCCCTCCGTGGCCTTAGCACCCCTTGGCTTTCCTTGCAGTGAGGACGCCATGGAGTACTCCAAGGAGTTTGTGACGGCTGTGGTTCTGGGCAAAGACCTTGTTCCCAGGCAAGTGGGTCCCTCTCTCCCCCGGCCTGGTCTGGGCTGTCCTCACCCTCAGCCCTCACCCAGGAGGCCCATCTTTCTCACTGAGATTCCCACCTCCTCGAGGGACCCCAGAATCCCCCTCACTCGTGTCCAGGGTGAGAGGAGAGGGTGGGGCCCGGCCTGCCCCACCGCCCTCCCTGGCCCCACTTCCTGGCTGGGCCCTGCTGAGCTGCAGGCCCTGCTCCACCCACCCCATGACCCTGATGGACTGGTCTCCTTGTTCCTGGGGCTCCAGCTGCCCCTCACCCCCACCTCCCCATCCCTGGCCAGCCCCGGCTGACATTCCGTCTTGCTCTCTCCCCCAGGATCGGCCTCTCCCAGCTGGAAGGCTTCCGCAGACAGCTCCTGGATGTCCTGCAACGAAGCACGAAGCCCAAAGTGAGCTCGCTCACCTCTCTCCCACCTTGGCAGCCAGGGCTCTGGTCTCCCCAACCTCCTCCTGGCCCATGGGTCCCACAGCGCAAAGCACAGGGGCCCCCGCCACGGGAGGCCAGACTGGGGGTGTGGCTGGTGTTTCGGGGACCTCAGGCTCTTAGACTCTCAGCATCTCTGCACTCTCCCCAGCTGCCCCCTGTCTGTCCTTGTGCAGATGGGGAAACTGAGCCCCACAGTGGGCAAGGGACCCGCTTTTGCTCACACAGACAGTTGTAACAAAGTCAGGACTGGAGCTGAGGACTCCTGAGTCCTGGCTCCTGGGCCCAGAGCCACCTACAGTCAGGCCAAAGCAGTCCCGAGGTTCAGTGGTCCCATGTGACTGGAAGTCTTCCTCCAAAGCCCCCCGCGATCCCCCAGGCTTAGGGAGGCTGGAGGTCACCTGCAGAGGGGACCTGGGGGCAGTGGGTTCTGATTTTGCCTGCAGCTGAGAGGAGAGAGCCGGCCCTTCCTAACGCCCTTGCTCAGGCCTGTGTAGGGTGGGACACTGGAGGCTCCTCCTGTAGCAAGCTGGCCTTCAGCATGCTAGGCCGGGGGTGGGCAGGCTGCAGCCAGGCTCCCCGAGGCAGGCAGGGCCTCTGTGTCCCCAGGCCGGCCCTCTCTCCACTCACCTTCTCAGCCCAGGTGGGACCATTCCCAGCCTTGGTGCCCAGGACCCTCTGGCAGGCAGGGTGCTGGGCCAGGTGCCAGGTGCCAGGGTGGGCAGGCAAGAGAGCCTTAGGAGGGGCCTGGTTCCAGGATGTGGAGCTGCCCCTCCCAGGCACTCATCTGGCCCAGGAGGAAGTGGGGGCACCTGACACTGACCTGGCCGAGTGGGTGCAGCTGACCTGAGCTTCAGGGTCTATTCTGCCTCTGACTTACAGCCTAGAGCAAGTCCCCTTCCTTCACTGGGCATGTTTCTCATCACTCCACAAGGGGTTGACTGGTCTTGCAGTCCCAAAATCCAGCCATCCCACGCCAGCTGTCCCTGGCACCTTTTGGCCATCGTGGCCGCCAAGCACTCCAGCCCCGGCCTCTTCTCTGGGCGCTGCCCTTCCCTTGCCCCCTCCCAGCTCCCCCGTCCCTGTGAACCCTCCTTCTGAGCACTTCCCCAGCTGGCCAGCGCTGCTCAGGCCTGACCCCCCCTCCCCCTGTCCCCACAGTGGCGAATCATTGTGGGGGCCACCAAATGCATCCCCAAGTCAGAGCTGCCCGAGGAGGTGGAGGTGACCACGCTGGCCAGCACGCGGCTCTGGACTCACCCCAGCGACCTGACCATCGCCCTGTCGGCCAGCACTCCCCTTTACCCCCCCGGCCGCATCATCCACGTGGTCCACAACCACCCAGCGGAGCAGTGCTGGTAGGTGCTGCCTGTGACCCGGGCAGCTGGGAGGCGGCAGCGGCCGGGGCAGGGGGGCAGGGGATGGGCTGACCTTCACTCGGTCACCCTCGGGGCAGGGCGCAAAGGCTGGGCAGTGATGGCCCAGGGCCCCCACCGCGGGGCTGCCCCAGTCTCGGGCCCTGGACATGCAATGATCGGCCAGCCCATGCCTCCAGCATCAGCCCTTCCTGGTGTTCCCCCAGCACAGCTCTCCCCACTTGAGTCCATTTAAAAGCAAATGCCCTGGAGGGTCACCCTAAGGCCCTGGCTGGCCCACACCTCAGTTGTCAGTTGGCATCACTGCTGGGATCAGCTGGTGGGGGCAGGAGAGAGAAAAGGAAGGGCATCAGAGAGACTTCTCCCACCTCGCTCTCCTCACTCTGATCTCTCAGAGGAGTGAACTGGGACCCTGCCCTAGGGATGGAGCAGGTATGGCCAAGACCACAACTCGGCTCTGTGATCAAAGGCTCTGTGAGGGTCAGGACGGGGCCCCCGGTCAGCCTCTCTGGCTCCGTTTGGCATAGGCGTTCCTGGCGCGGGTGGGGAGCGAGGAGCCCAGGGACGCAGCCCGGCTGGCCTGACCAGGCAAGGGGTCTCCAAATCCACACAGGGCTGAGAGCAGGGCCAGGGGGCCAAGGCCAGGCCGCCCCCACCCCCGACCCCTGCTTCCCTCTGGCCCCTGTACCCCTCAGCTGCTGCGAGCAGGAGGAACCCACATACTTCGCCATCTGGGGCGACAACAAGGCCTTCAACGAGGTGATCATCTCGCCGGCCATGCTGCACGAACACCTCCCCTATGTGGTCATGGAGGGGCTCAACAAGGTGAGCCACGGCCCCCGCTGGCCGGGGCCGTCCCCGCATTACACACAAGGGGGCCACGACACGCAGAAGCGTCCACTCCCTGGACACCCAGTGGGCCGGGGAGCCCCTTCGTGTCCTGGCCTCCACACCCCGGCTTTGTCCACACCACTGTGTGGTCCTGGGGTGGGAGAGTCTAGAAGATGCATGGGGACCTGTCCCTGAGGCAGGCTGGGCTCAGAAACCCTGAAGCCACCTGGCGCTGGGCGGATACACAGCCAAGCAGGGGCTGCCTTGGTCATCTCCTGGCTGTAGAACGGCCGACCACAGGGCAGCTCCAATCTGGCCCATGTGTGGGGCGAGGCTCCATCACAGGGCCCGTCCCTGGCCTTCCTGGAGGAGCGGGGGCCTGGCAGGAAGGAGAGTGGGCCCAGCTGACCCCATGAAGGTCTCTCGGGCCTGAGAGGCCTGGCCTGCCACCCCGCGCCCACTTGTGATTGTCACCCCTCGGCCACTGCTGGCTTCCCCGTCCCATCCCCAGGTGCTGGAGAACTACAACAAGGGGAAGACGGCCCTGCTGTCTGCTGCGAAGGTCATGGTGAGCCCCACGGAGGTGGACCTGACCCCCGAGCTCATCTTCCAGCAGCAGCCGCTGCCCACGGGGCCACCTGTGCCTGCTGGCCTGGCCCTGGAGCTGCCCGCTGCAGACCACCGGAACAGCAGCGTCAGGTCAGTGCTGTTCCCCGCCCCAGGGAGTGCGTGCAGGGGCCCCAAGTGTGCGTTCAGAGCGTGAATGCTTGTGGACCTTCGTATATACACCCGGGGCCCTCCGTATGTTCACACAGCTCTGTATGCATGCACAGGAGGGGTTGCCCTTGTTTGGGGTCACTCCTGCTCTGCCCCCCACTGCCCCTCAGCCTGCCACCACTGAAGCCCATGTGGGCCAGTGGGCGTCTAGGGATACACACACCCCCAGTCACAAACACAGATTCACTCATTAACTGTTTAGACCCGAACAGGTGGACACCCATGCACTTACACACACACATTTGTTGTTCCGTTGCTCAGTCGTGTCTGATTCTTCCTGACTCCCTGGACTGCAGCACGCCAGGCTTCCCTGTCCTTCACCATCTCCCAGAGTTTGCTCAAACTCATGTCCATTGAGTCAGTGATGCCATCCGATCATCTCATCCTCTGTTGTCCCCTTCTCCTCCTGCCTTCAATCTGTCCCAGCTTCAGGGTCTTTTCCAGTGAGTCGGCTCTTTGCATCATGTATTAAAGCATACGTGTGTATATACTTGTGTTCACAGATAGTAGCTCTGAGTGTGCAGAGCCGCATACAGACTCACATATAGAACACACACCAAGACAGCAGCCAACACACTTGTACGAACACAGGTATATGCTTGCACGGGCAGCCATGCATGTAAATGAGGGATGCACTGTGCCCAGACCCAGCCACTCAGATGCCTGGACCGGCTGACACGCAACGCATGCTGCACACAAACAGAGGTGTGCGCACACACCCTGCGTTCATACACACCCTTTGGGGCCTCTGAGGCTGTGGCTCTTGAGGTGGATGGGGCTCCTCCTGCCTCTCTGGGACCTTTCCCTCCCAGGTCCTGGGTCCCGGTGACAAATCTGGCCCAGGGGCAGTTGAGAAGGGTGCTGCTGGCTTCCCGGTCCTTGGCGGGCACACTTGGATGTCTCTCCCTGCTGCTGACCAGACGGGGGAGCCAGTGTCCGTGCAGCCACAGTAACCGCTGCCTCCCCATCCCTGGACTTTCATTCACTCCCTGCAGGCCCGTGTGCGGAGCCGGGGGCTCCGGGGCCGCATCCAGCAGAGGCTACACCCCCTGGGAGAGGTGGGAGGGACCCCAGGGTGAGGAAGGAAGTAACAGCAGCTCGGAAGGGACCCCCTCTAGGTGCTGGCCTGGTGGATGCGGCTCTCAGCTGTGCCGCCTCCCTCCCTGCCTTCCCTCCTTCCCTCTCTCCCCTTCACCTCTGCCTGCAGGGACCTGGGGCAGCCAGTCTCTCTGGGCCTCAGTCTCCTGGTAGGTACAATGGCACCAGTGTCCCCCGCCCACCGCTGTCCTGCTCAGCCCTGCATCGACCCTCCTGTCTTCTATCTTGGGGTCTCCTGAGCTGGTTTAAAAAATGAAGGTTCCCTGTCCCCAGACCGTTCAACTACCTCCCTCTCCTCCCCTCCCCAAGTTCCCTCCAGCTAGAGGAGCTGGGGGTGGGTCTCCCCGCCCCTCTGAGTCTCACCCTTCCCTGCCCTCCCCCGCTGCAGGAGCAAGTCCCAGTCTGAGATGAGCCTGGAGGGCTTCTCGGAGGGGCGGCTGCTCTCCCCCGTGGCCGCGGCCTCGGCGGCCCGCCAGGACCCAGTGGAGCTGCTGCTGCTGTCCACCCAGGAGCGGCTGGCGGCCGAGCTGCAGGCGCGGCGGGCACCACTGGCCACCATGGAGAGCCTGTCGGACACGGAGTCTCTGTACAGCTTCGACTCACGCCGCTCCTCCGGCTTCCGCAGCATCCGCGGCTCGCCCAGCCTCCACGCCGTGCTGGAGCGCGACGAGGGCCACCTCTTCTACATCGACCCGGCCATCCCCGAGGAGAACCCGTCCCTGAGCTCACGCACCGAGCTGCTGGCGGCCGACAGCCTGTCCAAGCACTCGCAGGACACGCAGCCCCTGGAGGCCGCCCTGGGCAGCGGGGGCGTCACCCCCGAGCGGCCCCCCAGCGCGGCGGCCAACGAGGAGCCGGAGGAAGGGGGCGGGGGGGCAGCCCCCCGCAGCGGAGAGCTGGCGCTGCAGGAGAGGCGCCTGGGGGACTCGCCCAGCCCGCAGGTGCTAGAGTTCGCCGAGTTCATCGACAGCCTCTTCAACTTGGACAGCAAGAGCAGTTCCTTCCAGGACCTCTACTGCATGGTGGTGCCGGAGAGCCCCACCAGCGACTACGCCGAGGGCCCCAAGTCCCCCAGCCAGCAGGAGATCCTGCTCCGAGCCCAGTTCGAGCCCAATCTGGTGCCCAAGCCCCCGCGGCTCTTCGCCGGCTCGGCCGACCCCTCCTCGGGCATCTCGCTGTCACCCTCCTTCCCACTCAGCTCCTCGGGCGAGCTCATGGACCTGACCCCCACGGGCCTCAGCAGCCAGGAATGCCTGGCGGTGGACAAGGTCCGGACTTCTACCCAGGCCGGCCGCGGGGCCAGCCCCACCAAGCAGGACGACCTGGTCATCTCGGCACGCTAGCAGCACCCAGGAGTGGCTACCGACCTTGGCCCAGGCCAGAGCAGGTGGCTCCTTCGGGCTCCTGGTGGCTGCCCCTCAGGCCGGGCAGCTTTAGGGAGAGGCCCCTCCTGGGCATGTGTCGCCTCAGGCGTTGAGCACTGCTGCTGAGCTGGGGGGTCCGCCTCCCTACCTCAGCTTAGGACCCCCCTGGAGCCAAGGCAGCTGGGATCTGGGCCCTCCAGATAGGGAATGACAGGGAGGGCCGTGAGCAGGGAGGAGGCTGCAGGGACAGCCTGCCAGGGGTGGGGCAGGGCTGCACTCTGCCCTCCCAGCCTGACTGCTCCCCTGCAGGGGCATCCTGGCACCCCCTATTCCGGGACAGTCCATGAGTATGCTGACTCCCCATCACTGCCCTCTGGCTACTCTCCCAGGGCCGAGATGGAGAGCGGCCCCCTCCCCACATATTCTCATCTGTGGTCCAGGCTGGCACCTGCCCTGGCCACCCCGAGATCTGGTGCCTGCTGGCCAGCCCCCTGGGGGTGACCCCCCCCCAACCAAGGTGGCCCGCAGTGCCGTGTATGTTTACAGAAGCTGCTGGGCTGGGCTCAGGATGTGTCCTGGGCTTGCAAGCCCCCCTCGCCCTTGCAATCGTGTGTTCAGCCGCCCCTTTCTAAGCAGGCAGGGGCCAGCCTCCACAGGGCCCACAGCAGCCATGGGGCCTGGAGGTGGCCCATCCATCTGCTTGATGTCCCTCACGGTGATCCCTCTGTCGATGGGTCCCGGGTACCCGGGCCTGCCTGCCCTGCCAGCCCGTTCCTTCCTGGCCTGCCTTCTACCCCCAGGATCCTGGCCACTCAAAGGGTGGAGGGCACAGGTGTGAAAAGCCCTGGCTGCAGATTCAGTGCCCTGGGCAGAAGGAAGGCCCCACTACCACCCCCCCACCCCCCTTTTAATCACCTCCCCCAGGCCTCGGCACTCCAGGCCCTGGGATCTGAAACCAAACAAGCCTCTGCTCCCCACAGCTCCCACTCCTTGCCCCCGGCCCTGGGCTTTCTCCTGGGAGCTGGGCTCTCTCCCCTCCCTCCCGCCATGTCCTGTTGTCAGGAAGTGGGGCTGAGAGTAGGGTATTGTGGGACCTGGCTAGAGACCCGGGAGGGCCAGGGGCTTAGCCTGAGGCCTCCACTGGAGGGGCGCCTTTCCTGCTAGGTTGGGGAAGCATAGGGGATGGCGTGGAGACCCTGCCTGTCCCTGGAGGCCCAGCAGGGGGGTGGTGCATGCTGGGGTGGGGGTGTGTGTGTGTGCATGTGCATGAGTGTGTGCCGTCCCTGAGGACAGGGTCAGGGGGGTGGCTGGAGCGCCCTCCCCGCCCCGTCTGCCCGCTGGCCCCCACCTCGGCCTGCCGAAACAGCAGGCAGCGAACATGAGGGGCGCCATGCAGTGGGGGCCATGGGATGAGCTCAACTTCTGACACACAGTCCCCCCCTCGTCTCGCCGGCCACTCTGACCCCTGGTTTGGAAGACGGGTGTGTGCCGAGGCGTTGACCGCCTGCTTGTGCCTTCATCTCCTCGGAGGCATGGTCCCCCCTACTCTGGGCCCACCCACGGCCTCCCTGGGTCGCCTAGGGCTTCCCTCACCAAGACCCCCATCTCACGATCACTGCTATCTGGGACCCCTGCCCACCCTACCACATGGGGACAGAGACCTGGGAGCTGGGCCTCCCTCACCCTCTGTGACTCCCACCCTCATCAATCTCCTGCCCCTGCTGGCTGCCCCCCCACCGCCCCCCTGCACAGAAGCAAGATGGAATCAGTGGCTCTTAGAGTTAAAAAAAAAAAAAAAAGACAAATCATAAATCAGAGTAAAGTTCCAACTAGCACCCCAGCCAATAGCAGGGGGGCTTGGGATCTGGCCTTTTAATTCCTCCTCCACCAGGGTGGGCCTGGGACTTCTGAGGGGGCGTGGTGCCCACCCATGCCCGGGACTGAGCCATCAGGGACAGACTCCCCACCCCCAAGGCTGCAGCCGCACAGGTTGGCAGGCTTGGGGCTGGGGCAGGCTCGGACTCAGCCCTGGACGCCCCCGGGTCAGCCCACCCCCTCCCCACCTCGCCCCTGGAGGATGGGCCTGCTGCGTGTGTCTCCCTTCCTCCACGCACCACACTCGGGGGGGTCTGAGCCACCCCCCTCAGCCCAGCTCGGCTCAGACAGACCCCCCACTCTGTCCCCCAGACCCGCAGCACAAGGTCTCCCGGACGGCGCTAGCCTGTCCTCCCAGGGGCCTGGGCGACCTCCATATGCAATCAGTAGTGAGAGCTGGGCGCCACAGACACTCATGCACTGTTCGTGCCATCCTCCCATGACTTTTTTTGTACCTAATGTATGAAAGATCCAAACTAATATTGCTGTAAAAAGGAGAGACAAATTAATATAGCTTATTCTATAAATATATCTGTATATAAAGGTTTCTGTATATTGTATAGAGCTGTGTATAAACTGGATGTAGAAGCACGCTGGCTGCCTGGAGTGACCTCTCTTGCCTGCAGGTTGGGTGGGGGTGGATCTCAGTGGCAGAGTGGTGGGAGGGGAACCCCCCACCCCAGCCTGAAGTCAGCTGTCACCACTGTCAATGCCCTGGTCCAGGACCACCCTCGGAGTCACAGTGAGAGACCAGAAAACACTTGAAGCCCCGTTTGAATGGGGGCAGCTCCTTGTTGGGCCCTGCCTGTGTCAGACACATGCCAGGGGATCTGTCTGACCTTGTTAGGGCCCGTTCTTCCCCCTGGCAGGTCTGACAGTGCCTGCCCTCCCCCACTCCGACCCCGACTGCTGGAAGCCAGGGGTAGGGGGTGGCCGGTTGGTGAGGGCACTAAATCTCCTGATCTGGGTAGCACTGGGATGCAGGGGCCACTGGAAGTCTTTGCTGAGAGCTTCCCTGTGAAAGTGTCTAGTAGCTCAGTCATGTCTGACTCTGTGATGCCATAGACCGTAGCCCGCCAGGCTCCTCTGTCCATGAGATTCTCCAGGCAAGTGGGTAGCCATTCCCTTCTCCAGAGGACCTTCCTGGCCCAGGGATCGAACCCGGGTCTCCCACGTTGCAGGCAGATTCTCTACTGTCCCAGCCACCAGGGAAGCCCATCTTGGCAGCACTCAGACCGGAACTCAAGATTTCCCATCATGGAGACCTCCTAGCCCACCTTCCCTAGGGAGGGTGCAAAAGCCATGGTCAGGCCCAGGGACCCCCTTCCAGCCTGGCCCCCGGCCAGTGAGTCCTGAGGAGTGGCTGCAAGGCCAGGGTGGGCTGGCAGCCAGGCCTCCTGCCAGCCCGGTGCCCAGGTCTGCCCCCTCCGCGCAGCAGATGGCGCTGTTCCTCCAGCCAGTCCCGAGGGGACCTGCACCAGCGCCGCCCGGGCATGGACCAGCCAAGGTCTGACCAGACCTGGACCTTCCCCTCCCCACACTGCCCACACTCCCAGCTCTGAGCGCAGACTGAGGGGCTGCGGAGGGTGACAGAGTGGTTCTGTCTTCCCCCAGGCCTCTTTGAACAGAGGAAGCGGAGGCTACATAAGGGTGGAAACCTTCTCGAGGGCGCTCAGGCCCAGGGACAGATTTAGGACTAAAATCCAGGCCTTCCCAGCCCCGGATGGTGGCCTCCACCCTTTCCTAATGGTTTTCAGAGGCTCTTCACACCTTGTGGTCTCATTTGGTTTGCAAATTGTCTTATCAGGGGAGCAGGAGCAGAAGCTGAGGATCAGAGAGGTTCTGTGACTTGCCTGAGGTCACGCAGCCAGAGTGTGGAACGGGGAAAGGCTCTCATGAGGAGCGACTGGGGGAAGGACTGGAGCAGCGCCTTGCCTCCCAGACCCCACTCAGCACCCCCGGATGGCCTGTCCCGTCTCAGCTGGGAGGGAGGTGGGAGAGAGAGGTGACTCTGCAGGACCCCTCGCTCGCTGACTCCCTGGGTTCACGCTCACCACCCTTTGGGCCCTCCTCTCTTCCTCTGCAAAGTGGGCAGGTGCCAAGGGCTGTCTGAGTCCACAGGAGGCCCGGAGTCCTGCAGGCTGCAGCAGGGAGGGTTCTGCCCACAGCACTCCACCCTCCCCTGGGCCAGCCTCCAGCCCGTTACTCATTAATGCTCATGTCCCTGCCTCCCTCTCCCCAGGGTTGCCTGCTGAGTGGCTGCCTCTTCCTGACCCGACTGCCCCCTCAAGGGCCAGCGCTGGGCTCTGACCTGGAATCAGAGAAAGCCTCATTTATCAATCACCTCCCTGGTACTTAACCTACACCGTGAGGTGGGAATAATGGGTTGACTCAGAGATGAAGGTGCAGAGGACAGGCCTTGCAGAATGGTTGAGCCAGCCCCAGGGACAGCTATGTCTGATGGGCCAGAACGGAAATCTTGGTCCCTTACTCGTGTGGTGTGGTGAGGAGGGGGTACTGGTAGGGACTCCTCTCCACGGAGGGGTTCCCTCAAGGTCCTGCTTACGCAAGGCTCTCTGGGGCTCCTTCACTAGCCTCAACCTCCTTCATTATGGAGTTGGAAGGTGGCAGCTTTGACTCTTCGCTGAGCCCTGGAGTCTGGGACCTTTCAGCCACCCTAGTCCCCCAGCACAGAGATGAAGATTCCAGGGGACCACTGCTCCCTTGCTCAGTGGTTTAGTGGAGTCAGGGGAGACAGCAGGACTAGAACCCCCTGAGCGAGGTCAGCTCCCATGAGGTGAACAGGAAGCCCCATCCCACCACAAGCATCTTCAAGGCTCATGCGCCAAGACCCAACAACCCAGCCTGAGGACTTGGGTGCTGGGGACGAAATACGCATAGCCCCACCCACCCACTGCCAGGGTAAGGCATCACTTGCGGATGGGGACCGCGTCCTAACGGTAGACTTTTTGGGCACCGCGTGGGATGTGGCAGGAAGACCTGCGGATGGGGGAGGCTTATAAAGAAGCTGATTTTCCAGGCGGTCCTGGGCAACTCCTAAAATAAATTCATTTTAAAAAATCACTCGGCGTAGGCGGGTGTCTACTTTGTCCGCGGGGCGGGCCTGACCCGGGTGGGGGAAGGGGCAGAGCAGAGAATAACAATTGTCTTAAGGGAGGCTGCAGAGGGGGAAAAACCTCTGGGGTGTATCAGCTGGAAAAGAATAGGCGTCTCAGTGTGGCCCTCTCCCTCCCTCAGTCGGGCCCCTGCGGGGGGAGCGCCGGTCAGCACACACAGCTGGGGCCTCCAGCAAAATCCATTTCTATATATCTAAGAGCAACAGCTCGGAGAGCGGCCCCCGGGGGACAAAACCTCATTGTGAGGTGCCCGCCGGCCTGGGCACCCCCTCCCCCAGTCCCAGAACTGTCGTGGCATTGACCCTCCTCGGCGGGCCACCACGGGCCTGCTGACTGGGCCACATCTGGGGCTCAGGCCCCGGCCGTCCCCCCCACCCCCACCAAGGCTGGCCGCTGGGGAGGAGGAGGAGGGTGGCCTGGGTGGGAACCGCTTTGCAGGCTCTCATCGCCGCCCCCACCCAGCAGCCCAGCTCGCCCCCCACCCCCCACTGTCCTCTAAGGGACCACCGGTGGGCAGGCTAGACTGGCATCTTGATCTGCCAGTGGGTCCCCCCACCACCCCCTCCTTGGCCTCTGTTTCAGTTTTGTCCTCCAGCAATCAGCGCCGAGGAAACCAAGCCTGAATATTCACGGCAAGGACTGATGCTGAGGCTGAAGCTCCAATACATTGGCCACCTGATGCAACAAACTGACTTCCTGGAAAAGCCCCCGATGTTGGGAAAGATAGAAGGCAGGAGGAGAAGGGGGTGACAGGGGCTGAGCTGGTTGGATGGCATCATCGACTCAATGGACATGAGTTTGAGCAAGCTCGGGGAAATAGTGAAAGACAGGGAAGCCTGGCGTGCTGCAGTCCCTGGGGTCAGAAAGAGGAGAACACGACTTAGCATCTGGACAACAGCAAAACAGGGCTGGGGTGGGGTGGGTTTTTCCCAGCCCCCGTGCTGTGTCTGAGGATCCAGGGAGGCTGTGAGCGGAGCCACTCTGTAGTGAGATGATCTGCCGGGTCCAGGATCCCAGAATTCCCTGCTTCCGAGGTTTCAGAGTTCTAAGATTCTGCACTTTGAAGACGCCACCCTCCAGTCATTCATTCATCACATCTATCAATATTTTGAGCACCTACTGAGTGCCAAGTGGCATTTTTGGTGTTGAAGTTAGAGCAATGACCAAGCCAGAAAAAGCCCTTACCCTCATAGAGCTTCCGTCCATGAGCGAGGAGAAGAATGATAAAAAAGAATAGATACAAATCTTTTATGTGGTGAGAAAGAAATGCTTCCCAGGTGGCCCTAGTGGTAAAGAACTCGCCTGCTAGTGCAGGAGACTTTAAGAGATGAGGATTCAATCCCTGGGTCAGGAAGATCCCCTGGAGGAGGGCATGGCAACCCACTCCAGTATTCTTGCCTGCAGAATCCTGTGGACAGAGGAGCCTGTGGGCTACAGCCCATGGAGTTGCAAAGAGTTAGACACAACTGAGCAACTTAGCACTTATGCACACAGGGGGAATTGCTTTCAATAGGATGGCCAGTGAGGTGATGAGTGAGCTGAGACTGACTACTCCGAAGGAACCAGCTCAGGGGAGCCAATGTTGCAAACAGATGGAACAGCATATGCCAAGGCCCTGCGGCAGGTGTGAGTCTGGCATGTTTGAGTGATGGTAAGGAGGACTTTTGGTGGCTGTGACTTAGCAATGGAGAGAAAAGGAGATGATGAGGTCAGCATTACAGGCAGGATCAGGTCACACATGGCCTTGGAAACCAGGGTGGAGGTTTAGATGTTGTTTTTATTTTTTAAATTTTTATTGGAGTATAATTGATTTACAATGCTGTGATAGTTTCTGCTATATAGCAAAGTGAATCAGTTATACATACATGTGTGCTGTCTCTTTAGTCATTTCTAACTCTTTGCGACCCTACGGACCATAGTCCATCAGGCTCCTCTGTCCATGGGATTCTCCAGGCAAGAATACTGGAGTGGGTTGCCATTTCCTCTTCCAGGGGATCTTCCCGACCTAGGGATCGAACCCATGTCCCTTAAGTCTCCTGCATTGACAGGCGGGTTTCTTTATCACTAGCACAAACCGGGAAGCCTATCAGTTATACATACACAAATACAATGCCATTTGCAGGAGCATGGTAAGACCTAAATGTTATTTTGAGTGCAAAGGGAAACCCCAGGTTTTAGGAAAGAAGTGACATGATCTGATCTATGTTTTAAAAAGAGTGATTTGGGTGACTACCCTGGCCATCCAGTGTTTAAGATTGTGTGCTTTCCAATGCAGGAATACTGCGGTGGGGGTATCCATCCCTGGTTGGGGAACTAAGATCCCACATGCTGTGTGGCTGGCCAAAGAATAAATAAATAAAAATAGATAAACAAAAAGAGTGATGTGGGAGGGTTATAGAGGAGATCAGTGGAGAGAGAGGCTGTGCTGTTTGGCAGAAAAGAAATGAGACGTGCTCACAGAGATGGAGACAGAGAGAGAAGGCTGGTGGATTCACTCGGAGGGGACCCTCCTGGATGACGGATGGAGCAGTTTCCCAGGTCAGCCTGACCTGGCTCTGATGTTGCCTTTGACCCTAATCACTTTGAAACTGTTAGACCTGGACTGTCCAATATTGCACCTACACATAAGCTATTTAAATTTGAACTAATTAAAATTAACTAAAAATTGAGAAGTCAGTTTCCCAGTCTCAACAGCCACTTTTCAAGTGCTTGGCAGCCAGATGTGGCTGGCGGCAACCCTGATGGAAGACAGAGAAGGATTCCCCCATCACTGCAAGGTTGTACAGGACAGACTTCCTCAGACAGACTTCACTGAGCCTCAGCGTTCTCATCTGTAAAATCACATAGTAGTCTCTCCTTGACTTAGCAGGAGCAGCAGCAGTCTCTCCTTGGTAGGGTACCTGAGAGGATGTACTCAGAGATAATCCCCGTAGATCACTCAGGGTGGTCCTGGCCCCCAGCGAATGTTTAAGAAATGCAAGTTATTATTGCTGAGATGGGCGGTGGGTCAGCAGAGGAAACGGGGGCTGTCCCTGAGGTTTGGTTCTGAACATCTAAGATTGAGAAGCCCGCTGTCTTCTCTTACCCCAGGAGCAGGCGAGGACTGCGGGGGTCCTTACCTCCCGCAGCCCAGGGGTCTGGCGGCGCAGCGAGCCCCCCACCCCAGCTCGATTAGGACGCCCCACTTCCCGCCGAGCGCCCCCTGGAGGAGCTGCGCGCATCCTGCCCGGCGCGGGGCTGCGGAGGACCGGCAGGGGGCGCGGCGCGCGGCCGGCGGGCGGGGCGCGTGCAGGGCGGGCAGGGGCCGGGCCAGGGCCGCGCTGGGGGCTAGCGCGGCGGCGGGCCGGGCGGGACCGCAGCGGGAGCCGAGCCGGGACTGTCGCGCTGGCCGCGCCGGCGATGCCGCGCCCCCGGGCCGGGCTGTAGCGGGGCCGGGGCGGAGTGAGCGCCGGGCAGACCGGACATGGAGGTGGTGGACGAGACGGAGGCGCTGCAGCGCTTCTTCGAAGGTGAGGGACCGCGCGGGGCAGGCGGGGACGGCGACCCTCTCGCGCTGGGAGCCCCCAACCCGGTCTCCCTGGGGACCGGGACCTCTGACTGTGCTTTCGCCACGCCGGGACCCCGCCAGAACGCCTGCTCCGGACGGGGGCCCTCCTCCGTCTCCTGCAGGTTAATACCCACCTCTGCTGAACTTGGGCTCACCCTCCCTATCCCTCCCACCCCCAAACACACACAACTTCCTTGGAGCTGCGTCCCGTCCCTACTCAGCCCTACTTCACGCCTTCCAGGACCGCAGTCCCCTCTAAATTCTGACCCTTCCCGACCCCGGGGATCGTCTCTCTGCTTTGCTGGAACCCCCTCTAGGCTAGAGCTCCCAGCTCGCCTTCCGGGGGGTCTTCCATGCCTCTTAGGATGGCACCCCAGCGTGCCTCCCAGAGACTGGGACCCTCGCCTAACGACCCAGGCGCCCTGCCGTGCCTTTCAGGTTGGCACCCTGCTCCCGCTCCCCCCCACCCCCCGCCCCCGGGCTGACTCCTAGGAGCGGGGACCTGCCCCACGGTGCTTCCTGGAGCCTAGGACCCCCATCAAGATGGGAAGACCCCCTTCAGGACGGTCACCCACCTTCTCCAAGGCCGCCCCCTCCCCCACGGCTGGACTTCCCCTGGAAGCAGCTACCCCTCACCTACTAGAGGCTGGGGTACCCCTCCCCAGCATTCCTCTGTGGGCGGGATTCCCCCCCCCCACCTCCAGTGCTCTCCTTGGGCTGGAAGGAGCTGAAGTTGGCATCACCCCCCCCCCCCCCCCCCCCCGCCTCCACCCCGTTAGCCACCTCTGCCCTCTGAGACCCTCTGGCTGCCTCCTGCCACCCCCAGGGCCCTCTGGGCTGTATCTCACACCTGTCCCTGGAGCTCTGCCCCCTCAGACGGTGCCCCTGTCCTAGGAATGACCTCTTCTCCTCACCTTGACCCTAAAGGACCCTCGCCAGGGCTGGGATCTACACACACCCTACAGTGTTTTCTTCTGCTCTCTCCCCGCTCCTGAGCAGTGGTTTTGGGGGCGCTGCACCTTCATCTCGCCAACTCCTCTCCCCTTTTCCTGAGTAGCCTCCACCCCTCCTCCAGGCTGTCCCCCTCCCGGGTGCTGAGTTCAGGAGGGAAGGGACAGTGGGGGAGGGGGACAGGCGCAGGCAGATGCCCCCAGCTTCTCAGACCCTTGCTGGAACATCTAGCCAGACCTTCTGGGTGCTTTTGTGTTCTTCTCCACCCACCTCAGCAGTCCACCCTCTGCCCCTATCCGCTCCCCCGCCCCTGAGCCCATACCCTGCACCTCAGTGCTTTCAGAATGCAAAACTCGATGATCCAGAACCTTCCATCAGTGTGAACCTGCCCCTGGCGAGTTGCGGGTGGCCCATGGGGCACACAGGACAGGGAATTAGGGCCCAGGTTTCAAACCCAGCGCCCAGATCCCTTTGGAGTCCTGTGAGGGAGTAAGGAAGGCCTTTCTTTGACTCAGTTTCTCCCTGTGACTTCCGGGGGGTGAAGGTGGGAGCCTTTGTCCACTCTGCTTGCTGCCCCTCAGCCAGAAGTCACAGACAGGGAGAAAGCTTGCTGAACAGCCCAGGTAAGGGCATTCCCAAGCCTCAGGCCTCCCCACTGCAGTTTTTGGGAACCCCCACAGCCCCAGATCCGAGAAGTCAGTTTGGGACTAGGTTGAATGGTTCATCCTGAGTGGTTGGGCCACTTGAGGGTCCTGACATTTCCCCATCGGTCCCAGGGGCTCTGGGCTCTTGTTCATCCTTTAGGAGCCTTGAGGGGCTTTATGGGGGCCCTGGGGAGGCAGGAAGGGGACATTCGTCCTTGCTTGGGGGCTACTCTTTTGGGGGTGCCCTGAGCATGCCAGACGTCCCGATGACTCACAAGCCAGACCCCCTTGCTTCCGGCAGATATCCCTGTGCCTCCTCCCCCCAGGACCCTGGGCCTGGGCAGAGGGGTGGGCCTGGCTGGCCCAGGCTCCCTGTCTCCGGAGCCAAACTTTCCCTCCTGGCCGTGGGTGGGGGGTGGGGGTGGGGGCTGACGCCACGGCTCAGCCATGCGGCTGGCCTGGCTGGCCTGGCGGGGAGGCTGTGCTGCTCCCTCCAGAGAGATAAGAGGAGACTCAAGAATGTCTGTGGAGGGAGCCAGGGGCTGGAAAAGTGCTCCCAGAGCCTGTGATGGGGGGAAGGTGGGGCCGGCGCTGAGGGCTGGGGTCTCCCGGACAGCTTGGGTGGGGAAGGCCTGGCCAGGAATCTGGTGGGCAGTGACACATGGGGGACTCAGTGTGGGTGTTAGGGAGCCCCTGGGGGAGTGGGGGCTGCTGGCGAGTGTGCTCATGAGTGGAAGTGTGGAAGTGTGAGCAGCGGTGCTGTTGTGCGCGTGGTGGATGTGTTGTTCCAGGGGAAGGGAGGAGACGTGGTGCCTATGTCCCTTGGGGCTGGGGGACACCTGAGCTCTCATCCTGGGTCCTGCTTGGCTGTGGTCACCCCCCAGGACAGTGGGTACATAGGTGCAGGGTTTGTGCTTTCAGCTCTGGGTTTGGAGACGGGAGAGGGCTTGACTGAAGGGGGCAGGGCGTGCCCAGGCCCCTCGTGTGACATGGCCCCCTCTCCAGGCACATCAGGCGTGTGTCCTGGGTCCTGCCTGCACAGGGTGGGGGGCCAGGCTGTACCCGGCCCCAGGGTGGGGGGCTGTAGGCTAAGGCGCTTTGAGCCTCAGGTGGGAGGCTGGGACAGGGCGGCCCCCTCGAGGCTGGTACAGCCGGGCCCCCGTGACCGCCTTGCTAATCCCCTAGAGGGAGGCTACCCAGACGTGCGGGCACAGGGCCTGCGGAGAGCGGACCCTCCGGGCACGATGCACTGGCTCCCAGCAGGTAACCGGGACGCAGTAGCAGGTGTCCTCCTCATCACGTTGACCGGCTGGGGCCTGGGGCTCCCAGAGCTGGTCAGGGACAGGGCCAGGCAGCGTTGGAGAATCCCTATAGTGTCTTAGAGGTTGTGGGGCGGGCTTGGCCACTGAGAGCTGTGTGACCTTCTCTGGACCCCTTTTCCTCACCTGCAAGACAGGAGTGGGTGGCAGAGAAGGTTTTGATGCGGCCCTGGGCTCTGATGAGCCTTCTCCTCCAGCCCTGGGGAGGAGGGATGTTTTAGAAGGCGGAGGGTACTGGTCCCTGGCTTCAGGGACACATGGGGTGTGAAGCTGGTAGGGATGGAGGAAGCGACTGAGCGGAACTGGGCTGCCCGTATGTGCTGGAGAGGCCGCCCCGAGGTTGGGGTGCCTCCCCCGGCCTCTAGAGCCATGCTAGGGTTGGAGCGGGGAGCCGGGTTTTCACTCCTACCAGACCTGCTGGGTAGCTTGGGCAGGTGACTTCCCTTCTCTGGCTTCATGTCCCCTCCTGGGGTAGGGAGGTAGGCTGGACCGGAGCAGGGGCTTCCAGTATGATTCTTTTTAGCCACCAAACAAAGGCAAACTCCTGACCTCGCAATAGGACATAACCACAGGATACGGGGGGCGGGGGTGCTGGGCTCCTCACCGACCCCAGAACACCAGATCCTGGTTTTGACCCTTCCTCAGCTCTGGGATGGGGAAGGGGAGGGATGGCATTGGCCTGCTTTCCCCAGAGTCCAAGACTGTGGCTCCGAGAGAAGGGGGTCAGCCCAGGTGAACCAGGGCTGATACCCAGGCTTCAGCACGCCCCGTTGCCAGGGCCTTGGGGAGGGAGGGTGGCCTTCCTATGGGGACCAGCCCCTCTGCCTGCAGAGGAGACCCCCGGGGGAGCCCAGCTGACCATCGTGGGAGAGGACGCCCGCCCTGGACGGGAGTCTGGGGCTGAGATGTGGTGTGTGACCAGGCACTGTGCCCGAGTCCACCTGTCTGCAGTAGGTCTGGGGAGTCGGTGGGTGGGTGAGACCACTAGACCCCTGACTCTCAAGGGGATGAGATGGGGTGCCTCCTGGGTCCGCCCAGAGCCCCTCTGGAGGACTCCTGTCCCAGCCCCACCTCCCTAGGTCCTGACCCCAGCTGGAGGGGAAGTGGTAAGTAGCGGGGGTGGGGGCAGGGGGCCTGACTCATCCCCCTGTTCCCAGCACCCAGCGCAGGGCCGCACGGGGTGGGAGGGGGCAGGAGATGGAAGCAACAATGACCGTGTGAACAGAGGCAGGGTCGGGGGCCTGGCTCAGCACAGAGGAGCGGAGCAGGCTGCTTCCAGCCTGCCGACCCCAGGACCTCTCCTGAGTCTGGGGGCCTGGGCAGAGGGCCCCCCGGAGTCTTAGGCAGAGCCAAGCTGGGTGTTGAGGGGAAAGATAGGCTGCTCTGGGCAGAACGGCCCCCTCCTGGGGACCTGGCCCCCGCTCCCTGACTCCTTGCCGGACTGGGGGCCCTGGCACCAGAGGCTGCTGGGTAAGTGCCCAGCGGGGGCTGCTGATTGGCTGCTGCCCTTGGACTTTGCCCGCTCGATAAGGATGGGGAGAAGAAATCATTAACTGAATTATTAACCGGGGCTGGCCCCGCCCTACCCAGGCTGCCTGCCCTTTTTCTCCCACCTTCTTCCTTTTCACCGAGCCCTCCTCTGGGCCTCAGTTTCCCCCGCAGCCTGGGTGTGTGCACGGAGGGGCATCCTCTCCCATCTTGGTCTCCAGCCCCTGTTGCCAGCATGTTGGGCAGCCCCTTGGGCCCATGTGGGTCTCTGCATTCACCGAGGTGGGCTGTGGGTCTGTCCTTAGCCTTTTCCTGGTCCTGTCCCTAGACCTCTTTGTGCCTCCACCTTCCCATCTGTAGAATGGGAACACAGCTGTAGGCGTCGTACCTGCCTCTCAGGGTTTCCGTGGGGATGAGGTAAAGGGGGTCTGGGGTGGTGCCTGGTGGGGTGCCTGCAGCCTGGACTGTGATTGCTGTCCCCTGGGAGGCTCACATCAGGTACTATGCTCCCCGCTTTGAGGAGTTATTGGTCCAAGGGCAGGTCAGTACCCCCAACATGGGACTAGGGCTTGTGGCTGGTGCTGTGTGTCTTGGGAAAGCCCCTCACCCTCTCTGGGCTGCTCATTCCAGGGCTGAAGGGAAGCTGTCACCTCCTTGAGCACATTACTCAGAGGCCGCTCTGTGGCCCTGCCTGGCCCTGATGCCACTCCTGGGTCCTGGTGCCTTCAGCGGGGCCTGCCCCACCCTCCAGCTGAGAGATGAGGAACTCCTGGGCCGGTGGCTGGGGGAAGGGGCTTGACCATCCTTTGTCTTTGCCAGCCGCCCCCAGGCCGGAGGTTTAGGCGCGTGTTGTCTCCTGGGAGTCCTGGAGCCCTGTGGAAGTGCGGCTAGGGTCCCCTCACTTCTGAGAGGGGGCTGCTGAGGCAGGAGGAGGAGGCAATGGGGCAGGCTCACTCAGGGCAGCCGTGGCAGAGCTGGGTGGGATCCCATCTCCTGAACTGCAGCCCGTCACAGCTGGGTGCCAGCTTGGAGTGGGGTGGGAGGGGGCCTAGCATTTGTGTGCTGGGGGTCCTGACCCATCACCCATGGCTGTGCTGGGTGACTTCTGTCCAGCCCCTGGACCTCTCTGGACCTCAGACCCCTCACTCAGAGCATCAGGGTTGTCTGATAGAAGCAGTAAGACCCCAAGACTGTTGAAGCTGGAGGAAGGAAGGAAGGGAAAACCCTGGGTCGAGGGGCAGTTGGCGCCTAAGCAGCCCCTGGCCTGGACCATGGACAGTGGGCTTCAGAGCTTCCTGGCCTCTCCCTGCCTCCTTGCTCATCCGTGTGAAAGGTTTTCCTCCATCTGACCTAGATCCCTCCAGCCCCACTAATGCACAACCACAGCCTCTGTCTCTCTGAGGAGCTTGGGGACCCACCCCCCTCACTCCCCTCTTCATCACCTTAGTCCCCCTGTGCTCCCTTCTCCCCACCGTGGTTCTTCTCCTGGGGTCTGTGGTCTTGAGGGGTTAGGGGGGAATCCTCATCCCCTGCTTTGCTAACTTGGAGGGGGCTGCCTTTGGTGACAGATTTGGACTGGCTCACACTGAGTTCGCTCATCTGGACTGGCTTCACCTGGAGCTGATGGGGAGGTGTGCTGGCCTGGGCCTTCCTTGGGTCAGCGACCACTGCAGGCACGCGTGTGTGCTCACTCAGTCATGTCCGACTGTTTGTGATCCTATGGACTGTTTGGATCCTATAGCCTGCAAGGCTCCTCTGTCCATGGGATTTTCCTGGCAAGAAGACTGGAGTGGGTTGCCATTTCCTCCTCCAGGGAATCTTCCCGACCCAGGGATTAAGCCCGCATCTTCTGAGTCTCCCTCACTGCAGGCAGATTCTTTACCTACTGAGCACAGGTGTAGAAATGTGAGGTGTGTTGAGGTGTGAACATGCCTCAGGGCCTTTGCACTGGCTCCCCACTGCCTGGAATGCTCTTCTCTGTTGTCCATGTAGCTCACCTCCCCTGTGTCTTTGCTCTGTGCAGCCTTCCCTGCTATCCTGCTTAAAATGGCAACTCCTCCTCACTCTCCTAGCACCCCAACCCCATCTCCCTGGTTTATTGTCTCCATAGCATTTGTCACTTTCTAAAATGCTGTGGGTTTTAACCATCTATCTTGTCACCTGACTCTGCATGCAGAATGTCAGCTCCATGTAGGCAGGAGGTTTTTTATTTTTATTTTTTTAAGGAAAGTTTAATTTATATGTACAGCCAATAAGTCTGATATAGAAGAGGGGACTGGGACAGGCCGGGAGTGGGTGTGAAGAGACTGGGAGAGGGGCAGCCAGAAAGTGAAGGGGAACCAAGAGGAAGTGGGGTGTTCCTTGTGCAAACTGCCACCCTCCCCAGCCTCTCCTGGGGAAGAGAGTATGCCCGTGTCTCCCAAGCTTGCCCTTCGCTATTTTGCTCTGGTCCCAAAGGCAAGGTCGTCCCCTGAATAGGCCCCCTACCTGGTCCACGAGCGGGACAAGGCAGGAGGTTTTGTCTGTTTACTTCCCCATCTCCGGAGCCTATCATCATGACTGATACATAGTAGATGCTCAGTAAATAATTGTGTGAAGGTATGAATGAGCACACTTGGAACATGCTGGGGTGTGCACATGTGTGTGTCAGTGTTCAGCATCTGTTCCTCTGCATAGGTGTATGTTTGGATGTACATGATCATGTGTGTGCCAGTGGATACATACCTGGGAGTGTGCTCCTGTGTGCACACGTGCGTGTGGGGCATGCTGGTATGTGAACACAAATGGGCCTGGGTGACCCTGGTAAGCCCACCCCGAGCTGCAAGGTGCCTGCTTTATCTCTGTGGGGAGGGGTCTTCCCCAGTCTGCCTGGCCTGGTCATTGTGGGAGAAGGTTGGGGGTCGCAGAGCAAAGTGGAAATCCCTAGGGACCAAGGCGGGTTCCCTAAGAAGGGGCCACAGTTGCTGGGCCCAGCTCTGTTGAACCTGGTTTGGGAGCATCTTGGGGCTGAGAGTTCAGCCTTGTGTGGGTCTGAGGACAGGGTGTTAGCTGTGTGGGGACCCAAGGAGGACACAGCTATACCCCAGAGGGGGCTCAAAATTTCAGGTCCCCTGGACTAGAAGGGTCTCTGCAGACAGGATACAGGACTCGACTACATTTTTGACAAGAAGTTGAGGGAACAAAGACAACTGTGGATCAGATTTAAGGATCTGCTGGCAATGACTCCAGAGCCTCATCCTTGTCATTCAGCCCCAGGCTAACTAGGGATTTGGTGCTGAGATGCAGAGGGTAGCTTGCAGAACCAAGCATTTGACCTGAAGGCATTTCGGGTGAGAAGGCTCTGGTCACAATTTGAAGCCTGAATTAGTTATCATATATTAATCATAGGTCATATTAATAAAGATAGAAAGTCCAGACCAAGGGAGGTGAGAGCCCGTGTGCCCTGTCCCAGTGGGAACTAGTTCGGCACAGGTTGATCAGCTCAGTCAATATTGGGAGATGAAACCACAGCACTGGGGCCCCTCTGTGACTGGGGTGATTGCAGAAGGACCGCCAGGGCAGGCAGGCAGTCACAGAAGTCTTACCCACTGGAGTGAGGATGGCTAGAGCCAAGTCCTGGAGGCTGGACTATGCCGCAGGTATGCCAGAATAACAACATGGCACTGGTTGTGCCTGGGCAGGAAAGGAGACGGGAGTCCCAAGGTTGATGGAGACAGGATAATTAACGCTAACTGAGGAATGGCCTTCTGGGGTGAGGAGCTCTCCCACCATCTCATAGAAGACTCACAACCACCCCATGATGCAGGAATCTCCTGCACTTGAGAGAGAAGGAAGCTTAGGCCCAGAGAGGTCAGGCCACTTACTGAGGGTCACACAGCAATGAAGGAGGGGCCCACGTTACCAACCAGGTCTCTTTGACCCCAGGGGTGTGCCAAGGTGGGCAGTCTCCTGACCATTGCTACCCTGGCCCAGCCCTTGTCTGGAGGCAGGATGCCTGGAGTGGACCCTTGATGGCGAGAGGACAGACCTGTGCCCTTACAGCCCCAGGTTCTGATCAGCCAGGCCCGGATGGCATCCTGAGGCCCTGGCCTGCCCTGCCCACAGCCACGTGGCCGACGGGATTTCCGCCATGTTTGGGGCATGAATTGACAAGTGCCCCATTGACGGGTGGGGGGGAGGGTGTGGACAGGGCACAAGCCTCCCACTGTGCCGTGTCCCCACCCTCCCCCGTTCCCCGGGACAATGGCCGAGACTCAGCCAGCGGCCACAGCTGGTGGTGAGGGGGCGTGAGTATGAGGGGGGAGGAAGGGAAGGGTCCAGGGTGGAGGACCACCTGGGCCCCCACCCGCCCTCAGCCCGCACCTGGCTTGTGTCCCCTGGGTTCCCCTTCTGCCCAGCTGGGTGGCCTTAGAGGGAGGCGGAGAGAGGAGGGCAGGGGGCTTCCTTCCCACAGCCCCGATCCCTGTCTCCCTGGGAAGGAGCAGTGTCTGGCTCCTGTTAAAAGCAGGTAATAAAGGGCCTAATTAATGAGGAGCAGCTGGGGTGCATAGCTCAGTGGGGCGGGGGTGATGTCTGGAGGGGCCCTGTCTAGCCCCAGATCCTGACCACAGCACAGCTGGGTGGAGGTCCACAGACCCAGGCCGGCCTGGTTCCAGTGCCCCGCTTGCCACTGTGCTCATTCATCCTGTGAACATTTATTGTGTACCTACTGTATGCTTAGATGCTAATGCCACAGAGGGCAGAATGGGGAGGACTCAGCCCAGCTGCCATACCTGCATGGCAGTGGAAAGGCATTTATCCTTCCTGAGCCGCAGTTTCCTCATCTGTGAAACAGGGAACAAAAAAACCACCTACCCCGTAGGATTGTCTTAAGAATTATATATGGATTATGTATGGTCCAGTGGTCAAAACCCCGTGCTTCCAACGCAGGGGGCATGGGATCGATCCCTGGTCAAGGAACTAAGATACCACATGCCTTGCAGCCAAAAAAAAAAGGCTGTATAAAGTGTGTGACATGGAGCTGGGCAGAATGACCACTCGGTGAATGGGGGCTGCGAGTGGGCAGAGGACAAACTCTGCCCCTGGGGCGTGTGAGCAAAAAACCTGATGAGAAAGTAGAAAGGAGACCGCCACTCAAGGGATTGGAAGAGTCAGACACTGTCTCTGGGAGGCTCTTACACTTAAGGCAAAACCTAATGAGAGATGAGGAATGGGAACAGCGTGAGGGACAGAGGATGAGATGGCTGGATTGCATCACCGACGCAGTGAATATAAGTTTGAGTAAACTCTAGGAGTTGGTGATGGACAGGGAGGCCTGGTGTGCTGCAGTCCATGGGGTCGCAAAGAGTCGGACACGACTGAACTGAACTGAAGAGGGAAGAGCATGTGCCAAAGGCCCGATGAGCAAGTGGGGCTTTTTGTCCCAGGAGGGAGTGAGGTGGGGGCTGGACCGTGGAGAGTCACGGGGAGGGGCACTGGGGCAGGAGCAGCCGGGGAGGCAGGCAGGGTGCCCGGCTGCCAGGCCTTGCAGGAGGGTTCTGGTTGCCCTGAGCAATGAGAAGTTGGAGGGTCTGGGGAGAGGGAGGGCAAGGATGCTGGTTTGTGACCTGGTGGTGCCACCTTCAGGCTGTGGGACCTTGGGCAGCCTCCACACCTCCCAGGGAGGTCTTGAGGATCAGCAGAAGACACTCTTAGCTTCCTGCCTGATAGGTATCTGCTCCTGGCTCAGCAGTCTCTAGGGTTCTTTTGGGAGCAGTGGGGAACAGGGCACCCCCAAGAGTGTGCCCCAGGCGCCCTGCCTTTCTTCTGGGTTCCTGGGGGCCTCTGCTCCAGCCTCAGGAGTCCCTGGGCCAGAACGTTGGGTTAGAGATCTCCAGTGCGGTTCACGGACTGACTGGGGGCATCTGCTCAGTGGCTGGACCCTTTAGGATGGATGGTGTGGGGAGAGGACCAGGGAGGCCTCGAGGACTCCCAGAGAAAGCGAATATTTGGGGTCAGTGTTCCTCAGGAGGCCCACCAACCCCCCAAACCTCATACTTCTCTCCCACCCATTGGCCCACCCCCACCCTGCCCCAGGGGCTCACCCCTCCCTCCTGCATCCTCCCGTCCGCCCGGCCCCTGGCACCGGAGGGCCTCTCCTCCCCCCAACCACATCTGGTTCTCGTTAGGGTCTCCCAAGATGCCTCTGTCTGAGCGCCCCCCCCCCAATCCCCAGGGTGGGGGGAGGTGGGCAGGAGGATTAGGGGTGATTAGGAGTGCTCCTAGCCAGGGGAGGAGGGGGAGGAGAGGTGGAGGGGGCCTGGCCTGTTATAAATAGCAACACCATGACTCCATCACCCCATCATTCACTGTGGATTCCAAGTTCAGTCTCAAAAACCTGCAGCTTCGGCGGCCAAGGTGGGCGTGACGCTTCAGTACCTCTTCCCTCCCCGTTCCCTGTGCCCGATCCTCCCTCCCTGGGGACCATCCCCCGATCCAGGAGGGTCGCCCAGGATGGCCGGGAGCCTCTGAGACCACCAACCAAACCTTCCCTCTTGGAGTCAGGCCCGTGCCCCTGGTCTCTCCTCGCCCTGTTGCCTTGGGCAAGAGACTTGGCTTCTCTGGACAAAGGGAATGAGGCTAATAACAGACACCAGGTCTTCAGGGCGATTGGGAGCTAAACTCATTAAGCACTTAGAAGGGCGCTGGGGCCTGGTGGGCACTCAGTGGGAGCCCCGTCAATATCATCATCATCATGTCATCGTCACCATTACAGGCTGGGAGGGTGAAGTGTCTCACTGCACGGGAAAGGCCTGTAGGATGCCTTGCATAGAATAAACTTCTATGGTTATTAACATACTCGGCTCTAAAAGTGCCCGGCACACAGCAGGCACTCAATAAATGGGACCTTCAGTTAACTGGGGAGGACGGGGTGGGGGCCAGAGTGTGATCGGAGTCCTAGAATCTCGGCCTGCAGCCTGGTGACTCCCAGCTTGAGAAGCTCCCCTTGGCCCGGGCGGCCACTGGCGATGCTTGGTGGGTGTCCCTTGTTCCCGGCCGGGTGAGCCCAGGCAGGAGGGCCTGTCCCAGGCAGCGCGTGACTCCTAGGAGGGCTTAGCCATTCATTAATCACCTAAGCGGGGCTCAGCATTCTTGAAATGCCGGCCAGGGCCAGGGAGAGGCCTGGGCCAGGGGTTCCTGGGGACCCCAGTGCTCTGGGCGCTGGGGAGTGACGGGAGCCACTGTTTGCTGAGCACCCACTGTGTGCTGGGCCTCTTATATACCTTAATTTGTTTCATCCTCAGAACAACCCTTTAAAGTGTTAACTGTTCGTGTCCCCATTTTACTGAGGAGCTTGAGGCTCCGAGAGGGTGAGTGACCTGCCCAAGGTCACACAGCAGGGAGTAGGTGATCTAGGATTTATTACTGGACCTGAGGTCTGTTCCCAGGGTTCACCAGGGGAGGGGGCATGAGGTGCAGACCCCAGACTCAAGGCCTAGGGGCCTGTGGGAGGGGTGCCTCCTGCCTCAGTGGGGCCAGCCAGCCCAGGCCAACAGGGTGGGTGGGGCCAGCCTCCATTATCGGGGTTGACGCATCTCCCACGTCAGCCCCCTTATCACCCCGCCCTCCAACTCTCCCTGCAAGGTGACCCCGGAGGGGAAAGGCCAGTGCCTCCCCCTCTCCTCCACTGCTGATTCCCGAGAGCACGGGGGCGCCTTTTCTGAGAGTCCCTCCCCTTGGTGGGGCCAGGCCAGGCCAGGGGGAGGGCCCGGGGCCCCCACTGTTCCTCACTGAAACTCCCTGAGGCTGTTTCCTCCTCTCGGCTCAGCACCCTCGCCCTCATTATGAGGGTGGTGGGCACACACACTGAGGGTGGTCTGGACGCTCCTGACTCCGACCCTGACTCCCTCTCCACCTGCAGCTGGGCCTGGGGTGCAGGAGTCTCTCCCAACCCCATGTGCCGCCCCCACCCAGGATGTGTGGTCCAGCCCAGCTAGGCCTGATGCTCCCGGCTGCCTGCAGCTGGGCCGTCTGGAACCGCCGCCTGGAGGACAGGGCAGGACAGAGTCAGCAAGTCTGGGCTCAAGTCCCTGAGGGTGGCGGCACCTCATCTGCTGCTCATGGCACCCTGTAAGACGGGGACATGTTCATCCCATTTTACAGACAGACGAAGGGACTTGCTTGTGTCACACGTCTGGGAGAGGGGATGGAGGGGCAGGAGGCGGTGGGTCTGTCCAGATTCGGACTGTGGGCCCCTCCCCTCCTGGGGGCAGTCCAGGGGGCCTTGTGGGCTGGGGGCGGCAGCGTCCCTGCCTGCCGGCGGGGCAGCAGGTGGTGACAGTGAAGGGCTCTCCCTCCACTTGGACACAGGTGGGGGCGGTGCCAGATCTCTGCCCTGGCTCACGTCCACTCCTCCCCACAGGCCACGACATCAACGGCGCCCTGGAGCCCTCCAACATAGACACCAGCATCCTGGAGGAGTACATCAGCAAGGAGGATGCCTCTGACCTGTGAGTGGCCCCGCCCCCAGCCCCTCACCTGGGAGGCCTGACAACACCCCGCCTCCAAAAGCCGCTCCTCCCCCTCCCCCAGCCTCGGAGCCCTGTGCGGGGTCCACGCTGCCCCGTGGGTGGGGCCCCGGGAGGGACTGGGGCCCCCGCTGGCGCTGAGCTTCCTCCCTTCTCCGCAGCTGCTTCCCTGACATCTCTGCTCCAGCCAGTGCGGCCTCCTACCCCCACGGGCAGCCAGCGATCCCCGGTTCCAGCGGGGTCCACCACCTGAGCCCCCCGGGGGGCGGACCCTCCCCGGGGCGCCATGGGGCCCTCCCACCCCCGAGCTACAGCGCCCCGCTCAACTGCAACAACAACAACGGCATGGGTGTTGCTCCCAAGCCTTTCCTGGGGGGTTCTGGGCCCCCCATCAAGGCAGAGCCCAAGGCTCCCTATGCCCCCGGGTAAGTGAGGGCAGGGAGTGCTGCGGGCGGGGTAAGACGCAGGGGTCCAGGGCCAGGCAAGGTGTGGATGCATTGACGGTGGGCCTGGGGCCGAGGCTGGGCAGTGGGGAGCGGGCTGCCCTGTGGGTAGTAAGGTGGGGGTGGGGGGGAGGCTCCAGGGGTAGGCCGAGGAGGCGCTCACGGCTTTGTGCTGAGGCAGTGGGCAGCTGAGGGTCTGGAGCAGGGGAGTGATGAGGGCTGATGTAAGTGCTAGAAAAGGCTCCATCCTGAGCTGTGTGGAGAGTGGGGGGAGGGGCTGAGACCGGCGGCAGGACTGTTTGCATTCAAGGGCACTTCCATAGGCGTGCAGGCACCCCGAAGCCCTCACTGCGCTGTTTTCTGCGGCCCCAGGGCGCTGGCTGATGGGGCAGGTGTGGGACCTGAAGCCAGTGCAGCTGTGGGGACACGCCAGGCCCCACCCCAGGTCCTCCCCGGCTCCTCTCCAAGGAGTCCACGGCCCCGCCTGACCCAGGGGCTCAGCCTGGGCCCGGCTGTGACCCGAGGCTGCAGGTGGCCACCGGCCCAGTCCACGTAGACGCAGGGAGTGTGGGTCTGCCAAGCTCTGCAGAGGCGCTCAGAGAAAGTTTTGGGTCCCCCCCAGGCTGAGGCAGGGGGCAGGGGACCCCGTCTCTGAGTGGAAGGATAGTGGGGTGCTGGGAGCACTACACCCGTCTCCAGCTCCACTGTTCCCAGCCTTCTGGGACTGCAGGCAGATTCTTTACCAGCGGAGCCACCAGGGAAGCCCATCCTTCCGGGTACTGACCCGCAATCTCCATTAGGGTCTCAGCACCCCCAGCTGTAAAGGGAGCCCCAAATGCTTCCGCCCTGCCACGTGACTGTGGGACCCGGGGGAGGAAGCCCAGAGGAAGAACTGGGGGACAGTGGCCATGTCCTGGCTTATGGGGGAGGCCAGGCAGGGGTGAGCCGTTGCGGCAGAAGGCAGCTGGCTGCTTGAGGCCCAGACGCTGTCCCTAAGCCGCCGACCCTGAAGGGCAGGGAGGGAAGAGAACTAACACCACCTGACAAGTGTCTGCTGGGTGCCCGCTGCTGTACCCCAGGCCTCTCTGTGAGCTCATCAACTGCCCCAGTAGTCAGCTCCTGGGGGACCCCAAAAGCAGCCAGCCTGTGAGTAGAGCCCCGTCTCCCTCACAGCAGGATTCAGATGGCCCACTGAAGCCATTTGCCAGGGAGAGAAAGCGCGTGTCCAGAGCCACGCAGACACTCCGTGGGCCCCGGGCGGCTCCCACCGCCCCACCCCTGCCAGGCCCTGTTCTAGGTGGAAAACAAGTCAGGCCCTTCTCTCCTGCAGTCTGGTTGAGGAGGGAGTTAGTAATCAGTAAATGAGCAACTCGAGCGCTGTGAGGAATTATGAGGAAGAAGGCGAGGTCGTGTAGACTTGGCACGTGTGTTTGCAGGGGCTGGAGGGAGAGAAGGGCCTTTACACAAGGCCACTGTCAGGGCAGTGCAAGCAGCAGGCAGGGGACGGACGTGGAGCTGGAGAGGCCCCGGTCAGCCCACCGGGCCGCGAGGGCCACAGCAAGGACCGGGTCCCCATCACTTCTTCCTGTTGTCCTCACCCAGGGAGCCTGGGGGAGCCGGTGGGGGGGTGGCTTGTTCAGACGAGCTTGGGGACCCTCAGTCAGCCCAGGGCCGTGTCTGCAGTGACTGGGCTGCCGCAGACACTGCCTGGGCCTGACAGTGGCCAGTCTTTCCAGATTTGGGGGTCGCGATGGCCAGAGAGCCAGCCCCCTGCAAGTGGCCACCGCCCTCCCGTCTGGGCAAGCGCAGGGTTCATGCAGGACGTGCTGACCTCTCAGAGTCGAGTTTGTTCTTTCTCGCCCGAACTACTGATGATAACACAAAACCTCTGAGCGCAGGCCTGGCAAGCTGGCTCCCTGCCCAGCCCACACCTGCCTGTGGCAGGGCAGCCCCTCCGGTGACCCACTGACGTTTCCCAGGCCCAGCCCCCTAGGGCCCCCTAGAGTTTCCAGGAAGTGGGGCTTCAGTGGGTGCAGTAAGGAAAGAGCGGGCCTGGCCCTTGGGTCTGGGGAGGGAATCCTTGAACCCCTGAGCCAGCATCAGGGACACAGGTGACAGGCCCCCCAGTGACCCACAGGTCTGAGGGGATGCAGGGTGGGAGCCCAAGGCCCCCCTGACCCGCAACTCAGCCCCAGGCCCTGCCGGGCACCCCAAGGGGGCTGGTAAAGAGAAATGCCTGTGATGGGGGTGGGGGGAGACCTCGAGGCCTCCAGACCCCGGGCCTCTGGGACCCTGCCCCGCAGAAGAGCTGCCCGTCCCGTGGCCCAGCCAACAGCCCTTCCCTCTTCTCCACAGCACCCTGCCAGACTCCCCCCCAGACTCCGGCTCCGAGGCCTACTCCCCCCAGCAGGTGAATGGTGAGTCCGGCGGGCACCGCCCTCCCCCTCTGGGGTTTGGGCAAGTTGGTTGGGGCGGCCTTATCGGGAGGGAGGGAGCAAGCTGGGGGTGGGGGGGCCAGCGGCCGCCCAACAGGCCCAGATTATCGCTGGTCAAATACTCCCCGGCGCTGGCTATTGTTTCCCCGTGGGCGGGTGGGGAGCCGGCCGGCCTCTGAGCAAGTGTCCCTGCCGGTGATGCCACCCGCCTGCCCGCCTGCGCCATCATGGACGCACCCTTCGGCGGTGAGTGGACGGCTGGGGGAGGCAGCCTGGGTGCAGGCCTCGTCGCTGGCTGGGCCCACTGCGCCTTGGGGGGTGCTCAGGGGTGCTGCGGCCCCCAGGTGGCCAAGAGCAGAAGGATGGCAGGCAGCCGTCTCCCCACGGCCCAGAGAGGGGTCAAGAGTTCTGTTTATCTTACCAGAAACATCTCTGGAATGCCTCCTGGGGAACAAAGGGAGCTGGGGCCTCCCCCCTCAGGCTGGGGGGCTGGCCCCTGGGAGCCTGGTAGAGGGGCTGCCGGAGGGAGGAGGCCCCCCCCCACCGTAGGACTGTGCTGGGGGTCCCGGGAGACTCCTTCCTGAAGTCCAGAGGAGAAGCAGGCCTGCGAGGGGCTTAGGGGAGAGCCCTGGGATATGGGTCCTCTCCAGGGAGCTGGGCCAGGCCCGGCCCCGAGGAAGGAGCCGGCTCAGATGGGGTGAAAGGCTATCGACCCCCTGGACAGGGTCTGGCCTCCCCGCCCAGACCTGCAGTGGGATTGGGCTGCCCAGCCTCCTTCCACGTGGGATAGGTGGGAGGGCAGCCCCCAGGCTGGGCTCAGGAGGGGGTGGGTATGAGGAGACCCTGCCCCAGGGAGAGCTGGTGCCTGGAAACCTAATGTCCACTCCACCGCCCCTGGCTCTCCCACAGACCCCCATCTCCTGCGCACCATTACCCCCGAGACCCTCTGCCACGTGGGCGTGCCCTCCCGCCTGGAGCACCCGCCCCCACCTCCAGCCCACCTGCCAGGCCCCCCGCCACCCCCACCGCCCCCACCGCACTACCCCGTCCTGCAGCGGGACCTGTACATGAAGGCCGAGCCTCCGATGCCCCCCTATGCCACCATGGGGCAGGGGCTGGTGCCCCCCGACCTCCATCACGGCCAGCAGTCCCAGATGCTCCACCAGCTGCTCCAGCAACACGGAGCTGAGTAAGAGCCGGGCAGCCTCCTGGGGGGTGGGGAGATGGGCTGATGGGGCCCGGAGGGGCGGCCTCAGGGCAGCAGCTGCAGGACAGAGACAGAGGTAGGAGCAGAGATGAACCCAGAAAGGGCAGAGGCTCTGACCCCCCAGAGACGGGGGTCAGTGAATGTATATGTATATGCCCAGCAAAGCCTAGGGGATTTACAGTCAAGGCCACATGCTCACCACTAACTTATTTGATGAGCATGGTCATCCCTGTTGCCCAGATAGGAAAACTGAGGCTTGGTGGGGGCAGGGAGGTCATGGAGGTAGGAAGGGGCAGAGCCACAGCCTGAACCTGGGCTGGTGCTCTTACCCATATAGCAGTGACTTTCTAACCACCACGGAGTCCTCAGGTTTCTGAGGAGATTCTAGGTGTAGACCCAGAACTACTTTTGCTCTGACTCCAGCTGCAGAATTATCTTTTTATCAGTTTTGGACATTTGAGATTTTGTGAAAGATTTCATTCAAGGAAATATTCCACTGGCATAGTTTTTGGTAAACCAGAAGGGGAAGGGGTGCTGTGTAGCCCCCCAGATCATCAGCCTCTTTTCCAGGAAACTCTACCAATCTTGGTGGTCCAGACCCTCTGGCTTGTTTCTGGAGGCTGCCCTCCAAAGAGCCCTCACTATAAAGGGTGATGCTGAGAATGACCCCACAGGCAGGGACAGACTCATTCGTTCCACCAGCGATTCTGAGCACTTGGTGCACCAGGCCAGTTGCTGGGTGTGATGGGACACACGGACGAGTCAGGTGTGGTCCTGCCCTCTTGGATCCCACAGCCTGGGGGGCAAGGAGGAGGGACAGACACATGATGATATGCACAGAAGACGCGGGCTTCCTGCAGGAGGTGTCCACTGGGCTGGGCATATCTTGCTGGAACAGGGCAGAGAGGGGAGCAGGGATACTGCTCAGTGGGAAGGGTCCTGGGGAGGGGCTGGTCCCCCATGATGCACACCTGTATCCCCCAGGCTCCCCCCACACCCCTCCAAGAAGAGGAAGCACTCGGAATCACCTCCCAACACCCTCAACGCCCAGATGCTGAACGGAATGATCAAACAGGAGCCGGGGACTGTGACGGCCCTGCCCCCGCACCCAGCGCGAGCCCCTTCCCCACCCTGGCCTCCCCAGGGCCCGCTCTCACCCGGGCCTGGCTCCCTGCCCCTCAGCATTGCCCGGGTCCAGACGCCCCCTTGGCACCCACCAGGTGCCCCCTCACCAGGTACACGGCTGGCCTGCTCGGGCTTCTGAGTTGGGGGCGGGGCCCGGGGCTCTGGGCCCATGGCTGTTCCCTCTCTCCAGGTCTCCTGCAGGACAGTGACAGCCTCAGCGGCTCCTACCTAGACCCCAACTACCAGTCCATCAAGTGGCAACCACATCAGCAGAACAAGTGGGCAACACTGTACGACGCTAACTACAAGGAGCTGTGAGTGATTCGTGCCCCTCCCCTCAGTGAAGAATCCGCCTGCCAATGCGGGAGACCCGGTTCCATCCCTGGGTCGGGACAATCCCCTGGAGAAGGAAATGACAACCCACTCTGGTATCCTTGCCTAGAAAATCCCATGGACAGAGGAGCCTGGCGGGCTACCATCCATGGGGTCGCAGGAGAGTCAGACACGACTTAGCGACTAAACCACCACCACCCCTCCTGGTCATGCCATTTGGGCACCCCCAGCCCTGGCTTCAGGATCCTGGAGCAGGGCTGGAAGCACCCCAGGAACAAGATAGTCCCCCTTTCACAGAAGAGCAGACGGGCTCAGGGCAGAGCTAGGACTGCCACTCAGGGCTCCTGATTCCTGAGCCGACCCGAGGCCTCCTTAAGAAGGTGGTGTCGGCCAGGGAGGGGCCAGTGGGGGCGAGTCTGTCAGCAGTGGGTGGAGAGGGGTGTTTTCTGGCTCCTCCTCCCCCTCCCCTCCCCCTCCGCATTCCAGGAAGGTAGCCGGAAGCTGAGTGTCAGGGAGGCCCTTCCAGCAAGCCCCCTCCCTGCAGGGGAGGGACCAGTGGGCGGGGGAGGACTGGTCAGAGGCTGCCCCAGCATTCCTAGCTCTGCTGCAGCACCCACCCATGCGGATTCAGCTTCCTGGGACCCGGCCAGGAGCACTCTGGGACCACTCCCCTCACTCCCACGGAAGGCCAGCGAGGGGTGAGCGCATGGCTCACCATCAGCTCACTTTGGACCTTGCCAGGCCTGGGCAGGGTATCCGAGACTTGCCTTCTCACAGCTAGTCCAGCCTCCTGGAGTTGGGGGTCCCAGGCTCTGTGGGGTTGTTAGTGCGAAGCCCTCAGGGCTGCGACAGGGAGCTGTCCAACTGAAGTAGTGGCTAAAGGATCCTTTGAGGCCCTATCCAGGTGGCGGGGAGAGGTCTTTTTATGTCCAGCCGTATGGCCTGGTGAGGACCCCCCCATTCCTATGGCCATACTTCTCAGGTCAGCCCTGCCACCCCAAGTCCCAAGGCCAGGAAGTTGGCACCTGAGGTCCCCCCATCAGTGTGGTCCAGGAACTTTCTGGGTGTTTCCTGGGTGGTCAGGCAGATAAGCAGAGCCCAGGGAGGGAGAAGCAGTGAGCCCTGCGTCTTCCCGTAGATGTTAGCCGGGCCCAAAGGCCTCTCCAAGTTTGGCAACATTCTCCCTGCCCAGCTTCCTCCAGGCAGGCCTGGGCATCGGGGGCACTGATTGTGCCTGGTGACCTGGGGGAAGGCGGGCCAACAGTCTCCCTGTTTCCTACCCCCTGGAGATCCCCCGAAGAGCCCAGACCTAGAACACCTTCCCAGCAACAGATGGGTAAACTGAGGCTGAGTCCAGGCTGCCCAGAGAGCCCCTTCCCCACCCGGTAGGAGTCAGGATGAGGATGTCTGGGGGCTTGAGCAAGCTGGTGGGCAGGGGCTGGGCCCGTGCAGAGCTGGCGCCTGGTTCCACCGTTTCCATGGCAACCAGCTGTCAGGCACAGTGAGGCTCTACAGACGCATCCCCTCTCACCCTGTCTCCCTGGAGGGAGGGGGCTTCGGGCAGCGTTCTGGGAAGAAGCCAAGTGTGGTGGGCTGTCAGGCCCCCTCGTCAGGAACTCACTCCCGTCCTAGGGTCTTGCCCAGCCTCCCCCATCACCCGGGCGCAGTGGTCCCAGGCACGTAAGGGAAGGGTATTGACCGAGGCATTGTCAGACCAGAGCTCAGATCCTCCTGGGGGGCTCAGTTTCCATTTCTGAGAAGTGGGAGCAATCCCGAGAGAGGTTTGAGGATGGGGGCACCAGGTAGGAAATTGGCTTGGGGACATGGTCACGGATGGGACAGGCAAGGCAGGCCGGGCTGGGGGGCCTCGGTCGAGTGTCCTCACCTGCCCCCAGGCCCATGCTCACCTACCGCGTGGACGCCGACAAGGGCTTCAACTTCTCGGTGGGCGACGACGCCTTCGTGTGCCAGAAGAAGAACCACTTCCAGGTGACGGTGTACATCGGCATGCTGGGCGAGCCCAAGTACGTCAAGACGCCCGAAGGCCTCAAGCCCCTGGACTGCTTCTACCTGAAGCTGCATGGAGTGAAGGCAGGTCTGGGGCTCGGCAAGGAGGGTGGGCGGGAGGCTGGGGGAGCCAAAAGAGCCCAAGACCAGGTGAGTGTGTCCTGAGGAGGCTCCTGGGTGCTGAGTCCAGCCGCCTCTTCCCACCTGAACTCCCGTGCCCGCCCCTTAAGGGTCATGCCCCCCAGCCCTCTTCTCAGTTCCGCTTCCCGTTTCCTTCTCTACCCTGTGACCCCAAGTCTGTGCCCCCAGCCAGGACCCCGCTCCTGACCCTGCCGTCAGCTGCCTCAGTATAGCATCCCCAAAATTAACTCCCTGCAAACTCGCCCTCCCTAGGCTCTTCTCTCCGGGAATGGGGCTCCAGGGCCCTGGTTACCCAAGCATGAATCTGGGACCTGCTTGCCCATCTCTCACCATCCATTAGTCCCCGCTCTGTCTCCTGGAACGTTCCACACCCTGGTCCCCTCCTCTCCTCCCCACACCTCTGCCCAGACCAGGCCGGCCCCCTCCTTATCTGACCACCTACAGCTGGACTCCTGTTCCACCTGAGACACAGGCGAGCCCAACATTCCCCATTCAAGGCCCCCAGGACCCTGTCTCCCCCATCCACCCCAGCAAGGCCCTGACTGCTAGGCTGAGCCATCAGAGGCTTTCGGGACCCCCATCCTCACCCCGGCCCTGGTTTGCTGTGCCCAGTCACAGCCCCCACCTCCCCCCAGGCAGCTCCTTCTCTGGGACGCCCTCTGAACCCCACTGCCTGCCTCCTCCCCTGGCTGACCACTCCTTGACCTTCGCCGTTTACTCTGCTGCCTCCTTGGGGACACCTGCCCTGAGGCCCATCTTGACTTGAGGCCCCTCCCTGTCCAGCACCTCCACAGTGGTGGTGGTTGGTTTTGAGCCCATGAGCTCCCTGATGGCCTGGCCACGTGTGTCTCCTTCCGTGTCATGAGTGGGGCCTGGCATTGCTGTGGCTCAGCCAGTGCTCTGGAGGGCTTGAGAGGCCTGGGAGTGGGATGGGGTCTGGGGAGTGTGGTTTTGGGTGTGATTGGGTGTTTGTGGATGGGCTTCCTGGTTGGCTTAGCAATGAAGAATCTGACTGCAGGGCAGGAGCTGTAGGAGACATGGGTTCGATCCCTGGGTCGGGAAGATCCCCTGGAGAAGGGAATGGCTACCCATTCCAGTATTCTTGCCTGGAGAATCCCATGGACAGAGTAGCCTGCTGGGCTACAGTCCTTGGGGTTGCAAAGAGTCAGGGCCGAAGTGACTTAGCATGCACGTATGTGTTTGTGGAGGTTGATTTAGGATGTGTACTTGGAGATGGGTGGAGTGCGTGGATGTGAATTGGTGGCCGGCAGAGTTGCCTGTGTGTGTGCTCACGTGTGTGCACATAGGCGGGGAGAGTGGTGTGGGTGTGGGCCCATGGGGCCACGGCGGTGTAGGAGAAGGCACAGGAGTCTATGGCCGAGGGGAGGGTGGGCCTCAGTTCCCTCAGGAGCTCCCGCTGGGCTGGGCCTGGGCTGAGAGGCTGAGGAGGGCAGGACCAGGTGGGGAGACCCTGGGCCCTGAGGTGCCCTTGGCCTCTGCTCCTCCCCCAGCTGGAGGCCCTGAACCAGTCCATCAACATCGAGCAGTCGCAGTCGGACCGAAGCAAGCGGCCCTTCAACCCCGTCACGTGAGTGTCTGAGCTGTGTTGGGGGGATGGGTCCCCAGGAGGGCTCCCCTGGCAGGAGCTAAGAAGGGCCAAAGGCACCCACATCCTGCCCCTCCCACACATGCCTGACCCCGGGGCCCCACCGCGGCCTGGCTCTCCGCAGCCCCCCTTCCCTGGTCCCTGAGTACCCTGCCCCTCCTCTGCAGGGTCAATCTGCCCCCCGAACAGGTCACGAAGGTGACTGTGGGGAGGCTGCACTTCAGCGAGACCACCGCCAACAACATGCGCAAGAAGGGCAAACCCAACCCCGACCAGAGGTGAGCGGGCTGCGCCCCTGCCCGGGAGCCCCTCCATTTCTGAAGACCAGGGGCTGGAGGGTGTCTCCCCCCACCCCCCAGCTTGCCAGGCACGGAGTCCCAGAAATTGACCCACTTCCCAGATGAGGGACCTGGGTTTCAGAGCCCTTCACCACTTACGGATGGGAGAATGGAAGCTGGCTTCCTAGCTGTTTCCGCCCCCTAGTGGAGACTCAGGTTCCTTCTCTGTACTGCGTGCTTAGTCG